>NC_081411.1:620447405-620782405 GCF_030272615.1 Cryptomeria japonica
CTCCTTCTCGGCCCGAAATAATGCTCTAACAATGTCTACTGAGAGAGTACCTGTCCCAACCTGCTGAATATGATCTAGAAGACCCTGAGTATCCTGTTGTCTCCTAACAGCTGTGTCTCTCTTAGTCATAAGAGTCTGTATATGTGCTCGAAGCTGATCAATCTGTGCTCTCAGACTGTCAATAGTATCGTGCCCTAACACATCATGCTCTGGTATAACCACATCCGGTATATCCTGCACCGGTGCAACCTGCTCTAGTAGATCCTGCTATGGTGCATGAACCCCAATCCCCTCCCCACCAACCTGTCCAACTGCTGGAATCTTAGTTTGAGTAACTCTCCGAACCCGTCGTCTAATCAGGGGAATACGATCCTCAGGATCCTCATCATCACCACCATGAGCTGCAATAACTCTAGGATCTGGCTGAATCTGTCCAAAATCAATACCTCTCCCGCAACCCCCATCTAGTCCAGTCACCCTGCCCCCTATCACTGCCAACCCTCTAGGTGATCTCATCCCTACCCTGCCAGTATCCCTCCCAATCCATCCACCATCTCTCCCACCCATAGGACGAGGTTTATCAATCCTGCCAGCCGGTCCAAATGGTCCTCCACGGACTCTCAATCGATGTCCTCTCCGTCCAGGTCCACTACCACCACCTCCATCCCCACCATCACCTCCACCTCTCCCAGCATCATGTGCAGCTCTAAGCTCTCGTCTCCGTCTCCTGCTAACAAGATCATCTGAATCATCATCGTCATCTCCTGAGCTAGGAGGAGGATCTGCTGGATCTGTAATCCAAGGAAATGGATGAACTAATAAATACTGAGCATACTCTGTAGTAACCCCAGGATCCAAAATGTGTAATCTCATATCATAAGCCACTCTCGGAGTAGCAACAAACTCTGCACGAGCAATCTCAAATGACAAAGATGGTCCCCAATCTCGCCTATCTCTGTATCGCCGAGCATAAATAGTCACACCAGTAGGCATAGGCTGAATGATACCAAACTGTCTCAAAATCCGACCAATCAACTGTCGCTCAACAATGAAGGGGGTACGACCAATGAGATATCTACTCTGCATGATAAATGGTAATGTCTGTGCATCATCCATCCATGGCTCACAATCAACATATGGTCTCCAAATAATGCTATCCAAAGAATCAAGAACCCAACGCCAATACTCCATCTTACCCAGCTTAGGCTGAGTAAGAACACCTGCATAAAAATAAGCATATGGCTTTCTCTCTCCATGAACTCTATGATGGATAGGCCATGTAATAGCAATGTGCTCCCAGCACAAGATCTGTAATAAAGTACATCCTGTCGATAAACTAGCACTCTCATCATACACAACCTGGTGTAGATCATGATATAAATGTGCTAGCATACAAACACCCCAAGCATATTGTGTCCGATGCTGCATCATGCTCAGTAGCACCTCACCCCATCCAACCGAAAAGCCTCGAGATCGCCTATCAGGACATATAAAACCACCAATCAAACCAACAAGAATCACAGGAAGAGTCTCATAGTACATCACCATGTCTACCCATCGGATCTCTCCTCTACTGATACTCTCATCAGCTTAAATGACTCTACAAGCCTCGGTCCCAAAACGATCCTAATAATCGTACTGCACTAGCTCACCAGTCACCGGGATATGCAAAATCCTGTAGACATCCTCTAGCGTAACACTAATCTCACCCGTCGGTAGGTGGAAAGTGTTATACTCACTATGCCATCTCTCGGCTAATGCAGTCAACAAACCTCTGTTATGCGTAATCTATGGCATAAACAGTAAATGGCATAAACCACAGGCATCTATGTGTCTAATCTCGGCCTGGGATAACTCCGAAACTAAATGACGTATGGCCGGTAATTTCTCCCGACATTGGAGAACATCAAGTTTCTCTTGTTTGTCAAGAGAAAACAATCAAATTAAACTAACTCAATCATCTACTAATAAATCAAATAAAACTGAATCAAATCAATCAAGCTATCCACCAATCAATTCAATCAATCAAATCAAATTGAAGCAACTTAAGCTATCTAATCATTTTAAACCTATCAATCATGGTTTATTTTCAATCACTGAGTTTGATCAAAAACTCTGCTAAGCTCTTGTATCAGAAACTAAATCGGTTTCTTAGAGCTACTCAATCAAGCTAAACAAAGCTAATCAATCATCAAATCTACTCAATCAAGCTAAACAAAGCTAATCAATCATCAAATCTACTCAATCAAGCTAAACAAAGCTATCTATCAATCAAGCTAAACAAAACTATCTATCAATCAAGCTAATCAAAGCTACTCACTCATCCAATTTATCAATCAAGCTAATCAGAGCTACTTTATTAATCACGCTAATCAAAGCTATCTATCGATCAATCAATCATACAAATCACTCAAACATGACTCTATTTCATCATCCATGCGTATCAAACATGTTAAATTTAAACATCAAAATGATATTTAGCTTTTGTATCAATCAACAATATCAAATTTAGGCAAAAACGCTATCTTTTTTAGCATATGCGCTAATCGACCATGCATATGCGCTAATTTAAGCAAAAGCGCTATCTTTTTTAGCATATGCGCTAATCGACCATGCATATGCACTGCTTTATGCATTTGCGCTAACAAATAAAACAAAAGCATTACTTTATGCATTTGCGCTATCCTATTGAACATATGCGCTACAAAACAGATCATGTGCGCTAAAACAAACATATGCGCTAACCAAAAATGCATATGCGCTAACCTAAATTGCAAATGCGCTAAACTAAAAAACGAAAAATTTGAAATTTTCAAAAATTCAAAAAAGGCGCCTAAAACATGAAATTTTGAACGAAAACTTGAAAATAAAGCTCGGGTTAAGATACATACCGGATACCCATACTTCGCTGGCCGCTGATATCGCCAAACTCGCTTGGATCGATGGTTCTCCACGGGAATCACCATTTTGGCCACTTCAGCAAGAATATTCTCTCCAAAAGCTGACAAGGATAACAATGAAGTTAAAATTAGCCTTGGTTAATTTTATATTTACTATTTCAAGAGTAATTAATTTCAACAATGGGGCAATTTAAATTGTTTTTTACAAATGAATTTAATTGACTAAATTTTTTATCACATTATCACGAGATTAATCATTCAAACTAAAATTTTCGATAATTTCACTATCAATCTCCTGAGGGGGCATACAATCTGGATTTTCAATTTCTATCAGGCATTATCAAGACTTGATTTAATCTTTGAAATAATGTTATCTCAACATCATTTCAAAGAGGGGCAAAATGTATACACCTAAAATTGGCTATGAACAATTAAATAAATATTTTATAATAATTATTCTTCTATTAAATAGTTAATTTGAAAATATTAATTTATTTAATTCATTTTCATGTCTTTCTATTAATTAATATTTTATTAATTAATTCATTATCCTATTATTTCGAATTAATTAAATATTTAATATTTAATTATCTTATTCCTCTAATTAATTAAATATCTAATATTTAATTATCTTCTCCAAACAATTAAATATCCAATATTTAATTATCTTCTCCAAACAATTAAATATCAAATATTTAATTATCTCCTCCAAACAATTAAACATCCAATATTTAATATTATTCTCTTATCCTATAGTCTCAAATATTAAACAATTCTTAAATTATTTAATCCCTTTATCCAACTCACCCTCCATCTCCACTTCATCTTCCCTTTGCCAACTCATCAAACACGTGGCTAAGGAAATTAATATTTCTTAATATTAATTCATGATTTATCTCCAACCTCCAAACTTAATGAAAATTGTGTACGTACACATATTTCATAACCATTTTCTATATTCTCTCCAACACCCCCTACATCTTGGGAAGGACTTGAGTCCACTTGTCCTATCATGCCTAAATTTCCTCCAACCATCCCTAGATTCCCTCAGTCAGCAACCCAGTCAAGGTGAGATGAGTGACACTTGTCTTCTCCTTCCCCCTTTCTCTCAACTTCATGTTTGCTCATAGCCATTCAAATCTACAGATCTGATCAAGACCCTTGATCTAAGCCACATCATCTTATCCTCTCAAAGTCTATAAAACCAAGAGCTTCAGTTGAGAGAAAGAGAGTCTTCAAAATAGTTTTCAAGCCAATCTTATGCATCCGTGAGTTTTTGAAGCAATTAGCAAATAACAAATATCATTTTAGCAATATTATCATATAGTATCATTTAGCATAATCATGTAGCTTTGCATATCATACTATCAGTTAACTACAAGTTATCAGTCCATTCTTCATATGCCATCTTGGAAGCCAACAGTGCATTATCTGAGAGCACACCATCTGCAACCAGGAACAATGGAGTTAGGACACAATGGGACATAAGCCATAAAGGTAAAATAATGATTTATTTTGGTATATATTTCATGTAGTTTCATTAGTGGATTTTGGATTTCCTGTATGCATTTCCATTGTATTTTGTGAAACCAACTTATTGTAGGTAACATTCTAAGGATGAAATTCAAGCTCACACATTTTGACGCCCACTGTGGGGTTGAACCTCGCATATACCTTTAAAAATCTCGCAAAAAAATAAAATTAACATATTTTTAATGCAGATTCACACATATGCCAATTCTGATAGCGCTTTCGCATTATAGGTTAGCGCTTTTGCACAATAGGTTAGTGCATATGTCATGCAGGTTAGCGTTTTTGTCAGAAAATTAGCGCTTTTGCACAATAGGTTAGCGCATATGTCATACAGGTTAGCGCTTTTGTCGGAAAATCAATGTTTTTGCACAATAAGTTAGCACATATGTCATGTAGGTTAGCGCTTTTGTAACGCAGGTTAGCGCTTTTGTAATGAAGGTTAGCGCGTGTGTAATGCAGGTTAGCGCTTTTGAATCATAGGATAGCACATTTGACGAAAAACTTGTAATCGATTTGAAATTAGGCTTGTGGAAGCCCATCTAAGGTTTTTTCACTAACTTTTTACTATTTTGCAGGTTTTTAACAGTTTTCTGCAGGTTTGGAGAAGTTAGTTTAGGATTCAGTGATTTTTTTCCTAGCTTTTTTCAAAGTTGGTTAAAAAGAACTCATATTTTCTTCTAGATAAAAAAAATTTCATTTTCAAATTTGGTGTTCTAAAAAGTACCTCACTTATTTTTGGGCTCTAAAAATAATCACATTTGTAAGGTAAAAAGAACAACAAATCAAACATTTACTTTCTTGCAAAGTTAGGATTCACACCTCAAATTTTGGGCTCTAAAAAGAAGAACAATATTTTATTTTCTTGCAAAGGCAAAAAGCACAATCAATTTTATATTTTGCAAGTTAAAAAGAACAATCAACTTGTCCATTTTTACAAAGCAAGTTACTTTTTGCAACGACTTTCATTTTGTTGACCAAGATTTCTAATTCCTAGTTTAGAAAATCATTTGTTATATGGGGCTAAAATAAACACCATGCTTGTTGGAACAACATCTCCAAATAAGACTTAGCCAAAGGTAATATGTTGCTTGCTAGCAAATTAATTAACATACTTACATGAATTGAGAATAGAGACATGGTATTTATTTTTTACATATTCATATTCAATATGCATTTAAATGAGATAAGATTTTTCCACATTTGTCAACAAAGGTAAAACAAATGTGTGCATTTAATTGGATTTGTTTGTACATGTACTTGCTTGCATTAAATAAGATTAGATTTTTCTAGATTCATGTATTTTGTTGCATAAAACAAAGATTTAGATTTTCTTAGATTGACAAATTTGAATGCATTGAAATCACTATAAATATTATAGGTACAACCAATAAAATAAAATAAATGCAAACACACTTTTAAAGTATAATTAATTCCTTCAAAGAAAAAGGAAATTTATTCTACAATGATTATTAAGAAAACAAATAATAGAAAAAAAATAAGTAATTTTTAAATTATTAAAATAATACAAATATAAGAACTATACAATTGCACATCACTTTTACCTATTAATTCTCTCTTTACACCCGAAAAAAAAAAAAAAAAAAGAAAAAAACAAAAGAGAAAAAGGGAAAAAAAACAAACCACAAACCACCAACCAATCGATGGATAAATAATCCTGCCTATAGAAACTCAAAATTAACAAATTACCAAAACAACCCTAAACCTAACTGTTTCTTGGTTCCTTTTGATTAATTGTAATTGCTACCGGATAAATTATGGATGAATGTATATTCTGTGAGTTCCGCAAGTTAGGGTTTTCGCAAGAACGCCCTAGGGTTCCATTTTTTCGGCTCCTGCATAAAAGGCACTCTATTTCATATATCTGAGGAGGAGTTTGTGCGACAGATCCTATCGATTTATGGTTATGGTGCACCTGTAAGTCGATTTAGCATCCTTTTTGTTTTTTTCTTTCATGCTTTGACTCTAATGTGGCAAGAGTGATGAATCAATTAGATGTCCGAGACAGATGTATCTGTTTCTGAGTGTTAAAACCTGAGGCATATATTCTTCTGACTTGCCCCATGGAAGATCCGTCTTGTACACTGTAACTCAATTTCAAGTCTTTGGGATAAAGGTCAGGTATCTTAAATTGAAGCATCGTACTCTTAATGTAAACTCAGTAAGTAAATGTTTTTAATTGTGTTTCTAATTATTTCTGTGGTTTGAAGCACGGTCCTTAAGAGCGCCTTCCTGGATCTTTAGTATGGAAGGGATTCGAGTCATAACTGTGCAATATTAAAATCAAGGTTTATCAGAGGTTACTCTGAAGCCTTTTCCTCTTTTTGTGTCGTGTGGCATTAGCCTTTCAGTCCAGGTGATGGCTTGCCTACGTAATGCGGTTTATATGTCACTGCGGGTATTGCTTTGGCATGTTCCGCCGCAGATTTAAACTGCATTACGTGTGTATCCATAACCTACCTGAATTGCAGCTTTGCTGCCTTGGGAAGTGGGAATACATGAACATCGTAAACGCTAAGTCTCTTTTTGGCTGCCCTTTTATTGCAGTCTTTGATTATTTCAGATTTAGGAAGATGCATTTGTTTTGTATAAGCGCAGTTTTTTTATTTAGTCAGATCTTTGTAAATTTTTATCGTTTGTTGATTGTTTTTGGTTTTTATACACTATGTCGGGTGTTGCATTTATTGATGTTACTTGTCAAATGATTGTGTAGAAGTGCTTCTGTCCGATGATGTAAACTTACAACTGACCAGCGTGGTAGTAGGTGCCATCGTTGTATGTATCCTGCACACATCACTTTTAAAGCTCACTTTCTCTCAATCGCCTTGACTTATCTCCTCATTTTCTCAATATTGATATAAAATTGCAGTCCTTTGCCACTCCGTTAAAAACTTTCATTTCATTTCATCTCTTTCCATTTCATCCACATTTTCCTGTGCAAGTGGCATACAGCGAAGGTTCCTAATTTCATACCGCCAATGATGGCTAAGCTATGAGAGCTGAGGACAGTTCTGAATGATTCTTGCTTTGCCCTTGTATAGCCTGTAAGGAAGCTTCCTTTTGTTTTGTTTGAGATCGCAGAAAATCTTTATAAAACAGTTTCTTTAATTGTGTTTTAATGGAAAGGTTGTATGAATTTTAATCCTTGTCTTAACTAAGCATCTATTATTGTGATCTAGAGTTAGGAACATGAATTGTGTAATATCTTGTTGTTGTTATAATGGAGAGGCTATCCGACTTTAATCCTTATCTTAACTAACCATTTTTTTTTTGATTCAGTGTTAGGAACTTAAATTGCATATCAGTTTGTAGTTGCTCCAATGAATGTTGTTTAATTCTTTTTAACACAGCTAGGCAGTTATGGATATATGATTTTAATCCTAATCCTAATTAAGCATCTATTGTTTTGATCGAGAGTTAGGAACATAGAGAGTTAGGAACATAAATTGCATATCAGTTTGCAGCTGCTTTAATGAATGTTGCTCAGTTCTTTTTAACACAGTTAGGCAGTTATGGATAAATAAAAATTATGCAACATTCAGATTTATTGACATTAGCCAGTCAAATGTATTATATAAGGTGTTGATAGACTTCACATACCAAACACTTGCACTTTTTGGCTGTCAGGCTTCACACACCATACACCTGCACTTTTTGGCTGTGTTGTTGTTGTGTTGTGAAGCTAATCTGACATGTTGGATTTGTAAGGGTCTTTTATATCTACGGTGGTCACGTCACAGCTTGGTTAAATGTTTATTTGATTGCCTGAAAATATACTCCATATTTGTTGCAGCTTAAGTTGTATGTATGAATACAACTTCCGATGTTTGCATTGTTTTTGCTGACATCAGTGTGTTTGCTGGTGTCGGTTGTTGCAATCCTCTGAGACTAGAATAAATAAAAGCTCATTAGGGCTACACCGTGTTTACATTAATTATACTTGTTGAATAAAACAGAGGTATTGGTAAAATCGTAAATATTTTCTCTTTCTTTAAAGCTCAAACACAATAGATATTGCTTTTTCTTTTATCGCAAATACAATTTGGGCGTTTCTAGTGAAGTGTATATCATTAGCTGGCTTAGTTTCTCAAGTTTCCTATCTTAGTAAATAGGTTTTATTTGAAGGACATAACAAGATGCTAAGGCTATTTTGGAAGTCAACAAATTTTTGGGTAATCATCATAAAATTAGAGGAAAATTATGCTGAATTTTGTTTGTTGTTATATCAAGTGTCTTCACAATATTCATGCAAAGTTTTTTGGCAAGTTATTGTGGCATGTAAAAGCTATTTTTTTCCCTTTTTGAGTTTATTCGAGTTTGCTCTTATTTTGGAGGCTCTAGAATGTGCTAATCAATGTCAATATGGTATCTAAAAAGTTCGTCATTGTGCAACATATGGTATATATATAATCCTGCAATCTGTCTATTGCCCATCTTGAATTTTTTTATATGTTATCTGATACTTGCACTTTTATGGTTGGGTCTATAGAGATGAGATCCCTTCTTTTTCAGTAGAGGAATTTAAGTTGTGGGTGTGGTTACTTGCCCTTTACCACATGAACTTGACAATGGGGGCTTCTATGAAAGGAAAATAATACATATCCCAAGTGTTTTGGTAGCCTGTGGTTTCTTCAAGCGTTTTACACTTTTGTTATAAGAGTTGGATCTGCTTGGATTGATCTAGGTAGTTTAGACTGAAATTGCTTTTATGTGCCTTCTATAAGTTGGCTGAATCAAATCAATCTGTGATTGAATCACACTAAGGCTTGATTAAGACAATATCTGAATAGTAGATTGAGATCAATATCTGAATAGTAGATTGAACTGATTACACGTGATTGAGACAATATTTGAATTGATATAGTGAAGGTTGAGGGTTTATCTGTAGGGTTTGTGGGTTAGGTTTATGCTATTGGATTGATTTAGGTAGTTTAGACTGAGATTGCTTTTATGTGCCTTCTATAAGTTGGCTGAATCAATCAATCTGTGATTGAATCACACTAAGGCTTGATTAAGACAATATCTGAATAGTAGATTGAGCTGAATATCTGAATAGTAGATTGAGCTGATTACACGTGACTGAGACAATATTTGAATTGATATAGTGAAGGTTGAGGGTTTATCTTTAGGGTTTGTGGGTTAGGTTTAGGCTATTTGAGAATTTTTTTTCATACATTTTTTTTTGTCTCCTTTGTTGCACTTAGGGCCACAGGGATATGTCCCTGCTATTGCTGTGGGATATGCCCTGACATTACCTGCATTCCAGAGAAATAAGTAGCTGTAGAAAGGGGATTACCAAGGCATCAGTAAAAGAATGATATGCTCCCCAATACTTTTGAAAAATAAGAAATAGAGGTTACGGTACCCTGTTACAATGTGTTCTTACGTGTCTGAGATGTGGGTCCCTGGGAACATTGGTGTTATTCTTATCAATTGACTGGATTTTGCAGTCTGATCCACTCAAAATTCACTGGTTAAATGTTTACTTGTTATACAATTTTTTTTATTAGAGTCTTCCCAACTCTTGACCAACTGATATGCTGCTAAGAAATAATTGCTTTTTCTCTTCCAAATAATATGCCCAACTTGCGTGGCAATAGTCTTGGCTATGCTGGATATGGTGGTATAAGAGTTGCAGAAAAGGTTGTGTAAGCATTCTAAGGTACGGAGGATCAGTGAGTTTTGATCAATGGTTAACTGAGATATAAAAAATATATAAGAATCTAAGTCTTGTTTCATCGTCCATCGATTGCATCATGGCCGTGGGGACCACAAGGTGCTTACTGACATTCTCATATCTCACAGGACAGATGTAATGAAGCCTGCAATGGGGCTCGCCATACGTTTGTATTCAAAAAATGTGATCGAAAACCTAGTTTTAAAAAGGATTTTCAAAGGAAAAATGCGGATAATCCTCTGCCTCTGAAATTTTATAAGTACATTTAATTATGTCTAGGAAATTTGCCAACAAATTCTAAGGGAGGAAAGAGATCGGTGAGGTGAAATTTTAAAGTTTAAGCATTTCAGGTGTCTTGTTGTAATTTCAAACAGTTAATTATATTTACTGGTGATTGGTCTAATTTCAAACATCTGTTTCTATTTCCTACTGATTGGTCTAATTTTAAACAGTTAATTAATATTTCCTCCTGAAACTGAGGATAAGGATCTCTTCTTGTTTGCAGCCTTCCACCAGTACTGTTGACATTATTCGAACCGCAAGGCAACCTAGACCACCATCAACAAGATAAAAGATAATAGTGTGTTTTCCTTTCAACAGGTTACGTGATGGCTGTAGGATATGAAGCTCAATAGACATTTTAATTATTGGATAGCTGAAGAAACAGCTGCTGCTGCTAAAAGATTGATATTAATAAGAGTGTTCCTCTGCTTCAAATTGGATGGAGTCATATTGGTGAACCACTATAAATCTTATGTGTTGATTAGTAAATCTGAGAATAATTTCTGGAAAGAATGTAGTTGGTTTTTGATTTTCAGCAATTGATGATTAGAGCTTAGTAAAGACCTTGGAAATTTGAGATTTTTATTTTTGACAGAATTTTAGATTGTAGAAGACAGATGGAATTTGTCCTGATTAAAGATTTTTTCCATTTGCATTGGATAAATAGGTGAAAACAAGAATCATCCTCTCTCTCATGGAA
Organism: Cryptomeria japonica; assembly: GCF_030272615.1. Taxonomy (NCBI): domain Eukaryota; kingdom Viridiplantae; phylum Streptophyta; class Pinopsida; order Cupressales; family Cupressaceae; genus Cryptomeria; species Cryptomeria japonica. Next base: position 620,458,516 of record NC_081411.1, read on the forward strand.
TAAAAAATACATGATCATCATATGATCATCATCAAGAGGAGTGTGCACCCTCTCGCCACAGCCCTCCTCTGCCACGGGTATAGCCTCAGCCTCTATATCTACCTGGTCGATCCAATCAGTGTCATCATCGCTAAAGAGAGTCGCAAGATCTGTCTCATTGGCCCACTTTGCTTCAAAATCAACTATCATTTAGAATGATAGGAGATATGTCAACTAATGCATTATTTCTCATTCTAAAGATGAGATCATTTATCATCTCTACAGATAATCTATTGCACTTCTTGGAGTGTGCTCAAACATACTCCAATTGCGTGCTCAACCGGATGCGTTGCATGGTTGGCTTAAGATGCGAATGGTCAACTTTTGAATATTTGGTGTCATTGGGCCAACAATAAAACTAAAATTAAGCCTTACAATTTATTTTTACCTCGCATCATAGTTGTCCTATCCTCTTTGGTGAGAGGACGAGAGGTCTCCCCTTGTGCATTTGAGAACAATTGTAAGCTCTATTTAAGTAGTACCAACATGTGCCATCTTTTACATGATTGAATATAGCCCATTAAGGATCTCCACATCAGCCTTGATAGAAGGGATAAAATGGAATGCCGGATTCAGATAATAGGTTGTTGGATGGATGGGCCTATGAAGTTGATGATGCCATTTCCTATCAATGATTTTCCAATTGGGACCATACTTGCTCTCGTCTCCTCCATAGACGGATTTGATGCCCTCCTTCGCCCTATCCATGACCTCATATATGTAGCCCATTGGAGGTTTTTTTCCATCTGCAACTCGCAACAAAACCACCAAGTGTTTAACAAAATGCAAAATTGGAAATATTGCGTAATCTAGAAAAATGAGCAAATAAAAGAATATATATAATAAGTTATAAAACAAAAAGTTAAATTGTAGAATTTTAAAAAAATTACCTTCACTACCTCATCAAAGGGATCCAAAACTCTCACTCATAAAAAATGCAATTTGCCAACTCCTCTTGCTTTTTGTATTGTCTCATAAGAGCCAACACTCGAGAATGATTATATACAAACTTGCACACATTTTTTCGCCCTTTTTACACATCTCTTGACCCATCAATAATGCAACAACATTTTTTGTTGCATTGTAATTAATGGAGTTACAAAATAGTAATTAATTTGCAAACAAAATTAGTTTGTAATCAAAAGTTTATCTGCAGCAACATAATTCGCTTCATTGTCGGTCACCATTTGTACCACGTTCTCTTCACCCACCTCATCAATCACCTCTTTTATCTGCTCACATATGTAGGTGGCATTCTTGCAATGGGCGGAGATATCAATGGACTTGATGAAAACTGTGCCCCCTGAAATAAAAAAATAACGCTAGATCAATGATCATTCAATAAACCATTAAATAAAAAATTAAAAAGTAAATGAAACTAAAATTAATCAATCACTTGGGGAAGAAACAAGAAAATTAATAAGAGTTCCATTTTTCCTATTTGTCCAATCATCAGTTATGATGGTGCAACCTTTAGTGCTCTATATTTGGCAGCGTTCACCTAATTCCTTCTTCACATCATTCACCAATTCAGTCAAAATGGGTCTCCTCAAATCACACTCAGTAGAGGCTCTGAACCTCGCCCCGCATACGGTAAGGGCATCAACCATTTCTTGCCAATAAGGAGCCTTGTCACAAATAAATTCAATGAGATAAGTTAAATATGTTCTATGTGCTATGTAGTATGTACGAAAAAAAATAAAACGAAGAGAATCAAAGTAAAAAATTAAAATAATCAAACATAAAAGTTTTAAAATATTCCCTTGGCTGCAAAGAACCGTAGACCCAAAATTTGCCAATTGCCATTTTAGCGGCATCATGGATTTCTTTGTTCCAACCCATACCCTCAAGCGATTGTTGGGACCTAGGAGTAGTGCGAGGCACAAAGAAGATATCCAACCTAGATTTACAAATCCTAGGTCCAATGCTAACACTCCCACTACAATTACTAGTGCTAGGAACATGAGAAGTGGTAGTGGCATTGCCACTTTCAGAAGTACAATTTGAAGCACCAACACCAACAGTAGCAAACTGAGTTGGACGATATGGAGGTAAGGAAGAAAGGCTTCCAACACAATCTAATTGTGTCCCTCTTCTTAAAGTTGCCTCTCTCCCAATGGTCGCTTGATCCTCTTTTTGTTTCCTTCTCCTTTCAACTTCCTCAACCATTGCATAACAATCACATACGGACTCAGAGAGGGCTTTTAGGCATGGTTCGGTATCATGTCCACGCACACCAGAAATATGGTATTTCAGTTTATATATACCTCCATCAAATATTGTTTTGCAAAATGTACATTTTGTTTGCCCCTTTCCTTGCCCTGAAAAACTCTGATGATATTTCCAAGCAGGGTCCTTTTTAATGGGGGGTCTAGAAGCTAAAGTAGACATTGTAGGATAGTTTTGTGAAACTGGAAGTTGATGCAAATAATAAAGTGAAGTTTGTTGCATTAAAACATAATAAATTTACTAACATACAAAAGATTTAAAAAAAAAATGTAAAACTTTCAAAATAAATGAATAGAAAATAGAATTTTTGCATACAAAAAAAAAAATCTTCAAAAAAACAATTTTACCTTTTACAACAAGCTTGAAATGAGCTGCAAACTCTTCCTATCCAACTCTTGATGCACCAAATCTAAACACAATGCAACCCCAATGTGATAAATGGAAGAAATCTTAAACTTCCTTTTTGTTCGTTTTTCATCAATGCACCCTTGTTTTTTTTACAACTCACTTTTCTCCTCCTATTTTTCCAAATGAATGAAATGAAGTTCACTTTTAGGGTTGGAGGATAAATAACATTAAAAAAAGAAATCAAAAAACTATAAAAAATGCTATTTTTTTGGTTTTTTTTGGTCCTTGTCGTTGGCCATGGGACTCGGCAAGTCTGGCGAGTTTATGCCAAACTCGCCAACTCGGCAAGTCTGGCGAATTCGTCCCCTGGACTCGAACGAGTCCGAGTTCGAGCTTGCTAGACTTGGGAGGCATAAATCATACTCGGACTTGACGATTTTGGCGAGTCCTGGGCGATTTTCCAATCTTTGATTGGAAGCAACATTGAAAGGAAGTATGAAATGGCTTTGGTTTCAACAAAATTTTCCATTATGAAGTATAATATGAAGACGAAAGAAGGGGGAATATGTCAAATCATATCAACGAATTTAGTATCTTGATTAGTCAATTGATTTGGATAAGCATTAATTTGGTTGATTAAATCAAAGCTATTTTGTTATGCTCGCCACCAAGCACAAATTGGAATTAAAGTAGTAGTAATTACGATCAACAATTTGGTCTTCACAAATTGGAATTTGATGATGTTGCAAGCACTTTTCTTAGTGAAGATCAAGGAACCTTGGCAATAAAGGGAGGTATCAAGATAGAGGTAGAAATTGTTGATTTTTAGCAATCAGACTGAAAGTAAATAACTGACTGAAAATGCAATACATAACCAACACAAAACAACACAAGAACAACACAACGATACCTTAGGAAAACCTCCCTCTTGGAGGTGAAAAACCCAACAACAATTCTCAAATCTTGATTAATCAAATTGAATTTACAATTAGCTTCACACTTGAAGCTGTCAACAATTATTCATAGAACCCTAGGGTAAATCGCACTAACAAACTTATTTGAAATACAAGTAGGATGGTAGATTGAGGTCACTGTCTATTGATTTGTTGTCACAAAGATGATGTTTGCTGACCCTAAGACGATGTTTGGTGCTCCCTTAGACTAGTTCGCAGTCCTTCAAGAGAGTTCGCTGTGCCTTGATGAGGTTGTTGATTGCAAAAGGTGTTTACTATGCATTTGCTGGTGTTTACTGTGCATTTCCCTAAGAAGAATACAATGTCAGCTTGCATTGCTCGCAGAGGGTGACTCCACCTTGCATTGCCCATAGAGGGTGGAAGATGCAACTTAGTGCATCACTGAGACTGAGACTCCTAAGCCAAAGCTGTGTTCTCAACAACTACAAGTCTCTCTCTGAAATATTCAAACTTCACACGAGTTAGAGGCTTTGGTGAGAACATTTGCAATCTGCTCATTAGTGCTGACATATTTCAACTGAATGGCACCTCTCTGCACCGTATCACGAATGTAGTGATTATGAGTTTCCACATGTTTTGACGTGTCATGAACACGCGATTAGTAGACATCTTAATACAACTCTGATTGTCACAATAAATGATAGTGGGTTCCCAAGGTTGTCCGAACAACCCAACAAGAAGTTTGTGAAGCCACATTGCTTCTCTTCACGCCACTCTTGACACAATGTACTCAACTTCTGCAGTACTTAATGCAACTGAGGACTATTTCTTGTTGGCTCAGGAGATAACAACAAAACCCAAACTGAAACAAATTCTTGAAGTGTTCTTCCTATCGGATACACTTCTTGCTCAATCAAAATCAGAGTAGACTTCCAAGGTGATGACAATGTTGACTAGATACTTCAACTCGTAGCCAACTGTGCCTCGCAAATATCTCAAAATATGCTTGGCTGCAACAAGATGAACATGCTTCGATTTGTTCATGCACTGGCTGAGGGCACTCACTGCAAAACAAATGTTTGGTCTAGTGTTAACTAGATATATAAGGATCCAATCAGCTGTTTATACTTCGATGGATCTGCAAAATCAGAGTTAACTGTAGAAACACTACAATCCATTATATCAATTCATTTGATCCTTGACATGCTTCTAACTCTAGAGAGTAATGTATTAGGCCTAGTTTTATTCCAAATTCTTAAACTAACTCTTTCTAGTTAGAAATTGTATGTAAATCAGAGTTAGCATTTTAACATTAAACCAATAGGATCAACATCATGCTTCCAAAATCCCAAGTTTATAGAATATTGTCAATTCTTTCATCAAAGCATTTTACTGAGGATTGTAGGGAACATAGAACTCCCTCTTAATCCTTAATATAAATTGTGACGACCAAAACTTATGAAGATTACATAATATAAGAATCCAATAAGAAAAGCAACCATCATAAGTTTTCATAAATCAGAATGAGAAATGCTAATTTCCTTTTCCCTTGTGAACATGGCACACCTTCATTATGAACATGGCACACCTTCAGCCATCTTCTCAAGTGAAGGAATGAGCTGAAAGCTTGTATACTCTCTCATGTCTATTCCCAAGCTCCCTCTGAAGCTTGAAGCATAATAGTTCGAGACTATTTCAAAGAGAAGCATCAATGTTAGAATCAAACATGATTCAACATCCCAATAGAATGAATTAATAATAACATGAAAATTCATGAGCATGATTCAAATATAAAAGAACTTATCTCTTTATTGGCTAGACTCCCACACAATCCACCAATGTTTTTAAGTTGTTTCATTTTCAAGCCCATGGATCTCCGATGCCTGCGTGGCCTTCGACCCTTGCCATCACATATCATCTACCTTCAGCTCAACGATGACATATTGAAGTTACACGCAAGAGTCGCTTGGATCTTCACCCTTCAACCTTGTGAATTGCCTTAATTCAAATTTGGTGGCTCTCTAGTCATCAATCGCTCTTCCTAAATGAGGTTGCTGTATTTTAAGATGATCAATTCAAATACCTTCAATCATAGTATAAAACTACACAACATTTTGTAAATTGTTGAACAAATAACAGTAAGATAACCACATTTGTGCAAGAATTGAAAAATGTCATATGTGATCACATTTGATCATATTATTATTGTATTGCAAAAATAATGACTGATCAAAAGAACTAAAACAAGTGCATGTCTTCAGAAAAACAATGTACATAAGCCAAGTTGTCTTTCCAGCCAATGCGTAAAACTAATCAGAAGGAATACAGGATAACTATGTAAGCACCAACCACTCAATTGAAGAGACACATTGTATAGTCTGAGCACAAACATATGATTGATAAATACCAAAAATAACTGAGGCCACAAAATCTCCATGGTGGGAGTGCCCATATCATTCTAACTGAATAATGTCGGTTCAATAGGTTAGATACTTTTATTTTGCATTGTTCTTAGGTTTCATCATCAAGAAATTGAACAAAGTCTTAAGCATTACTATAAAACATTTACTTTAAAATGTAACAGGGAGTGTTCCCATACAAACTAAATACCAAGCATATGAGCCACGATGAGTGAAGAAGAATAGACCACTATATGTTATATATTTCCAATTTTATGATATATTCAGATCACCGCATCAAAGCATCATTAATATTCAGATCAATAACATCATTGATATTTGGCTCATTGCATATTCCTCATAGCAATCATGAATTTGGGTTCATAATAGAGAATAACCGAATACCAACTTCCATAACTCGAACTAGGGTTGGAACAAGTTCTTAACACAAGGATAAAGCTTGAACTAGGGTGATAATCACAACCCCTAGAATGACAATTATACAAACCCTTAATAAAATACAAGGAATGCTAGGGTTTGAAGCTAGAAGAAAACAAATGCACAAAATCAACATATGAAAGCACTCTTTGATGAGATAGTTAACAAACAAGAAAACCTCGTGCTTTAGTTAATACCCCAACTAGGGTTACAAAACAAAGTGCTAAAAGAACTAATACCAATAACAACAAAGCAAACATATACAAATCCTCAAACTAAGCGAACCCTTCTTAACAGAAGCAAACAAGTGAGAGTAGAGGAATAAGGACACCTGTATTCTAAGATTTTATTTGAAACCTTCATACTCTTGTTACGGCCCCATTGATGCCCTCAATCTTCAAGCTGTTATGTTGTTGAATTATTTGATATAATCGATTCCCGGTCATTCATGCTAGACTTCTTCAACCCTAGTTTGCAAAAAGAATATAGGATCTACCTTCAAGCTGTTAGGCTTTATAGAAGAAACCCGCTCTGACACCATGTTGATTTTTAGCAATCAGATTGAAAGTAAATAACTGAAACTGAAAATGCAACACATAACAACACAAAACAACACAAGAACAACACAACAATACCTTGGGAAAACCTCCCTCTTGGAGGCGAAAAACCGCAACAACAGTTCTCAGATCTTGATTAGTCAAATTGAATTTACAATTAGCTTCACACTTGAAGCTGTCAGCAATCATGCACATAACCTTAGGGTAAATAGCACTAACAAACTTATCTGCAATACAAGGAGGATGGCAGATTGAGGTCACTATCTACAAGATCCATTTGCTGTCACAAAGATGATGTTCGTTGACCCTAAGACGATGTTTGGTGCCCCCTTAGACCAGTTTGCAGTCCTTCAAGAGAGTTTGTTGTGCCTTGATGAGGTTCGCTGGCTGCAAAAGGTGTTTACTGTGCATCTGTTGATGTTCACTGGCTTCTAATACCGATTCGTTGTCTTTTGATTATGTTCACTATGCTCTTAATGATATTCGCTGATTGTTGAAGGTGTTTCATTGATTACTGAAGACAATTCGTTGCTTGAGGACAGATAGAAGGTATTTGCTAGATATATGTTTGAGCAATGAGATAAGCTTCACATATATAGGAGACTCTAGCCTTCACTTCACCTTAGGTCGACTAGGTTTAATTCTCGCCAAAATATAAACAAATAATTTCATTTTACAAGTTACAAGTATAGGTCGTGACCTATTCACAAGTTACATAATTTTGGTGCTAAGCCATATTTTACATAATGTTTACACATTATACATGCAAGTCACATCATGTTACATATGTATTTAACATAAATCGCCCAAATAGGGCCCAGTCAACACGATGACAAATTGCTAAGGCTAAAAGGCCAATTTAGAGAGCTAGGTCGGCCCAAGCTAGGAATCCGAGCTAGCTATAAATCAACAGAAATAACAATAGGAGATCAAAATAAAATTTGCAAGGAGATTTAGGTCTAGAAGAAGAAACAAAAGAATTGTTGGTCATACAAGAAAGTATAAAACCAATCAAAAAACATTGAAGCTAACACAACACGAGCAAGATGAAGGTGTTTTGGTTGTGTCCAACAACTTCATATCAATAAACCTTTCAAAACTATACAGGTGAGTTTTGTAAAGTCTATCTTGGTAATAATGAACCATGTAGCATCATTGGTTAAGGTGACATAATGTTAAAATGGAAATAAATGACTTTTGAGGGATGTAAGATATTTCCAAGCTAAAAAAAAATCTAATAGCTTGATGTTCAAGGACATAGCCTCACTTTCTCTTCAAACACGGAAGGTGACCAAGGGACTCTTGGTGATTGCAAAAGGAAGCAAATTGGGTACCTTATATGTGCTAGAGTCATGTTAAGGTGGGAGTTGCAATGACAGTTGTGGACAACAGAAGGAAGCTTTGACATAATAGGCTTGAGCATATGAGCATGAGGGGATTTGAAATCATGCTTAAAAGGGATCAACTTCTAGGTTTGACTTTCGTTATTTGGAGTTGTGTGAGAATTGTATCTATGGCAAACAAAGATGGATTAGTGTCTCAAAGATTGAGCATAACAAAAAGACAACTTTTGGAGTTAATGGTTATTTATTTTGATATTTTTTTTAAAGATGAGCATAAAAAAAAGACAACTTTTGGAGCTAATTATTATTTATTTTTATACTTTTCTAGTTTATGTTTCCGAAAGGTGTACACTTGGGTTTCATAGTATTAGGAAGTGGTCTCATAAGGCGGCTTAAGCTCTATTTTTAAGGAAGAGTTGATCCCATGAAATTATTTTTTTGCTACGGGATTATTTTGAATATTTTACTGAAAAATAGGATAGAGCTTCAGACGAATTTGACAGAATGGATACCACACAGTCATTGGCTCTTAACTGAAGAGGTTTTAGTCTATAAGCTTGTGCCCTCGTATCGAGTGGCAAAAACTACTATGTGAAGGCCCTCGTTGGGTTGGTGGCTCGCGAACTAAATCTCTATATGGTGGAAGCCTTCTCGACATATCAAGATATTGCTTAGTATAATATTTTGGTGTCAATGCATATGCAAGAATATGTAGAGTGGTTATCTTGTTCTATTGTTCTACAACAATTGCAATTGTTTAAAGCATTGAGTCGATGCCATCATACACCTCTCCAATGCAAGACCTATCCATGTCAATGCAGAAAAACAACTCCATAATGGGCTCGGTGAAGTGAAGGAGATACTCCACATTTTCCCACCATGAGTCATCCAATATTCTTAGTATAATTTTTGTTGCCCTTTTAGTGCTGCTTTGCTTCCATATAGACCAATTATTGTTGATCACCATATTGCAAAATGTCTCTTTCACTTTCACAAGTCGTCTCAAGATGATTAAGTTAGATGCAAAATGGGTCTTAGCAACTTGTAATAGAAATTAAAGCAAAAAAATACAATTAAATAGAGACAAACATGTAAAAAGAATACACACTACATAATTAAATTATGAAAATTAGAAAATGTAAAATACTAATTTTAACTTTTTAAAATTAAATTACAACTTCATTTATTTTCAATAGCTCCAAATTTGAGAGTAATCTGAAAATTCCTTGAGACGTGGTGGTTTGTGATGAACATTTGGATGTCTTTAGCCTCTGCATACACATCTTTGATCCTCCCAATTTTATTCCCAATCTTTTGTAGCATAAGATTGAGTGAGTGGACTGCACAAGGTTGTCCAAAAAATATGTTGATATTGCTCTTCAACCAACAAACTAGCAACTCTAGAATTATGTGTTGCCCATTATGATTTGAACAACATTTCTAGGTTCCATTGTCTCAATGATAGAGATGAGAATATCAACGATAACTTGTCCCTTTTTTACTCGTCCTTCACAATCTACGAATTTCAAAAACATTGTCCCTTTAGGGAATATCACTATGACATTGATCAAGGGATGGTTTCTTGAATTTTTCCACTCATCTGAAACAATGGATATCCTTGTCTCAATCTATGAATTCCTTATGAGCATCAATGCATCTTCAACTCCTTTGATCTCTCTTTCTAACAAGGTATTGCGTATCTTCTCATAACTAGGGCCCTTATACATACTTTTTTGGAGCTTCATTGATACTTCACATCATCTTCTTTTAGTATGGGGAGTGAACAACACTGAAAGGCAACCCATTTTCATATATGCATCTTGCTATATCTTTGTTAGCAATGTTTCGACTCTCATTTTAAAATGAAGTTTCCAAAAGCCCCTTTCTTTTGCATGGAATGGGTGCTTGAGTTTCAGTGTCATGGTCAGCGGTGGTAGTATAAAAGGTGTGGTTTTCTATCACAATATTCAAGATGGGGGTTGTATTCCCTTTGATTTTTTTTTAATGGGCATATTTTGTCTACATGCTTCTTTCTTTTTTGCTTCTTCATGATCCATGATCTATTTTAATATTGTGTCATTTGGTATAGGAGCATTTTTTTTCCAGGGCATTTCTTAACTCATCTTCCAGATATTACACACAAACTATTCATTCATTTATCACAACCTTGACATTTCCAACAGAATATTCCACCTCCTAGAAGGGGATCTAATAGCATCAATATACTTCCACAAAGGAACAAAGGGGAGGCAAAATTTGGTTGTTGTTAATTATTACCTATGGAGGAAGAGGTAGATGCCATTGTAGTTCCTTTGGCAAGAAATTTTTATACACATTCAAAATAAAAACAAGAAAATGGAAAAAAAGGTAGATCTTTTGAACAATTATGAATCAAAGAGAAATGAAAAAAAACTTACCTCTTTCAACCAATAGAGGCTTGCAAAAGAGCAGGGATGAAGCATAGACACTTGATCAAGCTTCACAAATCAATTTTCCAACTCCCTCTTGTTCAACCAAACTTTTGCCCAACCACTTATTTACTCCAACTTAAGAGAAAAAATTCTATTTGCACACTAAATGAGACATAAAACCCAACATAAGTCATTTTAAATCCACTTTTTAGGTTTGTGGATGATGTAGGAGCATCCCCGGTCAATGAACAATCTTGCATCAACAAAAAATATTTGTTTTCAGTTTTGTTTCTGTTCAGATCTGTGTTGCAACTTCTATGCTTCTTTCAACATTCTCCAGTAGTTGTTCATTTTCCGTTGTGGATCACATTTTTGGCTTCCAAACTTGTTCTCATTCCTTGTTCTAGATTTGTAGTTCATTTGGATCTTTTTCCTACAGGTTGTCGCTTTTCGGATTGTCTGTTTTTTGGTTCTTGGAGCAGCTTGAGCTTAACGGCTAGTTGAAGATTCCTTCTCTTGTGGAGCGTTTACTTGGCTTACGGATCTAATTGGCACCACACACAATGTTCCTGGGCCCTTGGCCGACCTTCCTTTGTGGTCCGCACTTCATTTGTGTCCTTGGCGGAGGAAATCTTCACACTTTGGGTTCGACCTATTCTACACGTTTCATTTTCCGGTCTTGGAGAATGTAATATTTTGTGGCAGACCTGAATGTGTTTCAGATGCTATATTTATAGTTGTATTTGATCCTTTGGGAGATAGCGAAGAGATATGATGATATCGATTCATGATCTGTAAATAGAACACCTCGTGGAGGTCCGGATGGATTGTAAGATAGAATGTATTCTGTAACTAGGCCTGCATGTTTGCCCGCATGTTGCCGACTAATTTATGATGAATCTATGATGTTACGGATGTCTGATCTTGCATTTTCTTTGTTCTGTGTTGATGGTTTCATGGCGTTAACCTTGCTGCATGATCTAAATTGTTCTCCTTGAGGACCCTCTGGATCATGGCTGCATCAAATGGTATCAGAGCTGGTTGCAAACTTTGAGGCATTCTTTTTGTTCTCCTTGAGGACCCTCTGGATCATGGCTGCATCAGATGGTATCAGAGCTGGTTGCAAACTTTGAGGCATTCTTTTGGGTGAACAGATCGCTGGTTTGAGGTAGGCTACAAGTGTGTTCAGTAGATCGTCGACTGTGAAGCAATTGGAACTTTGTAGTCAGACCGCCGAGCTGAGGCAGTTGCACCGGATCAAAGGAGGAGATGCCGTCGAGAAGGATGAATCTTAGAAGGGTAGAGCAGATGATGAAGATTTTAAAAATGAGATGATGAATGAGATCCGAAACGCATTGATCGGTTTGTAGATTAATTCGAAATCAGAGGATGCAAGGGAAGATTTAGAGGTCGAAGAGGTTGAAGAATCGACAGACGAGGAAGAAGATAGATTTCTTAGAGCGGTGGCACAAGTGAGTAAAATTCATAAAGTTGAGGTTTCTAACTTTTCAGGTACATTGAATCCATAAGACTTGATAGATTGGATTGGAGAGTTGGAGGACTACTTTGAGTTTGAAGATATTAAAGATCTATAGAGGGTTAGGTTTAGCACAAACTAAGTTGAAAGGGTATGCCAGGGTATGCTACTTTATGGTGGAAAGAGTTGGAGAGGGATAGGATGGAGAATGGTGAGATGAAAATCACCCAGTGGAGGCAAATGGTTGGAAGATTGAAGGCTAATTTCATTCCGGGAGACTATGAGTTGGAATTGTTGAAGGCTAAATTCATTCCGGGAGACTATGAGTTGGAATTGCTCAAGAAGTTGCAAAATTTGAAGCATAAGGACATGAGTGTGAAAGAGTACACTGAGGAACTCTACAAGGTGATGATCAAATCTGGACATAGAGAGATAGATATGGTGGCTAGATACATAAATGGACTTCGATTTAACATTTAGGATGGGATGAGTATGTTGAAGATTTCTACAGTTGAGGAGGCTTACCAATATGATCTGAAGGCAGAAGATAAAGTGAAGAGAAGACAACATAATAACCCTAGGGGAAGAGAGACATGCAGCGAACAGAGGGTAGATGAGTGGCAGTATGGAGAAGCAGACTATTGAAGTAGAATCAAAATCTAAATGGAGTAAAGAACCAGATCAGAAGACACAAAGAAAAGGAAATGGCAGTAGCAACATGGATTTATTGGGTAAATGTTTTAAGTGTGGAGAAACCAGACATAGGTCTTATGAGTGTTCTCAGGGAACTAGTAAGAAAGGAATGACAAGAAATTCATGGCATGTGAGGACCAGGAAATTGGAGCTATAGATGAGAATGTGGTAGAACTAAAACAAGGAGAATCCCTTATGTTTAGAAGAGTCTTGTAGAGAAGAGAGGAGACCAGACCTACACAAAGGAAGAACCTTTTTTCAGATTGTATGCAAATCAGGATTTAAGTGTTGTAAGGTTATTGTGGATAGTGGAAGTATTGATAATCTGGTATCTGAGGAAATGATAAAGAAGCTTGGTTTGAAGAAGCTTGAGCATCTTCGTCCTTATAAGATGAGTTGGTTGAAAGATGACCACGTGGAAGAGTTGAGAGAGTAGTGATGGGTGAATTTTAATATTGGACCTTATAAAGATGAAGTCTTGTGTGATGTCGTGTCTATGAGTGCTTGTCATGTTTTGCTGGATAGACCTTGGCAGTTTGATAGAGGAGCCATCTATGATTGTAGATGAAACCTGATCACTATTGAGAAGGTGGAAAAAAGTTTACTTTGGCTTCTTTGAAGGAGAAGGAGAAGGAAGTGAAGAACTTGAGTCTTATGAAGAGTTGCTGTGCTGAGAAGCAGGATGCACAGGATGGCATGGATTTGAAGGACCTTGTGGATGGATTTGATAGCAAGGTGGTACCAGATGACAGTAAAGTTAGAGTTATGGTGGCAGATAAGATGAATTCTTGTGGAAGAAATAAATTAGATTTTTAGAAGAAGAGCGGTGGTAAGAGACTGTGTGCATGTATGAAGCAAGGAGAGAGAGGAGAAGAAAAGAAGAAGTTGGAGAATCCAACCGAGGTACCAGAAGAGGTAAGGAGGAAGAAATTTGTAGACAAAGAAGACGTTTGGATCAGAAATGAGCATGGGATTCATATCCTGAATCCTTTTCGATGTTCATGAGTTTCCTCTCATGGAACATCTTTTTCCTACCTGGGGTGTCTAATGCAGGAGCATCCTCGGTCGATGAGCAATCTTGCATCAACAAAAAATATTTGTTTTCAGTTTTGTTACTATTCAGTTATGTGTTGTAGCTTCTGTGCTTCTTTCAGCGTAGTTCATTTTTCGTTGCAAATCAAATTTCTGGCTTCCAGACTTGTTCTCGTTCCTTGTTCTAGATTTGCAGTTCATTTGGATCTTTTTTCGGCAAGTTGTTGCTTTCAGATTGTTTGTTTATTGGTTCTTGGAGCAGTTTGATCTTAATATCTAGTTGAAGATTCTTTCTCTTGCAGAGAGTTTTCTTTGTTTGCGGATCTAATTGGCACCACACGATATTTTCGGACCCTTGGCCGACCTTCCTTTGTGGTACACACTTCATTTGTGTCCCTGGTGGAGAAGATCTTCACACTTTGGGTCCGACCTATTCTATATGTTTCATTTTTTGGTCTTGGAGAATGTAATTTTTTGTGGCTGACCCGGATGTGTTCCAGATGCTATATATAGTTGTATTTGATCCTTTGGGAGATAGCGAAGAGATATGATGATATCGATTCATGATCTGTAATTAGAACACCTCTTGGAGGTCCGGATGGATTGTAATCTGGAATGTATTATGTAATTGGGCTTGTAACCCGCATGTTTGCCTGCATGTTGTTGGCTAATTTATGATGAATCCATGATGTTGCGGATGTCTTATCTTGCATTTTCTTTGTTTAGTGTTGGTGCTTCCGTGGCGTTACTCTTGCTGCATGATATGGATTGTTCTACTTGAGGGCCCTCTGGATCATGGCTGCATCAGTGGATGTCAAAATTTTATTAAGTTTGCAAAAAAAAGCTGTTTGGCAACACTTTTCCACCGGGTTTGTCCGTGGTCTGGTAGAATTTGCCCAAGTCTAGCCTGAGTTCTAACTTGGTGCGAGTAGTTCGAACTAGTTGTCGTGGTCATGGACCTTGTCTGGACCCTACGTTGAATCAGACTAGAACAAGGGGGTCACACAGGCGAACCAAACATCCTAGGTTTTAAGCTGAACTGCAGTATATAATTTATAAGATTGCCAGCTTTAAAATATTCATAAAAAATTTCAGCGGCTCTAATTCTATTTTTTAAGAAGCCCCTCTATGAGACCCAGCTTTAGCAAAGCTAGAGAGCTTTATATGCCTTTTTATTAGGATGTTGGGCTGTTTAAAATGTATACCGTTGGGTTTCCCAATTGTAGCTAATAATAAAGGGACACTTATTGGACGCCCCTTGTTTTAGGTAATGTTCCGTTCCCGTCCTCAGAGTTTCCTTACGAACACAATCTATTATGCTTTTGTAACTTTATTGCAAGGGCTTATTTCATTTTTCAATAACATGCAATGAAGAAATTGACATTTTAAATTTTTTATCGCTAAAATATCACAATATCATCAGTCTTCATTGTATTGGTGTTCCCCTTTCAATGGCCTTGGTGCAACTTGTGTGAATCTTTTGAACTATATGGAAGAACTGGACTTTTAGATGCCTTTGGCTTTATGCCTGTGAAAAGAATTTGAAAGTATTATAGTCAGAGGGTGTCATGCATGCAACCATTTTTCTTTGTTCTTGCATCACCAATCAACATATATCATATCACCAAACCATGCTTCTGATCAAGCCACAACAATTTCTTTTTTGGTGATCAACTTTTTGACAGCAGATGTGGGTTTCAGGTTCCCCTATTTAACCTGCTTTGTACAGGGTTTCGGGTCCCTTCAAAACCTGTTTTCCCTTATTCAAAAACAATTTCTTTTTTGGTGACCAACTTTTTAAGAGCAGACTTAATTATCCATGAGAGCAACCATTTCCCCTTGTTCTTTCAGTCTTGAAAGACAAAATATTATATTATCAAGTAATGCTTCTGATTGAACTGCAGCAATTTCTTTTTGGTGAGCAACTTTTGAGAGCAGACTGGATTGTCAATGGGGGACACTGATGCAATGTAACTCCTTGATCCGAATGCCTTTCGCTATAACTCGTATTGTGGTCACTGGTCATCGCAAAGATTCTGCAACTTTTAATAACGAATTCTTACCTTCTTTGGTTAAGATGCTGCAAGTATGTTCTTTCAAAATATCTTTCCAATCTACCCCACTGGATCTTTACTCTTGACATTTCACTTGGAATGGGGTGATGACCAATTCAAGGTTGAGGTAAAGCTTCTGTATTGTCGGGTGTACATCTGGCCCATAGGTTGTTATCTAACTAGTGGTTTACAAGTTTTGAAAATCTGTCAATTTCTTGAACAGAATTATTTGCAATCAATAATATGCTTTTGTGATATAATGTTCTAATGCTAATATAGTCGTCTTCTTCACAGAGGGGCCCAAGTGAGACATCGCATTGTGAAAGTTCTATGATTATATTTCCGTGATTTTGGTTGTAAAAGCGGCCGTGTACATTGTTATTTTATCATTGTGGGTCAATTTGCTATTGAACTCCATGTATAAAAAATGCTTCACGGGTGTAGGTATCTTGTTTGGGCAGGCAAATTTTTAGAGAGTACGTCTGGGAACAGTCTCAATGCTTCGGCATTAAGATAAATTGCTCAAACTACCCATGTATAAAGGCTTAGTCATGCGTCCAAACATTTAGTTCTACTTAACTAACTGCATGCAAGCAGTCATAAATGACTTGTTTTGAAGCTCTTGGAGCATGTGAAGGTGGGGCTACCAACATCATGAAACAATTTCTAAGTTTAAGGGTTATTATTTGAGTATTTATAAGACAATTTCTAGGATGCTATACCATTCTACAATTTAAGTTTCAGATTTGAATTTTTATGCCAATAGGTGTTTACCCTTAGGAAAACATCAATTTTCATTTGTGTACAGTTAGAAATTGCTATGTCTTTTGCAAGCTGAAGTGAGCTGCCTATTCTTTTAGGCATTGTAGAACTTGCATTTTTTTTTTGTCAATGAGGTATGGTTACATTAGAAAAAATAAGAGCAATTATAGGGTAGAGGATCTAGGAGTTGAACTTCTTAATTTTGCACTTCTCAAAATCTTATGTGGAAATTTCAAATTACTTCCAATTTTTTGTAGCAGCTTATTTGATGAGTCCCTTGCATATAACTAAGGTTTTAGTGCTACACCATCAAATATAATGCCACATTAGTATGTTTTTTGTTGAGGTGCCGAAAAAGGCCCAATAAGAAGTGAGATTGATACTTGTGCACTAAGTCATGTTCTCTTAGTGTGCTGATGTCACATCACATGATTTGTTTTTTTATATTTAAGAAATACAATTTATTCAATTATGTAGTCGATGTCAATGGGGCCTTGGTCTACTGGTGAAGTTGAATGGCTCCAAATGAGCCCACCAGGGATCAAGTCTTGTTGAGTGCAAGGCTCCGACATCATAAGGGATGAGGCCGGGATCGTGCCCTAGGCGAATTTGACGGATACCCCTCAGTCCTTGGTTCTTAGCCGAAGAGGTTTAGCCTTCATGCCCTTGCTGGGCTGTCATGCTCGCAGGTTTGGATCTCCATAAAAATAAATAAATAAAAATGATGTAGTCGATTAACAATTTTAAAGTCACAACTATTGGTGCAATATTGTTAAAAATATTGGCATTCAATAAACAAGTGATATAACAATTATTGGAACATAAGCATACCCAACTATGGTTCCCTTATTTGCATAATAAAAAAATTCAGTAATGTTTATATTATCAAACATAATTTTTGATATATTCCAATAGGGCTTTATAAAGCTTTTCTGTCATAGCTTCTTGAACAACCAACTTAGGGAATGCAACTAATTACTAAACAATAAAATAAATATAATTATTGAGGTGACTATTCCAATAGTCCTTGCTTTTACATAACAAAACATGTTTTGGTTGAAACAATAAAATGCATATTCTTTAGAAGCTTTTTTATTTTTATTTTTTTAATAATGTTTTTGAAAAAACCAAATCTTAAAGTGTCGCTCTATTAATTTTTGTCTTAATCATAGAAAAGGTGTAGCTCTCAAGTTGAATTCTTGAACTTTTGAGTCATAGATCTTTAGGACTATTGAGCAATAATTTGTTGCTCCATCAAGTTTTTTGATCCTCATTAGACACACAAATTTGAAGTGTTTGGACAACAATCCACATTGACTATCATTAGATCTCTTTTATCTTAAAGAAATAAATTTCATCATATACTTTGAAGTATTTGGGCAAAGTCCATATTGAGTTCATTAGATCCAATTTTTTTTTTATCTCTAATCTTTAAGAGCCAATTTTCACCATATGTAGTTTAAATTTTGTCAGCAAAGATATAGGAAAACAAAAATAACTTATGTAACATGCACTAAGTTATGCAAATAAGATTACAACTTTTGTAACAGAAAGGAAATAGAAAACTTGCTACATTTTTTCCCCTATATCTAAAATATTAAATTGAAAAAGAAACTTGAGTTAAAACAAATTTTTTGAAATAGAATCGAGATCTGTTTTACGAGCATATATATTTTGGTACAAATGAAAATTCTATCATTTCAAATTAAAAGAGTAGAGAGGTTCAGAGATTACATTTATCGAGATGCACAAATTGATCCTTAACATAACTTTATCAATGAATTGGAGGAGGGAAAGTATCACTAGGGTGCTTTTCCGGCCAACCACAGGCTTACTAGTCCCTCGTGCTGTATCCAACTGGATTGGCTCAACCCTTCGCAGGGAGGTAACAATAAGTTGAACTCATGTCATCTGAGATTGGTGTATAATCCTATACAGTTTCCTAGTCGGTCATATATTATAGGCTACCCCTAACTAGTATGACCTCTAACTAAGTTGTATAATTGGATTATTGAATTGACTAACGCTCTTGAATTTGAGTATCACCTTGGCCAAAGGTTTTAGTTAGTTGCGATCATGCTATAGCGTGAAGTGTAGTGCCCACTCTCTTTTTGGCTTGTCAGACTCTGTGGTTTTGTTTTTCTGTGTGGCTTAGATCCCTTTTGGTGATAGTTGATTTTGACATTAGATGCTTATTATGTCTCATGAATAGTATATATAGCATTCATGTTTTATGATGTATGGATCATTACATGATTTCTATGATATGATTATATGACGTTATCTATGTTCAGTGGCTAGATGATTATTGAGATGGATTATCTATGAGCTCCTTTACGTTTATTGTTGTTATTGACTTGATGTACATTACTTATTATCTCTGATGTGCTCGGGTGAAAGGGAACAATGCCGCACTTCTCTTTCGAGCAAGCTACGTCGCTTCCATTCCCTTTTCACGGTATGATGTTATATGGATTTTATATGTATATATGCTCGACAATTTGTTTATGCAGTTGCAGGTACTGAGCATCAATTCCACCTGAATCTTCAAGTCTGAGTGTGTTCTATGACCCAATGGTAATGTGGAAAATATGGAGTTATCAGTCAGACCCCTTGACGTGTCATCGTTCCTACAGAACGAGATTTTTGTCAGGTATTCTTGTGGTTGTAGATCACTTTGTGGTTGTCCGGTCGTGCCCTGTTAGTCTTCGTGCTATGTTAGTTTACAATTCATTATTCTAGAGTATGGGTTAATATTTATGTAATATTGTTTTTTAGAAAAAGAATTAATATTAACGCATTTATTGAATTTGAGTATTATTGATTAGATAATTAATAAAGTAAAAAATTTGTGCAATAATAAATTAAACTAATTTTATTAGCTAGGGGATTTAATTTATTTTACCTTTGTAAAGAAAAATTAATTAAGATGGGAATTAAATATCTATTTTGGTATTTTATTGTGCTCATGAAAATCTTTTAAAAATCAATTAAACTTATTATTTCAAAAAAAATTGAATTAGTGGGAAAGGGGAGTTGCGAATTATATTTAATTTTTTGAAGTTAGTGGGAGGATTTTTGACATGCATTTTGAGTGGGGAGTTACTTTTTAGGAGATGAAATATCTCCCTATTTGTTTTTGAAAAGGAGGGGGGAGGAATTATGTTTTTCAGTGAAAATTTTTGTGAGGAAATTTCTAGGGTTTTGGGGATTATGGTTTTAAGGAAATTTGGAAATCTTTTGGGGAGTTTTGGATTTTTGACCCTGTTGTAAAATCTAGAGTAGATCAAAGGGCACTCCGTAGGTGCTCGAATCAGGCTTTTGAAGAATTTGGGGATCTCTGCAACATTACGAAGCCTTCTTCAAGCGTTGGACTCCAGGTTGGAGATGCTTCCTTGATTTTATTATTATTTCTCTGTAGAAATTAATGGTTTAGGTTTTCAATAGGTTATCGATTGTTTTCTTTTATGCTAATTGTAAATGTTGTCATATCATCAACAATGATATAACTGTTGTATTCGATGTTTAACACTGTATTCGTTCTGCATGAGCTATATTCCCTTTTTGCTGTTTCCATTCTCGCCCAGGGAGCAATAATTCAAATTTGGTTTGTATCTTATGGTTATTGATGTTGTTTTCCACTCGGAATGTTTTCCATTCCTAAGCCGAATCCTTGAATCGACTAGGCTTTTTACTCTCCCGCAGGGCATATTTCTTCTAACGCCAAGTTTTCTTTTCTTTGCATTGCGGATTAGAATTTTGTTTTGGTCTTATCGTATTCTCTGGTTTGAACTCCTTCAGCATCTGATTTATATTACTCGAGCATGTTGCGAACTGTTTAACTCACTTTCCTTTTGAACCACCGCTAGATGTTGTTCAAGTTTGTATAAGCTTCGACACCCTCCCCCTTTGTTCGTCCTTTTCTTGTGCATCGAAAGCTAGGGAGTAGCTCTGGGATCGTTTGCAAATCATTTTTGCTTGGTTTACTTCTCTGTGCTGATCCTTGAAATTGCTATGTCTTGTATCCCCATTTTTATCCTTGCATTTTATGCTCTTTGGTTCCGGTGTAAGTCTAGAGGTAAGTTTCTTGTTCTGAAACGACTTGAACTTGGTGAGTTCCGCAATATCTATTACCGGCCTTGCTTTCTATTTTGACCTGTGTGTATTTCTTGTTTAGTCGATAGGTCTTTTAGCACCGTTGGTTGCTTGCCGTTCTCGACCCTTGTTCGAGCCAGTCAGTCGTGAGACTCCTTTCGAGGGCTTTTAGCTTGCTCAGTATTTTATAAGCATATATTTTTGGATGTGAAATCGTATGGTAATATTACTTTTTTGGTGGCGTTGTATCCAGACAACCACAGTCACATTGATAAGCACTATTTATTAAATTTGTGACTTGAGTTGTTTCATCTGCCTCATTCTATTCATTTTGAGGTTATATATATATATATATATTTTATCCATCTGGCAGTCCTTATGCCATCTTATATATATGTATGTATGTATGTATATTCATGTCAATACATTCTTATCTTGGATTTCATTGTTGTAGTTACTTTATTAATGAACAATGGTGGGTATTAAGTGATGAAGTTTTTTATGATTATTTTTATGTTCCGAAGACCCATATCTATTAATAAGTGCGTGTTATAAATAATTTAGTAGATCATTTTATGTTTTCATTTTGGAATATACTAATAACTAAAATTGGATGAAGCATAATAAATGGTGAAGAATTATTTATAGTATTATATTGTGATCTTTGTCCTTGTTGTTGGCACGTTGTGTTCCGAAGTGTGTTAAGATTGACTTGGAGTTATGGATTCTTACATGTATTTTAGATGTTAGTTAGTTGTGTAATTTATGAGAAACAATTGAGTATTAGTGGGTGCCTTTTTGAATTATTGGAAATTAATGTTAATTAAGGAACTTAATGTTGTGAAGGAAAAGTTAAGATTATACTACAGTATAAAGATTATGATTTAAAATTCTTTGGTGTGGCAAATTGAGTCCCTTGCTTGGCCTTTGAGGCATATTTTTAATGTTGTGATAAAATATCATTGTTTGAAATCATGGGGTTGTTTATTTATAGGCATTTGGCTTTCAGAGGCTATGTGGGTGTTGAGTCCTTTGTCGTGTGTCTTATTCCCTCTCTTGATGATGTTTGTTTCACATATCTTTTTCTCATTTTTATGGTAGATGGTCATTCCTAGCCTTTGTTTATTTCTTTGTATCGTAATCTTGTTCTAGTGAGGGATTTAAGCCTTGCTATGGTCAGGACCTTGGTTACTCAAGCCCCTGAGTGATGTAGACCTTGTGTTATTCTTATTTTCTTAAGTGTAAGTCAAGGGGGAGTGGCTCTCATTGGGGGCCCAAAGTGGTCGCTAGGGTAACTCAATGAGGGTTTGTAATCAAGTGGAAATTAATTAATGAACTTGGGTGGGTAGCTAGATAACACTAAAAAGAGTAATTGTTGCTTCTCTTACTCTCAAACACTTGTTTAGGTTTGGGGTAAGTAGAGAAGGATCGGAATGGCGTCCACTAATCTTACCCCTTCGAAAGGTTGGTGTGGTCCACTAGTGTTTGTATGGGGGCTGTGAGTCGGTAGAGGTCACCAGGGTAACTCAAGATGGGGGCTAGGACCTAGTGAAGACTCACTAGGGTAACCCATGACAACCTAGTGATGACACTTTTCCCTATTTCATACCTAGCGGTTCCTTATGTTTTTTTTAATCTTATGTGGATTGCTTGGGCCTTTGGAGATTGGTTGATTTACTTGCGAGTCTCCTGTGAATATAACCTTATGAGTCTCACATGAGTACAATCTTATTGGTACTCTTGTGAGTCATGTTGGTACTCTTGCATGTTTGCTTCTGTCTTGTGGGTCTGATTGATATCTCTTAGCACGGGGGGTGAACCTAATGGTACCACATGGCTGGGTGGAGTGCTATTTGCACCCATTGGGTTTTGTTCGTCCTTTTTCATGTTTGTGATGGCACGTGGAAGATTGAAGACTTTCATATTGATGTAGATCTATGTACTTAACAATTAATTATACTCTTGGAGATTATTTCCATATGGATACCTTGTAAAGTTATTGATGATCTTATGTATATTCTCATGGAAATGTAATATGTACCATGATCCCATGTAAATAATGATGTTTTTTATTTATTAATGTTGATTCCTATTATCTTGTATATTGGATTGATGTTATTACTTGAGTAACTACGTTGTGGGGCCTTGAGGACTTTTGTTAGTTATTATTTGTTCATATTTTCCTAATAATGTTGTATGTAACTCATTGCATATGTATAATTAATCATTTCAAAAAAAAAATTATTCCCATTTTCATTGTTTTATTGGTTTAAGTCGTTTGGGCCTCATAGTGGGGTATTACATGAAGTCAATGTTCCACCCTACTCGGTTTCAACTTGGATTTCCAGGTCATAGTTTCTTTTTTAAGTCTCTTAAGTTTTTGGTTGACTATTATCACAACCACTTAGTGACCATTCACCACACACGAGTAATACAAAACTTGAACAAACAAACAATAGTTCTTTAATGAGGTTTCCTAATTATTTCTCAATAATCTTTGTATCATGGGTTGAATCTAAACTAATACCTTTTGCAAAAGATAATATAGGCTATAGAGTAGCTAGCTCTCATGTACACCTTATGTTTTCGTATTCTTCATGCTTGACATGACTTTGCTGTCACTTCAATATCTAAGTGCACCTTTTATATCTGATATGCTAAATTGCATTAATGAGTACCGATAATCTATTCTTGCCTGTCTTTCTTTTCCTAAGGCTAGGGATAAGTTAACAATCTCAACTAGTGAAGGTTAATCTCAAGTCATTTGAGTAGCTTCACAACTGAATGATCATTCTGTTGGCAATTGACACTCATTTGATTGGTTTCAATATGTTGTCATTGATGGCAACATGTTCCGACTTTCATATCTTGGTTTAGTTGTTTATCGGCACCGACATCAGCACCAACACCGTCACCGACAAGTATCTTCATCGGTAGGAGGAATCCTATGGGTACTGGCATTGGAGGCTGACATGACTTCATCAGGATACCAGTATTGGAGGTCGACATCATTTGGGAGATCCGACAATCGGCAATTGATTTTGATATTTATGTATATATGTAATTGAGCCGACATGTATATTCATATTGTAATTATCTATGTAAACCGACATAAGGCATGAAGGATTGTAAGGGTATATAGGTCAGTTGATTAGATCATTTTGTAATGTGAAAGATTTGTTGAGAGTTATGGAATGTTATAATGCGAAGATTATGTAAGAGGTTATTCCGATAAGGGTTTAGGGTATCATAGCCGGAACAGGCAAAACTTGAATCAGAACTCTATCAGGCATAGCAGATGCATTTTATGAGTTCAGTTTTATGTTTTCTTATTTAGAGTATCTGTAGTCAGTGAGACTCTTTTGTGATGAGCTGTGTGCTCTAGGCTGTAAGCCTTCCTGCAAGTGCAACCCCCATATTTTGTAATATCTTTTCATATGGCCAGTGGATTGATATTGTGGGTCACAAATCCCACCATGGTTCTTCCTCTTTGAGGTTTTCCACATATAATTCTCTATGTTATGGTATTCATTTGTGTGATTGGCTTATTGATTGCTTTACTTCTTTCAATCTTATATGTCCAGTTTTCCGGTTGGTAAATGCATGTCATAATAAGGTTAAAATTGTATATTCCAGTAGAACACTGATTCATCCCCCCTCTCAGTGTTCTTGGATTCCAACAATTGGTATCAGAGCCTTGTGCCTAAGAGGAAGTTTAACAGCTTGAGGGAGATCCTTAATTCGGAATCCATGGACATGAGTTTGGAAAAGCAACTTGAGATAGCACTTGAAGATAATGATGCTGAAAGGATGAAGAACTTGAAGTTACAAGATGAATTGAATTCTACTCAAGAATTCATTCTTATCCTACAAGAGAGGCTGTCATCTGTTCAAGCTAGGAGGAATGAACTTCTGCAAAATCAGGATAATGTTGAGAAAGCTGCACTTAATGAAAGATGTCAGAAGTTAAGTCAGGAGAACATGGTCATGAGGAATGAAATGCAAGCCCTAACTATGAGGATGTCAAAGGAGATTGAAGACCGGAAGATGAATGAAAAAAATCTTGGGAGATCTTTGAAAGATAGATCTGAAGAATGCATCTGGTTGGTTCATGAAAATGTTATGTTGAGAACCGATTTAGTGCAATCCCAAAGTAATGAACAATAACTTGAAAGACAAATGATAATTCTAAGAGATGATCTGACTATTGCAAGTGAGTACACAGACAAGTTCAAGGTTAGTTCAACACAACTTGATGAATTATTGAAAAGTCAAAGACAAAATGAAGATTCCAGTGGAATTGGATTTGGACAAGACCAAAGCTCCGGTACTGCAAATGAAGATCAAAACTAGAATGCACCGATAAGACAACTTAATGCTTACAAATTTAATGGTAGATGCTTTGTTTGTAATAAATTTGGTCACATGGCTAGGCAATGTAGAAATAGAGCAAATCAGAACTATAATTCTGCTCCCGGTTGATGTTCTAAATGCAATAAGTATGGTCATAAGATAGAAGATTGCAGAATGAATGTTAAATGTTATGCATGTAGAAAATTTGGACATATGGCTAATCAGTGCAGGTCAAACAATTCTGCCGGTTTTAGCAAAGCAATTCAAAAGAACAATGTTACATGTTACGCATGTAACAAGGTTGGACACATAGCTAAGTTCTGTAGAAGCAGAAATCCACCGGTTAACAATGATGAATAAAATGATAAAGGAAAAGAGAAGGTCAATGAAATATGGCAAGATCATATCAAGAAATGGGTCAGGAAGTTAGATGACCAATCAATAGATGGAAACGCTTCGATTACTCAACCGACAGAGGAGGTTGCTCCTGCATCGATAGGAAGCTCATCCGGTAACTGAGGCAGATGCCTTAGGGGTAGGCAAATTTCATGAACATATTGCTTAAGCCCCGGGAAGAGGTTCTGGAAGATGTTCCAAACATTGGAAATGCTTATCTGACATGGAGATGTTCGACTGAGATTCGGTATCTTTCATTGGAAGTCATTCGTATCAATGACGGATTAGGGTTTTTCTTGGATGTTAAAAGGTTGAATCCACTTCATTTCTGATCACCTTGCATTTAGAGTGACTAAGAGAGATTCATAGTGAGTCTAAGGCGATTTAGTGCGATTTGATATCTTCTTCAATGATTTCACCAGCGACCAGAAGAGTTCTTTAGGGTTTCACCGACAACTATTTCTTAGGTACTTATTGATATTATCTTTCATCATAGAAGCGAGATCATCCTCTGCACCTACTTTTATTGCAAATCCTACTGTTGTTGAGGTTAAGGATCGTCCTAGGCCGATTTTCAAGCAATGTCCGCATATTGCCAC
Organism: Cryptomeria japonica; assembly: GCF_030272615.1. Taxonomy (NCBI): domain Eukaryota; kingdom Viridiplantae; phylum Streptophyta; class Pinopsida; order Cupressales; family Cupressaceae; genus Cryptomeria; species Cryptomeria japonica. Next base: position 620,484,655 of record NC_081411.1, read on the forward strand.
CTTGGATGATTCGGTTGGCGCTTTTTCTCATGTCCCGGAAGGAGTTGTATATGTGGAAGATGTCAGAGCATACATTCACTACCTGATTGAGGATTTGGGTGCTAGTGATATTAAGAGCATGTATATGAGCGATTTCATGGGAGACTCTGGAAAGATCAAGCTTGAGTACAAGCACATTGAGGATCTAGGGTTTATCAACATTATGGATATTCCCGAATTTGAGGATGAGATTGTCAAACCTTATAAGATCTTGAAGGAGGCCATTAGGGCCATCACCGGTTTGCCGCATATTGGTTAGCATCCGAAGAAGAATATTTCTAATGATCAGGTTAACAAGCTCACCGACGCAACTTCGGACCGACGATCAATGAGGGTTAGCACCATCACAGATAATGATATCAGATTCGGTAGCATGATTATTGGATACAAGGTAACTCAATCCAATCGTCTTAACTCTTTTTCTAGCTCTTGGATTTATGCCACACATAAGATCATGAGGGAAAATGAGAAGTTAGATCTCTATGGATGGATGTTAGATGAGTTGTTAATTAACCTAGGGAAGATCAAATGAGAGAAGAAGGGAACATTCCGATATGGAAATCTTATTGTCTATTTGATGCTATTTTTCATTAATGAAACTCTTGGTTTTGGGAAGAGAACAGTGGGCATTTGATATCCCGGTAGGAAGACAACTGAAACAATCTATTGCTACTTTGGGTAGTTAGCGAGATGATAAGGTTTGGGGTTACTTCAAGGCATTCTAGAAGGCTACGAAATCTAGAGAAAGGGTTCCAAAGCAAATTGTTGAGAAATACTCAATCGAGATATGCTTCATGGTTAAAAAGGATGAAACCTTGATGGAAGTAGTCAAACCTCGAAAAATATGGATTGAAGAGATGGGTTATGAAGTTGATGCACAAATTTTGGATGCTTATGTAAAGATGTTAATTGATGCACCTATTGATGAAGCTGAGAAATCCTTTGGTACTACAGAACAGAAATAGCAAGAGGTTCAAACTGAATTTAACAGAAAGAAGAGGGAGAAACAATAGGGCAAGGCAAGCAAATTTTTTGAACAAGTATATTAGGATATCAAGGCATTAATGGATGCTATTCCGGAAAAAAAGGAAGGAAGAGGAAAGAGCCTGAAGTTTTCATTGAGCCTATTCTATCAGACTCTGGAATTGAAGATGACACACCCTTAGCATTCAAGAGGGTATTGAGAAAGAAAAGTGATGAATCTAAGGAGGAAGCAAGGAAACAACCAGTTAGGAAGGTTACAATCAAAGTACTGACAAAGAAACGAGCTCCAAAGGAAACACCTTCTGCTCTATCCGGTACTGGTAGAAGAAAGAAGATGGATGACACAAGCTTGACAATTGTCTCCGGTAATGTAACTATTATTCCACCCAAGACTTGTGAAAAATTGGTAGATGAAATTACTAAGGAGGGTATGTTGAAAACTGTACAATTTTATTATGAGCATTTAGATGATGATGAGCAAAGAGAAGTTGAGGAAGCAGTTTTGTTATATTTGGATATATATAAGAAAGCTTTGTTGGAAATTGAGAAGCAAATACCGACACAACTATAAGACAACCTAGATGTTAGAAGATTATTAGCTATGGAGGAGGATAAGCATATAAAGATTCAAGAGTTGTTAACTACATGTTGATCCATTACTCCAGAGGAGCTGGATAGGACACTTGAGGTTGCAGACATGAAAATATTTCACATCAAGCACAGGATAGTTAGTATTATTTTAGGAAGGGTTAATGAGATAATCACTGAGACCCACAAGGCATGGGTTCAATTCTTTGCTGAAAACCCTGGTTTTTAAACTTCACTGAAGGCTAAAACTGACACTATAGACATCCTGGTTGAAGGGAAAGGTAAAGGTATAATGGGTACCTCATCTACAATTTTGAAAGATATTAAGACATTGGATATAGAGCCCCCAGTAGAATCTAATGTACATGACATAGAGGTGATATCGGCAAATGTTGAGATATTGACAGATTCAGAGAGTGTACAGGTTACAAATGCTGAGGACAATAGTCCTCCAGATCAAAATGTACAGGTTGAGGTCATAGTTCATAAGGAGGAACCAACAGTAACTGATACTGCACCAAGTGGCGAAGCCACCGATGCAAAAGAGGAAGTTATAAAAGTTAGTAAACCATCAAAGGAGAAGAAAGAGGAATCCAACAGGGAAGCGGTAGCGAGCACATCATTGTTATCAATTGACACCTCACAGGTAGAACATAAAAGCATAACTGAGATGAGTTCTACTAATCTCATGATGATGGCTGCACAAAAGATGATGAAGGAAGGATCTGTGGACAAAGGAGTTATTGATCAGTCTATCCCAATTTTGCAAAGACTTATCCCGGAGTACAAATTTGACAAAGGAGCAAGCTCATCCGACAAACTTAAAATAATCACAGAGCACATTTCTAAGGACTTTCAATCTTTACAGTAGATATCAAACCAACAGGCACTGGAGAAGTTTACACAAGCCAAGAGAGCAACATTTGATCAGATGATTGAGTCAGAGAAGAAGAAGATTACTGATAAGTTGAAGTTGATTGATAATGCCTTAAGGAAATGTACAAATATTTATAGAGTATGATGCAACAAAGGTTTACTTACTGCAGATATAGATAAAAGGATTAAGGATACTCAGGAGAAGATTGTAGGTATAGTCAATTCTTTTGATGGTTCAAATTCTTTCACTACATCTATTGATGGTCGAATTTTGGTATTGGAAGCTCAAGTTTCAGCTCTTGAGAGGGATAAAGATAAAATCATTAGGAGAGCTAGAGGTCTCAGAGGATTGGTGAGTCCCTGATTGGACTCATTAAGTGTACATAAGAAGGAGTGTATTGATATGGTTGGTAGGCCCACACCGACAAAACTTAAGGACAAAGAGTCATATGCTCACATGCTTAATGGACTCGTATCTATTTCCGACACACTCAAATCAGGTTTGGATACCTATCTAGAATTTTGGAGAAAGCCTATGTAGAAATTTTCAAATATATTAAGTTCCGGTAAGGTGTTTTGGGACATTCTTTGTACAGTTTTTCATTCTTCATCCTGGTTTTTGGTATTTTTTTTGGCATTGATGTGAAAGGGGGAGGTATAGGTGAAAAATATATTTTTGACATCAGGAGATATGGAGGTATGGAGTATTTTGTTTAGGTCACGATCACAGATGGATATTCAACTCAAGGGGAGCAGTCTCAGAGTGAAACCGACAGATGGAAACCATTTTCATTTTTCACATGAGTGTTGCCATCAATGCCAAAGGGGGAGATTGTTGGTAATTGAAACTCATTTGATTGGTTTCAATATGTTGTCATTGATGGCAACATGTTCTGGCTTTCATTTCTTGGTTTGGTTGTTTATTGACATCGGCACCAACATCGATACCGATAGGTCTCTTCACCGGTAGGAGGAATTCTATGGGTACCGACATTGGAGGCCAACATGACTTCATCAAGATACCGGTATTGGAGGCCAACATCATTTGGGAGATCTGACAATCGACTATTGATTTTGATATTTATGTATATATGTAATTGAGATGACATGTATATTCATTTTGTAATTATCTATGTAAGCCGACATAAGGCATGAAGGATTGTAATGGTATATAAGTCAGTTGATTAGATCATTTTGTAATGTAAAAGATGTGTTGAGAGATATGGATTGTTGTAATGCAAAGATTATGTAAGAGGTTATTCCGGTAAGGGTTTAGGGTATCAGAACCGAAACAAACAAAGCTTGAACCTTAACTCTATCAAGCATAGCATATGCATTTTATGAGTTCAGTTTTATATTTTCTTATTCAGAGTATCTATAGTTAGTGAGACTCTTTTATGATGAGTAGTGTGCTCTAGGCTGTAAGCCTTCCTGCAAGTGTAGGCCCCCATATTTTACAATATCTTTTCATATGGCCAGTGGATTGATATTGTGGGTCACCCCACCATGGTTTTTCCTCTTTGAGGTTTTCCATGTATAATTCTCTGTGTTATGGTATTCATTTGTGTGATTGGCTTATTGATTGTTTTACTTCTTTCAATCTTATATGTACCGGTTTACCGGTTGGTGAATGCATGTCATAATAAGGTTAAAATTGTATATTCCGGTAGAACACTGATTCACCCCCCCTCTTAGTGTTCTTGGATTCCAACACATTCCCACTTCATGTATATCTTAATGGCTAGGCTAAATGTGCAATCTAAACAACTCATGTATTTTCTTCTTGAGTATACCTTAAGTATAAATACACCCCAAAAATTAAGAGGGTTTTGTTGTAGTCATAAACTTAGTTCTTGATGCAAGCCTACAATGACTAGATATGCATTACATGCATATACCTTTTTTTCATTCTCAAAAGAAGAATTATTCACAGCTCTATTGTAAAATAACAGAGATTACCAATTTCCTACTATCCTCATAGCCATACATTATATTGTATAGTGGGGGTAAAATTTCTTTTATCAAATTACAAATAACTACTGCCTTACTGCGTAATACTCAGAGTGCATATATTTTATTTTAATCTATAAGAATGGATTGACAACCGCACTTAATATGACACATGTATGTATTCATTTTTCTTACTTCTAAATGCTCAATTCTCAGTCATACCATATAGGGAAATTGAATGTATCATGTAAAAGTCCGGCCTTATAATGTTTTATCTAATAAAAACTACTATCATTTGTATGTGTATGTGTATGTGTACACACACAAATATATCGTATGTGAATATATGTATATGTAAATACATATATGTATGTATTTAGGATAAAGATAAATATATACGTATATGTACTTGCATATACATGTATACATAGGAGATATAAATTTATTACGTCGAGAGGCGTTCTATACAATGTTAGCACATCCGTGAAACAAAAAAGAAAGAGCAGTTACAATCGTAGCCTATGGAATTCGAAGAGTCCATAATGGCAGTGGTTTTGTGTCCATAATGATAGTGGTTTTGTTCATAATTGCAGAATTCAAAAAGCCCATCCATCTTGAGATGTCAACGAAGGGGTTAAATGTTGATCTTTGTGAAAATGATAGAAATAGTGCATATCCAGTGGCGAGCAGTGTGGTAACCAAATCAGAGCAAAGTTCTAAGAAGCGATATGTTATGAACACGGGATCTACAGCTGGAGAGAGTCGATGTGTATTACAATGAGGCGAGCGGAAAAATTTGCATGTCGGATTCAAGTGATCAATAATCTGCATCTCTCATTTAGAGTCTAACCAGTCTTCCAGTTTTACGGTTTTGGTGTCATTTCTATTATTTCTGCTTGATCTCAGTCATTCAATTCTATTTTGTTATAGGTTTATAAAAGCATTGGTGAACTCTGAAATTTTAGGTTGTCTTCAAATAAAAATAAGTCAGATTTTACCAAGATCGCTGGTATTATTGAACATGAGGCCGTTGGTATTATTGAACATGAGGCCATTGAGGGAGACGAATTATTAAATCTTCTTTCTCCATTCTTCTTCTTTCCTTTTTTTAAACGTTCGGGCATTGGTTTGAAACGACCCCTTGTGCAGTGTGCCCTCAGGTTTTCTTTTTTGCCTTTTTGGTGGGTATCACTCAATCTTCCAAATCTCATGGATTATTCCAAAGCTTCCATGTTGTGCATATCTCAATCTCATGGCGTTTCTTTTCAATCATTCATGTGTCTTATTTATGCTTCATCATTTTTAATACATGTCTGAAAAAGATTATAGAAATTTGTTTTACAATTGCCAATCGCATTTGCTTGAAAGTTTCAGAGGCTTTATCTACAAATCTATTTTGTGCATATCATGTAACTATCGCATTTAAGGTGATGGTATCTCTCTAGGCATTATTTCAAGCAATTCCTGTGCCTTGTCTATGACTCCACGTTTTTGCAACCAGAACATCTGATAAATGAAAATTTCCACTATGCTTTGATAGATGGCCATACACTATTGCAAAGCTCGAATTTTAGCATATAAAGGTAGGATGCTATCAAAGTTTATCAATTCCAGCTTTATAACTTCCAGTTGCATTAGCTTAAAAGTTTTTAAAGATCTTTCAACAAATCCATCTCTCCTGCATTCTGTGAAATATTTTGCAATCACTGGAGTCTATGAGAAACCTTTATGGAAAATATCTCCATCGACCTATTCATTTAGCATTTTCTTAAATTTGGATTCAATTTCTGTAGCTTGGCTGTGCTATTGAATATACTAATTTTCTAGCTTTATAGGGTATATTGGTGAAAGTGAGTGATGTTTTTGATTATAAACTTAATTAAAATTTAATTTTAAAATTTGAATTGATTTACATGTAAAAGAAAAATAGAATAAAAATGTTTCATATATATATATATAGAATAGAAAATATAGAAAGATTCTATATATATTTAGATTTTGCTTTTAAATTTATTTTAACATGATGATTTATTTAATTTAAATTTTATTTATGGGCATTACCTACAATGCCACCCACCCAAAATAACGGTGTAAACAGAAAAGAAACTCTTCACATTCTGATGGTTGCATGATTTATAATGGAAAGAAATATAATATCTATGAACAAACGCAATATTGAGAATAAAAAAAATATTGTCAGTTACAAAATGCATGCAGTGGAAAACCATGCGAATCTATGAAGCGTTTTCTTGGGGTTTCTTTAAAGCAATATATATAATCTCGATGACAAGCTAAACTTAGAAATGAATTTCAATAAGGAAAGCTCTTTATTGAAGGATACCGTGGGCATTCTTGATAGGGTTCATGACAAGGTTTACCAGAACAAGCACACCATCCATGGCAGAACATTGTGTTTCTTTTGCCTTTGCACTGCTTTTCCTTTCAAACTTAGATGGATATATTTCACTAAATTCTTGTCTCATTAAATTTATTGTTCATTTTGATCCAAAATCTTTCATTTATTCTTAAACGACATTGCATCTCTTGCAGATTTCATAATCATCTACCATCTTTTATTGTCTATAGTAATTAGTCTTCATTGCAGGCCAACCATACTGAAACCACCTGAAGTGAGGCAACTGTAATTACTCTTCATTGCTGGCCAACCATACTGAAACCATCTTCCATGAGGAACAAATAAGTCTTCTACAATGTGAAATATCTGATTTTTAATAACGCCATTATTGAGTAACTAACTTTCAATCATTATAAGTGACAAACAAATTTGTTTTCAAAAGAGTCACTTATGTGCATAATCACAGGGAAAATACAATTGTTTAAGATTGCTCTCCATAGTATTTGGCTTTATGTCTGTCCACATCTTTCTCCACATTTGCTCTCTTGGTGGTGCCTACAGTGAAGAATCTACTGCAATATATCTATCTCTTCTTCAAAGCACCTGTTTCCATCCATTTATTACTAACATCAAAAAATAAATGTATCAAACACCCAAGTGAGATTGACATTGATAATAGAAGCTGCAGAAAAATGAAGGTTCTTTGTGGCCTCTCATACGAAATCTTACCAATTATTTATGTTATATCAAATCTGTGCTAATTTATTTTTACCATAGTTAGCCAAGTACCACAACTACATGATCCGTATTGATAGAAAGCAAGCCACTCTCATATATTTAGAGTGTGGTTATTATTATATTCACGTCAAATATCAACATTTTACACAATTATTTATTCTAAATCCTTGTCTAAATTAGAAAGTTTCTATTAAATAATTTAATTTGTGATCCTTTTAAGATTTCTTTCTATTAAATTAAATTGAGATTATATCAAAAATATCTTTCTACTTTAAAATAAACAAATTATATAACATTTATCTCTATTACATGTAATAATCTTTTACTAAATCTCAACCATATTTTTGATATTTCTATATTTCAAAATTTTAAACATAAAATTATAATATTTCTAAATTGAAAAAGACTCAAAGTTACATGCACATATAGATATAAAATGCTTCTAAATTTTAAAAATCAAAGTCGCATAACACAAATATTTCAAAAAAACAATTTAGTATTTTATATCACATTTTATAGATCATATAATTTTTCATTTAAATGTGATTTGTCATTGCTTTCATAGAAAAAACATAAAGAATCTTAGTTTTTAGTTTATAAAAATAAAAAATAACTTCTATATTTAAAAATTTTAAATATAAAATTATAATTAAAAAAATCGAAGTTACATAAACATAATAATCTATATATAGCCAAACCTTAATATTTCGCCATAATATTAAATGCTATAATTTAGCCTAATGCTTTCCTTATGAACATAATATTTAGCCAAACCTTAACTCTAAACCTAATTTTACCATAATTGAAACCTAAACCTAAACTTAACTCTAACACTAGAATTAAATACTACCTATAACTTGAGTTAAACCCTAACCCTATTTCAATACTAACACTAAAAGTTAAACGCTAACCCTATAAATTAAACCCTAACCCTATTTCAATACTAACACTAATTAAACTACAATTGAATTGTAATACTAAACCTATCCTTTATTGAGCCCTACTCCTAACCTTCACATTAATTATAATTGAACGTCCATCCTTATCCCAAGCATTATCCTACAATAATAACCCTAATTGTAGCCTAACCTTTATTGTAAACCTAATCTTACGATAATTTAATCCTAACTATAACCTTACCCTAAAATTTACTATAATCCTAGAATTAAACACTACCTACAACTTGAATGCTAATCAAACCATAATTGAACTCTAACCCTAAACTAAACCCTAACGCTAATTGAACCTTAATTCTAATTGAATTCTAACCTAACCCTAACCTTAATTGAACTCTAATCCTAATGTAACCCTAACCTTAATGTAATTAAATCATAATCTCAATTTTAACCCCAATTGAAATCTAATACTAATCCTAACTATAATTAAACCCTTGTCATAATCAAACCCTAACCTTCGCAATATCTCTAATCAAGACCTAATTGAACCCTAATCATAACCTAATCTTACCATAAATGAAACCTAACTATAACCTAACCCTAAACTTGAATAGAATCCTAGAATTAAGCCCTAACTACAATATTAACCCTAATCTAACCATAATTAAATCTTAAGTGAAGCCCTTGTGTCTAACCCTAACCATTATTCTAACCCTAACAATGATGAAAACTCTAACTATAATCCTAACCCTAACCCTAACCCTAATTGTAATATAAATCCAAACCTTAACCATTAACCTAACCCTAACAATGATGTAAACCCTAACTATAGTCCTAACCCTTACCCTAACCTTATGATATAAACCCTAACCCTAGACATAATCCTAATCGTAACCCTAAATCCTCAGCCTAACCACAAACTTAACCCTAACCCTAACCATGATGTAAATCCAAATCTTAACCATTTACCTAACTATAACAATGATGTAAACCCTAACTATAATCCTAACCCTAACACTTAACCCTTACCCTAACCTTATTATATCAACCCTAACACTAGACATAATCATAACCATAACCCTATCAATAAACTTTAATATCTAATCCTAACCCTAACCATAACCCTATACATATATATTATCCATTATATTTTTATTTCAAAACAAACTTTTATATAACACAGATGGGATCAAATTCTAGTAAATCTTAAATTCAAGCTATTGATTTCTCTCTAATTGAACCCCAACCCTAAGCTAAAATTAACCCTAACCCTAATTGTGCTTGCACCATAATGTTAATTAAATTATAGTTTAAGATTCATTTGAACCTTAAGCATAACCCCCAAATTTATCCTACAATAGTAACCTTAATTGTAATCTAAAATTAACCCTAACCCTAATATAACCTAACCTTATCTCTAACCCTAATCTAAATGTATTTGAACCTTAATGATAACCTAACCCTAAAATTAATCCAAACCATAATTAAACCCTATCTCGAACTTGAACCTTAACCCTAAAGTATCATAAACCCAAACTTACCTTGACCCTATCCCTAATCTAAATGAAATTGAACCCCAACCCTATTTGAATCTTTATGATAACATAGAACATAACTCTAATTAAACCTTAACCCTAACCTTAAAATCAAACTTTATTCTACAATCCTAACCCTATTTGAATCCTAACACTAAATCTAACTATAATACTAACCCTAATCCTAATTAAACCTAATTCACTCTAATTCTAACCCTAACTCAAATATTTCCTCTAATTAAACTCCAACCCTAACCTAATCTCAACCCTAACCATCATTGTGCATGAACCATAACCCTAATTGAACTCTAACCATAATTTAATGCTAAATTTATCTCTAACCCTAACCCTAAGCATGATGTGAACTTAATCCTAATCATATTTCTAATCCTAAACTTAACCTAACCATAACCATGAACCCTAACCCTAACTATAATAATCTATCATAACCCTAAAACGTAACCCTAACCCTAAACCTTGTTACACTAACCATAATCCAAAACCTAACCCTAAACCAACCATATTTCTAAGCCTAATCCTAAATCCTAACCCTAACCCTAAACATGATGTAAACCTACCCCTAACCATTTCTCTATTCATAATCCCGGGCCCCAACCCTAACCATAATCCTAACCCTAGCCCTAACCTCAACCATGAATTAAAATCTAACCCTAACCCTAACCCTAACCCTAAATCTAACCCTGCCCCTAACCATAATGTAAACCCTTACCATAATCCTAACCCTAACCCTTAACACTAATATTAATTGTTATCCTAACTATGATGTAAATCCTAACCCTACCCACTATGTAAACCCTAACCATAACACTAAACTTTAACCCTATCTTTAATCACAATCCATACCCTAAACCCTAACTATAACCTTAATTCTAACGCTAAACTTGATTAGAACCCAAATCCTAGACCTATCCCTAACACTAACCATGATGTAAATTATAACCCTAGCCATAAACCCAACCCTAACCATTATCCCTAATCATAATTTAACCATAATAAGTTTGCCATTAAATAAAGTTTAATATATCTTAGATTTCAGTATTTGCTTTGATCTTGCAACACATATATAATTGAAAATAGTCTAAATAAATATATTAAATTTCATATATCTCTACATAATAATACAATAATACAATAATATTATAATATAATTTATTTTAATAAAAGATGCTATATAATTATATATTGATTTATTTTATGTTTTCCATGTTGCGCAGTGCCATTGCCACTAGCATATATACCTTAAATTTTAATTTAATTTATATAAAATACGCCGAGAGATATCCTTTTCGAGGCACCTATTTTTTACTATAAAGTCAAATAGGCGCCAAGAGAAGGATATCTCTCGGTGTATTTTATATAAATTAAATTAAAATTTAAAATATATATGCTAGTATATAAATATATGTATCTATATGCTAATTTTCTTGGAACATAAAGTCTACTTTTAAAATTCATTAGCCCGATTCTTATTATAGCTATAATATAAAAGTGATATCACGCTGGCGAGGGAGGGACCGGGGGGATCGAACGAAATGGGCAACTCCTGAGTGGGGCGAATTTTATGCATGCTTCACAATTCGTATGGAGTGCACCCAAATTGGAATTGAGATTCAATGAAATGCAAACGAAATTTTATATAATTAGAAAAATCATCTCATAACAGGAGAGGATATAGTTTATTTTGGGAGGCGATAAAAACCACTTTTTGGGGGCTTTTTAAAAAAAAAAAACGATCTCTGCAAATATACTATCGAATTTCTCTTTGATAGCATAAATGCCAATAGTTATGGAAAGGGCTTGAACGGTAGCCGGAATCCTCCTCGTAGAAGCTTAGAAGGATTCTTGGGAGTAGAGAAACTAGAGAGGGAACCTTTTCCAAATCATCTCTTCAATTTTTACTAGGTCATGCTACTTAATCCAAGCCTAGTAAGGATTTGTGCATTCATTCTTTCCTTTTGAGTTTGACTTATGAAATAATAGGTCGAAAAAATAGTATGAAAAGTGTGATGAGATTATATTATTGTTCACACTTTTAATATTTGAGGTTTTAAATAATCATGTTAAATAGATACTCTTCACAATATTAAAATAGAGATATATTTTTGTAACAACATTCCTATTGCATGAATTTTTATCGCATCACATTATCATATCATGTGGATTCTTATCACATTATATGGATAAACCATACAAATTTTAAACACATTGCATCACACAAGGTTTGAGTGCATTACTTGAATTATGCAAAGGTTCATCACATTGTATTATCATATAGAATTGATAATTATTACATTAGCACATCATATGGAGTTTTATTACATGGATTCATATTGTGTTATAACATTGTGTAGTTAGATTTATTTTATCTTTTCATATAGGAAAATTTACCTATCCCTTTTCTTTTCATTTTCACAGATAGTTATAGCAACTTGTAGTTTTTTTTTATTGTTATTATGAGATAGATACTGCTAATTACATATCTTATTTTTTATTTTTTATTTGATTGAGTGATCATACCAAGGAGATTATAAGAAGAATTAATGAATGATCTATTACTTTATATAAATCAATATTATTTTTATAAGAACTTGAATATTTACCTTTCACATCGAATGAGAATATCTATATGCCTTGAAATGTATTCTCATCAAAGTGAGGGAATTTTTCAATGTTGAAATTATTATCCATGCTATTTCCTAGTTATTTTTATATCTACCTTGATGTGAATGTTATAATACAATAAAATATCAAGTGAGATTTTTTTGATAAGTTTGAATTATAGTCTAATCCCTATTTATAATGTAAAAATTGACTATGATGAAAGTAAACTAAAGTTATTTTGAGAGTAAAATTCACTACATACACTTAGATAAGTTTTACTAGACAAAATGCTTAACATAATTAAATTGGAGAAAATGTATACAAACAAAAAAAGTAAAAAATAAATTTTGTTACTAAAAATAGAAAATACAGGCAACAAGCATGTGATTAAAATTTGGAGCTCTCAACCAAGGACACCAATGCATCACACAATTTTTTGCACTTAATGTTGTCTTGTATGGACCGTGAATAAAAAATGACCAAAAATGATAAAGACACTATACGATTTAGATAACCATTGTGCAATTAAATAACCTAAAAATACTTTTATACAAAAGAAAAGGAAAAAAGTTTGGGGCTATTTGGAGATTTTCTTTCTATTCAATTCCCTACTTTGGTATTTGCACTTCCATAGTGGCCAATATAGGTAGATAAAAAGATAAATATATTGATAAAAAGATAAGGGATGTGATAAGTCCCCAAATGCTTAGAGGCACAAGATAAAAAGAATGATGTTACTTGCTAGGCTTGACAAACTCAAAGAGAGAGTTATAGAGAGCTATGTGTAAGCTTGATAATGTAAGAGAGTCAAGTGAGAGAGAGATCAAAGAAAGATTACAAAGAAGGGAAAAAGAGGAGGGAAAAAGAAGGGGTTTATGAGTTGTTTCATTGACCTAGAAAGGTGACAAGTGGAAATTTCTTGAGAACAACCTTTGAACAATAAAATATTACAAGACAATAGCATTATGCACAAATGTTTATTAAGTGATATTTTATGCTGGAAGATGATGAGAAATGAGATAAACGCAGGAATAATGCAAAATTGACAAAAAAGGTGGCTATAACATAAGACTAATGCAAAATTGATAAAAAAGGTGGCTATTGAAAATGAATCCTAAGCACATTGAAGGAAGAAAGCTGATGAAATGGCTATAATGAGCCTACAAAAATACAAAGGTAATGGAATCGAAAGTGGATGGAAAAAATAGGTGAAATTGTAAGGGTATGTAATTTGCTACACTACACTATCCATCTTTATTTCACTCCTATTGCACTTATTTCCATGTACATTATTTCTACTCATCTCTATTTCATCCCCGTTAGAATTTACTTCCATACAATGGCTCCCTCATTTTGAGATTACCATCTCATTCTTTTGATTAATTTATGAGCATTACATGATTGAATTGGTTCAATTATGAGGATCATAAGAAAGATATCAAAATCCCAAGAATCGATATTTGATTTCTAAATTTCTTGCTCCATTCTACTAGCCTTGTGAGTTTTTTTAGCAAATATTTTATATGATATATTGTTTACTCATGATATTTAAAGATATTCAATGTACACTTAATTTCATAAGAGAATATTTTTTGATCATTACATGTTAATTGGAGAACACTTCAATTTTAAAACAGATATAAAGAATACTTATATATTTATCATCATATAGGCCATTTATATGGGTCTCCATATGTTTTATTTAATAGTTCTTTTCATCATTAATCTAATACACACCAATGGTTTTAACCTAGGAGAAACCATTTACCTATTGATTCAATGAGTTCCTCAACATTGTCTTTATACTTAAAGTTCTCTAGACATTACCTTATGTTTTTTTAAAGATATGAAGAAGGTGAAGGTGAGTAAATTTATAGGCACACATTCTATTAGTTCATGAAAAATTATATTTGTAGAAGTTGGGATCAAACTCATAGCTCTTGATATCAACCTTCATCATTTTCTCTGTGTTAATTCAAATTCTAAAATAGTCATTAAACTAGATCCATCAATTTTCAACACATCATTAATAGCATTCCACAATCACCTGTTTGAAAGCTAAACATACCCAATCATCTCATTTAATTATCATATTTATTTCATTTCAATTAATAATTTAAGAAAAGTATTTATTTTTACACCAAAATTATATACATGATGTAGTAATTTCAAATTAACACATGTTTACAGAAGAAACAACTATCATATCAACCATTAAATTGAAATATTAAACATTAAATTAAGAAGGGTAAAAACTAGTTGCTTTTAATAGTTCACTTGCACATATGGATGTTGTTTTATCCATTACTAACACACATTTAAATTTATTCACTTATAGTGTAATTAAAAGTTAATATTCTTTGTGACCATTGACATGGAACTTAAAACATTCATTTTTTTAGTTTTATCTAAGTTTTTTTTTTCAATAAAAGTGGCAGAGTTAGTGAACATTTTATTAATAAAAAAAATAAAAAATAAAAAATAAAAATTTTGAGTACAAAATCCGGATTCAGGAGGGCATACCGGTAGGAAAGAATCCAGAAGAAAACCTTCGGTTGTAGCCTAATAAGGAACCTAATACTACCCAACCAAACATCAAATTACCCCCCCATGAAACACATGAAGATTACAATAAGAAATAAGCCAACCCCCACAAGAAACCCTATCACAGTAGCTAAATCTGTTCATAAAATATTTCACTTAGGCATGATCATCCTGCAAAACCACAAGACTAGGAGAAAACCAAAGGCTGCACATACTCAGAAATAGCCATCGGTAGCATAGAGAATAAAATCCATGACTATATAATAGGAGATAAACGAATAAAACCAATTTCTAAAAGAATCATCTTACCCACCACAAGGTGCCTTTAGAGATTAGACCCGCAAGAAAATAATCTGTAGTATCCAAGAATAATGAAAATAATGTTGAAAACAACATAACCAAATCCTCAAGTAAAACGAACCACATAACCAAGTCCGAGAACAATCAAATTGCTCAGGCATAGGTATATGATTCATGAATCAACATGACAGATTTCCATACATATGTGAAAAGGAATCTCCAAAGATGATATTATCATATGATTGGCATGAGAATCAATAGCCTCAAGTTGGATAAGAAATCAACCACTTATTAATCTCTCTGTAGCAATGAGCAATAGTAAATGAAGTAAAGCAAGCCAATTGCTGCAAAATTTTAGATAACAAGTACTGAAGATGCCAAGCATGACATTTCCTTTTGGTGACAGCAGGAAAAACAATCATTGAGTCACCTTCAATAACAATATCTTTTATGCCCAAAGAAATGGCCATATCCAAGCCCAAAGACAAAGCTTGGAATTCAACATAATTATTTGTTTGAATCCCAACCTCATGGTAGCCAGCCATAATAATATTAGCCTCATGATAAAAAATAACATAACTTGATCTAGCCATGCCAGGATTTCCCCTAACAACACCATCATAATTAAGCTTAAACTTAGAAAGAGGAGGAGGATACCATTTATCATTATTCCTTTTTATGATAGAAGAATCATCATCACAAACAAAACCATGAGTAGGCAGTGTCTTAAAAGCATGCCAAGAGTGAGAAATCATGCTGTCCCAATGAGTAAAAGTGGTTAAACCAACAAGATTCTTATAGATATAAGATAAAATAACCTTAGAAATTGAAGCCTCAATTTTATCCAAAACCTCAAATAGAGAGGAGGACTTCTTACGAAAGATTCTATTATTCCTTTCCAGCTAAATACTCTAAATAAGAATTGAAGGAGCCACTAGCCACAAGGAAGCAAAGAAAGAAGAGGAAAACAAAGTAGGCCATGATCTAAATTGAGATAACAAATCCAGACAAATAACCGAATCCCACCCCAATTTATTGAAGAGCCAATACCAGCAATCAGAAGCAAAATCACAATGGAAGAAAAGATGGGAAGAAGATTCTAAAGTAGATCCACATAACAAACATGGAAAAATAGTAGTGATCCCAATTCTATCTAATCTCATACCGGTAAGAACCCTATCATGAACAACCAACCAAGCAAATGCACTAGCTTTAGGAAGACAAGAAACATGCCAGAATAATTTGGAAGGCCATGGAGGATCGGGGGGAGGGGCCAACAAATATTTATAACCTTCCCCAATATTGTAAGAACCAGTGGTAGATTTATTCTAGAGTATCTCATCATCCACATCTTGATAAACAATTATACGTTTCTGTATTTCATAAACATATGTAGATTTGAGAGAGCTATCCACATCAATAAAATTAATAATTTTCCATTTGGCCACAGGATATGGCCCAGATAAATCCACTTCAAAGTAATCAGAAATGAACACACCCCATATTACAACTAAGTGATCTATAATAGGGGACCAATCTCTAATACTTATTAAAGCAGGATGACCATTCCATACATCATCCCAAAATCTATCTCTAGAACCATTGTGGATAAGTCAAGAAAGATGAGGAAGAATGCCAGTTCGACAATTAACCACAAAATTCCAAATAGAGGAGCCTTTTGGAAGAGAAGAGGCCGTAATTTTTTTTTCTCTGGAACCCCTAGGCATATACTTAGCATGCATAATTCTAACCCACAGATTGAAATGTTCTTTTTACAATTTCCAGACAAGCTTAGCACCCAGCACAAAGTTTTGTTTAGATAAATCTCTAACACCAGGACCTCCCCCCTTCTCAGGAAGGCAAACTTTATCCCAAGCAAGAAGAGAGAGTTTAGATTTATTGCTCTTATTATAATTCCATAAGAAAGATCTAACAATAGACCAAAGTTTATCAATTGTAGATTTAGGAGTTTTAAGAACAAACATTAGATAAATGGGTACAACATTTAAAACAAATTTAATTAGAATCAATTTGCTGGGAAGAGTTAACCATTTGTGATTCCAAGATAAGATACAGGAAGAAACCGAAGAGACCACCTTATCCCAAAAGCCATGATTGTCAGAACCCACAAAAAGGGGACACCCAAGTATTTATAGGGGAGGACCCCAATGTCATAACCCCAAAGTGCTTGAAGTTTATTTCGAACTAAAGAAGGAGTGTTAAAAAAGGAAAACTTAGATTTAGTCTTATTTACCTTCTGACCAGAAAAAGCAGATTACCTAGAGATAATAGTATGGATAACTTTTGCCTCAAAGAAGGAAGCCTGACCAAAAAGCAAGGTGTCATCAGCAAACAAACAATGGGAAAAGGAATCAGAAATTTTGACATTATTAACACCCTTCCAAGAGCCCAAAGTCCTAGCACCTTGAATAGATCGACTAAGAGCTTCATCTAGGATGATAAACAAGAAAGGGGATAAAGGATCCCCTTGGCGGACCCCCCTAGATGAAGAGAAGAAACCATAAGGGGATCCATTTAGAAGAATTGAAAATCTAGCAGTTGATATACAAGAAAAAATCCACTTGATCCATTTATGCCCAAAACCAAACTTAAGAAGGACCACAGTCAGGGCACCCCATTCTAATCTATCATAAGATTTTATCATGTCTAATTTCAAGATCATTGCAGGAATTTTTTGAACCATAATGGAGTGAAGGACTTCATGAGCAACAATAGCCCCATCTGAAGTTTCCCTACCAGGTACAAAACCCCCTTGTTCATAGAGATAATTTTTGGGACAAGCTTAGCAAGTCGAACGAAGATAGCCTTAGTAAAAATTCTATATAGGGTGTTGCACAAAACAATAGGTCGAAAATCAACAAAAGATTTTGGACTCTCAACTTTAGGAATAATCGCAATAAAAGTGGAGTTCATCTATTTAAGCATAGTTCTATTTCTCCTAGATTCCTCAAGAGCCAAAAGGACATTATTACCAACAAAGTCCCAACATTTCTGAAAAAAAGGGCAATAAATCCATTAGGCCTAGGGGCTTTATCTGGTCCCATTGAAAAAAAAACTTCCTTTAGCTCAGATAAGGTAAAGGGAGCCATAAGCATACTATTATCCAAATCAGATACAAGTTGTGGGATATGATCAAGAAAGTTATCATCCAAAGAAATAGAATCAAATGTGAGCAAAGATTTAAAAAACCTAATAGCCTCAGCAACAATATCCTTATCTTCATGCAAAAATACACCATTACCATCTTGAAGACATGAAATTTTATTATGTTGTCTCTTTAATTTAGTAGACAAATGAAAAAACTTAGTATTGCGGTCACCATTAGATAGCCACAAATCACAGAACTTCTGTCTCCAATAGATCTCCTCGATTCAAAATTTAATCTAATTGTACTTTAAGAGACTTATGCAAATCAAAGGAATTAGTAGTCATTCCATAATTAATAACAATCTCATTTAAGGATTCAATTTCAGTCTGAATCCATGCTTTTTCTTCAAAAATGTTTTTAAAATGAGAAAAATTCCATTCTCTAATTTTAGACTTAAGAAAAATCAATTTCTTGGCGATCTGAAATATTTTAGAACCAAAAATAAATGTACATGAGTACCATCGTTTCATAAGAAAGGGCAAAAAAGTAACATCCCTGAACCACATAGGTTCAAATTTAAAGGGAATCTTGCGAGGAACTCTATCTAAGAAAATGACAAAAGAAATAGGAAAATGACTCGATCCCACATATGAAAGCACCATGGAGGAAAAATCCAAGGCAGAATCAAGCCAATTCTCTGAAACCAAAAAACGATCAATTCTTTCTATAATTTGAGAAAATTTCTTATGCATATTTGTCCAAGTAAAGGGACCATTTCGAGTATTACAATCAAACAAATGCATTGATCGAATAAAAGAACTGAAGTCATCCATAATTATGTTATTAGGGAGAATACCCCCCAATTTCTCCTCCAAATTCACAATAGCATTGAAGTCCCCACCCAACAACATAAAACAATCTTTTAGTGGGGTCGACATATGTAATAATTCATCCCATAGCTGTCTTGTTTCCACAATACCCATAGGGTCATAAACATTAAATATCCAAAATTTGAAATTAAAATGTCTACATTTAACCAAACCAAGCATCCAGTATTTAGAAGATGCAACCCAAGTTACATCAAAATTAAAATCATTCCATAAAAGAGCAAGGCCCCCAGATGCCCTTGCCGAGGAGGAAACACAAAATTTCCATCTTTTTGATGAAGAGAACAAATGCTCAGCAGAGGGCAGATTTAAATTAGTTTCTTGTAGCATAATGATATCGCACTTAATTAAATCAATTTGTGATTTAATTGTCTCTTGTTAGGGGCATTTAAGCCCCTAACATTCCAAGAAATGATCCTCATTGGCCTTGATGGGAACCGGAGGCTCCCCTCTTCCCTTGGTTGGAGGATTGAGACAAAAAGCCCTCATTAAAAACTTTGTTTAAATTATGTTTAGTTGCAAGTGATTGAGTCACAGGAGGACTGATTACTGACCTCTTTTTCTTTTTGATTATAGAAGAATTAGATGGAGAAAGCAAAGTTGTCTAAATACCAGCATCAATTTCTTGCAAAGTTTTAATTTTTTTTGGTTTTCCCGCGGACAAAGGATGTTGAGTAATCAGGAGCTTATTGTCAATTGTCAGAGGGCCAACCCCATCTTGAGGAGGCAAAGCAACCTTACCATCCATATTAACATTAGCCAAAACTTCAAAAGGGTTAGAGGTAGGCGCAACATGTAAAGTATCATGAAGAGTATCTAAATCCCGATTAATGGAATCAATGACATGATTTGTGGTGATGGAATTTAAATCCACCTTATTCTGTCGGGCCGGGTTTTTAACTTCCTTAATTAATTGTTCATCTAGAGAAATTAAGGAATCAATATCCAGATTAGGTAAAGAAGATACAATAGCCCTATCAAACATTTTTTTAGGAAGAGGTTTGAAAGGAACATAGGATTCTTTTCCATCTAAATCACCAGGAAAAGGCTGTGGAGGTTGCTCACGAACAACAAGATTGCCATTCTGAGCAAGAATAGTTTGCATTTCCTGCCACGATAGATTGTCTAAGAGTCGACTCTTCAAGTCTGTGTTAGTATCATTTTTAGGTGTTGAATGCAATTCTGTGACAATAACATTTTTAGGTCCCGCTTGCAAAGGATTAGAGGCCCCCTTAAGAATTAGAGACAAAGGTGCATCCATAACAACATAAGCCCTATCAAATGGGCTTGAATCTTTCACGATAGTCTGACGCCAGATACCATTAATTGACTTAATATTAAATGTTCTAGGGAAAACATCAGACGACAAAACCAAAATAGAAATCTTAACCATTGAAAAGTTATCTTCAATGCAGGAATGGGATGTAAGAAATTTTCCAAAAGAATCTCCAATTTGTTTCAAAATGTCCGCTTCAGCAAATTCATAGGGCAATTTAGGCAATAAGAACCACATTGGAATTTTTTTAGGGTTCTCCCATGAGGGCACAAAAAAGGGCTTCTAGGGTTCTACAAAAATTTAAATTTTCTCACAAAAAAGAAAGGCAAATCCAAAACCCTAGCCCTAGAATTAGGTGAACTGAACACAATAATGAAAGAATTTATTGACATAACCTAAAAGGAACAAAATCCCAACCCATAATTCATTCAATTTCTTATGCAATTTAGAGAGGTTAAGATTATCTCCCCAAACCTAGACAATAATGGCACGAGTTTGCAAATCCCGTGCTTTTTGAGCAAGCAGAGAGTCAACAATGTCAATAAGTGGTATCAGTGCCGACACCTTAGCTGCCTTTGCATTGCCTTCAACAGATCTATTTCTCTCACCAATGGCTGAAATAGCATTATCTTTGGAGGGAACCCCAAAATCTGAGGCCGCCCGTATCAGGACCATTAACCCTAAATGAAGAATATTTTTTTGGATTTGAGGGTGCAATCATATCCTTCCAAGATTGACGGATATCTTGTTTCCTTCCATTTGCAAAAGAGCTCTGCATGGTCTTCTTACGACGGTGATCTCCCAGACTAGAGTTCCTCTTGAGTGGCTTGTTAGGGTAACGAAAAAACCCTGAAAATATTGTGAGCTTGGGAGAACAAAACCACGATTAGGGTTTTGAAAATCAGAAGGAGCTAAATCCACCCATCGCCCATTTCTGAAAACCCACTGAGGAATATGTCTCGCCTCCTTACCAAAAGGGTCTGATGATGACAGAGTATCCCAAAAGGCCTCATCACCCCAACGCCGTAAATTCCATTGCTTGCCAAGATGTGAAACTTCGCACCCCTTGCCCATCTCTCTCTAAAATGTTAGCGGTAAAGTCCATTCCTATACCTCGGGTCAGTAGAGCAAAAAATGACACACAATATAATTGACCCCATGCCTTTTCTCACTACGAAGCAGAATCGAACCCGTGACCTCGAGGGATGCAAACCCCAAGCCCCTGCCAACTCCGCTACAAGTTATTATTGCAATCCTTTAGTTTTTAAATGGTGATTATTTATGTAGTTCTTGAATAATAATTTATTCTTATTTTTAACAGTTTCTATTCTAATGTTTGAGAAGGTTAACACATCCATTTTTTACATAAAAATACTTATAAAATAATTTCTATACATTGTCATTGGAACTCAATTTTCCTTTGCACATTATTATAAGAAAACAAAATAATTTGTGAAACAATAAGACTATTTCATTTGACATTTTGGCTAGCATATTTTTTCACTTTAACTGCAACGAATGCAATAGCTAAATTGAAATTGAGAAGGATTCTCTTGAACATGAAATTATCCTTGAACAACTACATCGAGTGACCAACATCATGGAAAACATCTTTGAATCTTTATCGTCACAACACACTATCTTGTAGAATATATCACCTTCAAATCTCTTCTCAAGCTGACTTTTGCATCACCACAAATTCAAATCTGGCTGCAGATCATTTGCATACACTTCTCACACAATTCACTTTTAATTGACACTACAATCCATCCATCCACACATCTTAAATATGAGATACAACATTGAAATCCTAATTCCAGGTTGGTCAAAATAGAATAAGAAATATGACACAAAATAAGCCACTCGGACCTAAAAT
Source organism: Cryptomeria japonica (assembly GCF_030272615.1). Classification (NCBI taxonomy): domain Eukaryota; kingdom Viridiplantae; phylum Streptophyta; class Pinopsida; order Cupressales; family Cupressaceae; genus Cryptomeria; species Cryptomeria japonica. Next base: position 620,507,231 of record NC_081411.1, read on the forward strand.
ACTTAAATTGATCCACTCTAGAAGAAAGAGGGAAGCTAAACATATTGAAAAACATCCTTCCATGATAGATCCAACAATCTGCACACACTAACACATACTCCAAAGGTGTTACCAAATGTAACATGTAGACACAATCAAGTAGTTGGCCACATATCCACTTTTGATGCAAAATATTCAATTTGGATCTTCACATGCCATGGTGATGCCCAAATTAACATCTCAACACATCTTCCAACACATATCTGGATTAAAAAAATGCGACCCACTAAACCGCAACACAATCAACAAGATATCCAGAGGGCACCAAAAGATTTTCGGACCACCTTGAATATAGGATGACACAACCAACACCAAAAACATTAGCTACAACACTAAACATAATTTTGCAACAACCAATAGCACATTCGGACCAACATCCATCCAGATAACTAGGTTTGACATTAATGACAACCATACAAGCTCAATATAAGCTCATGCTACCAACAATCTCCAACAACCTTTCCTTTTTTCATTGATGGCAACACCAATACAATGCTTTTCTAGATGATACCAACACATCACTTGATCATAATAATCTCACAACAACTCTCTCTGATCTCGCAAAAACTCTCTCTCCCCATTTGATAATAATGACAAATGGCACTACAAACCATACTAACCAACTCACACCGCTTCTCCCCCTAAGAGCAACAACAACATCAATCCAAGAGACAAGGATAGCACTAAGTCTCCTCCTGGAAAGATACACCATTGAAAATGCATCTAGTTAGAAAAAGGAGGGGCATGAACCCCTAAATTTTGCCTAAGATACTCAAAAGTATCCTTCACCAAAGCCTTTGTCAAAATGTCCGCTACCTGCTTTGTTGTAGAAATATATTCTAGTCCGAATTATTTCTCTGCAACCTTCTCTCTTAATAAATGATAACAAATTGAATTATGTTTAGTTCTTGAATGCATAACCAGATTCTTCAAGATGCTTATAGAACTTCTTTTATCACACATAACATGAATAGTTTTATCACATACCACTGATATCCTTAAGAGTCTACTTCATCCATAAAATGAGTATAATATGACACTACATCAATATATTAAACTTCTGCAGTGGATAATGACATTGATTCTTGTTTCTTACTCATCCATGAAACCAATCTGTCTCCCAAAAAGAATGCACCACCAGTAATACTTTTCCTGTCATCAATACTTCTAGCCCAATCATTATTTATATATGATTTCAACATGAAATCTCCATCTTTCGTGTACCATAGGCCAAAGTCCTGATTTCCTTTCAGATATCTAAAAATCCTCTTCACTGCTTGATCATGAGTTTGCTTTAGACTAGCTTGAAATCTTGCAACCAAACATACTACTTGCATAATATTTGGTCTAGATAGTAGTCCTCCAATTATAGATCTGAATTTTTTTTGATCAACATCTAGAGATGTATCATCTTTGCCTAGTTTGCATCCAATAGCTAAGGGGGTAGTAATAGGTTTACAATTCTCCATATCAAACTTCTTTAACATACATAGCTTGAGAAATAAAGATTCCATAATTCAATTGGGTAACTTGAAGACCAAGAAAGAATGACATCTTCCCAAACATATACATCTCAAATTCTTTTTGCATCTCTTTTGCAAATTCTTTACACAAACCATCACTTCCTCCAAAGATAATGTCATCAACATAAACAACAACAATCAATAACTTAATGCCTTCAACCTTGAAATAAAGATTGTTGTTTGCAGTTCCTTTCCTAAAATTTTGTTATAACAAATATCTGTCCAATCTTGCATACCACGCTCTAGGTGCTTATTTGAGTCCATACAATGCCTTTTTTACCATGTTTGAATCTTTTGACAATCTGAATGCATCCGATTGTTCAATGCATAATTATTCTTCCAGTTCTGCATTCTTAAATGCTGACTTAACATCCATCTGATATACTTTGAAATTGTTGTAGGCAAAGAAACTAAGAAACAACCAAGAAACATTCAAATAGCTTCCATCCTAGCAACTGGGGCTAAAATTTCTTTAAAATAAATACCTTCTACTCGAGAATATCCTTTACATACCAATCTTGCTTTGTTCCTTGTGACTTGTCCTTGTTCATTGAGTTTGTTTCGGAACACCCACTTATTTCCTATCACATGTTTATTCACCGGTCTAGGTACTAGCTCCCAAGTTTGATTCTTCTGTATTTAATTCAAATCTCTTTCCATTTCTTTTAAATAACTCTCTTCTTTGCTCGCTTCTTCATATGATTTAGGTTCAACAATTTTACATCCAAAAAATCTTTCGATCCTTCTTTGTCTATCCACAGGGGTATTGATGAAGAACAAATAACTCTTATCCCAATTTATTTTTTGACCAGAAGCAACTTCATAGGAATCCATAACACTCTTCATGTTTCTTGCTTCTCTTATGGTAGCTTCTCCCATAGTAATAAAATCATCAACAAACTGTTCATGAGTATAAGTTAAGTTGGACGAGGAGGGTTTAAGGCCTTTGAGTTTCCCTTCTTCCACACTTCTCATAATAAATCTACCCAAACTTTCAGCCAAAATAGTAAACAAAATAGGAGAGATAGGATCCCCCTGTCTTAGGCCTCTAGAAATTTTGAAGAAACTGGAAGGGGATCCATTAATAATAATTGCAGAAGTGGAAGTGCCAGTCAGCTGAGAACAAAGCTGAATCACCTTTTCCCCAAACCCAAAAGCTTTCATAATTCTGAAAAGGAATTGCCAATTCACTCTGTCATAGGCCTTGGACATGTCCAACTTAAGAAAAAAGCCCTGTTTTTTAGCAACAATTAAAGAATGAATATTCTCATGCACATAAATGATGGAATCCAGAATCTATCTGCCAGGGACAAAACCATTATGTTGAGCCAAAATAATGCGGGGGAGGATATCCAACATTCTAGAAGTGAGAACCTTAGATATTATGTTGTAAACAGAATTAGAAAGACTGATAGGTCTAAACTTATTGAGATAATTAGCTCCAGAGATCTTAGGAATAAGAACGATAAAGGTAGCATTGAGTTCTTTTAGAAGCCCCCTAGAACCAAATAATTCTTTAACTCCATTACAAATATCAATCTCCACAATATTCCAAAATTTTTGGAAGAAGAACATAGGAAATCCATTCGGACCAGGAGACTTGTCTCCAAGAAAGGAAAACACAACCTTTTTGATCTCTTGATTCAAAGGGATCCGAGAAAGATTTTTGTTGTCATCCTCATTTAAAATGGGAGGGATAACTTGAGCTAGAAGGTCTTGATTTCTGATATCCAGAGTGTCCACACCTCCCAAAAGATTACTAAAGAAATCCATAGCTTCCTTTCTTATTTCGTTTTCATCCAACAAAATCCCCCTATTGCAGGATAAACTAGAAATCCTGTTGGCCGCCCTATGCTTAAGAGCAGTCATGTGAAAAAACCAAGTGTTTTTATCACCTTCCTTCAAATACAACGCTCTTGATCTTTGTCTCCAAAAAGTTTCTTCATTAGAGATAATTTCATGGTATTTGGACAGCAACCCATTTTCAACATTCCTCAAATCCTCAGAAAGCCCTTTCACTTGAATTTTATCTTGTACTTCTTTAATATCTGTCTTAATATGAGCTTTCATTTTAAAGATATCTCCAAAAGTCTCTTTGTTCCAGATTTTAACTTTGGCTTTGATAATATTAAGATTTTTGGCCACTCTAAATAAGGCAGTGCCCTCAACCTTTGAATTCCACCATTCAACAACACAAATTTCCAATGAAGGGTGGGACAACCAAGCTTTTTCAAATCTAAAAGGAAAATTTCACTTTGCAGAAGTAGAATTGGTAGTGAAAGAGATAGGATAATGATCATAACCAATCTTAATGATAGACGCCAAAGAATAATTATACTTAGAAAGCCAATCAGGAGAAATCAGGGATCTATCCAACCTAACTTGAATGAGATTAGAGCCAGTTCTTCTATTGGTCTAAGTGTAATTAATCCCTTGGAGATCCACATCCATCAAAGCTTGATCATTAATAAACTCCATAAGATCTTGTCTTCCCTCCAGCTACAAAGGAAGGCCTCCCATCTTTTCATCCTCTTTTAAAGGGGTATTGAAATCTCCCATAATCATCCAGCTTTTATCAAAAAAACTTTGTCTATCTTTAGCCAGGATCCTCCAAAATTTAGTTCTTCCAGCTTTAGAATTAGGCGCATAAATATTAGTGATAACCCAGACAAAGTTATCCTTAATGTGCTCAAGCAAAACTGAGGTCCTATTTACCCCTGAAGCAATTTCCTTACCTTTAATAGTATTCTGATTCCAAAAGATAGCTCTACCTCCAGAGGCACCCTCCGAACTTGTTCCAATTACCCCATTACTTTTGAAAATTCTAATTCTTTCCACTTTATCCTTACACATCTTAGTTTCCTGAATAAGGACTACATCCGGTTTATGATCTCTTACAATATTACACGACACATCCTGCTTGTGGAGGGCGTTCAACCCTCTAATATTCCATGAAATTATCTTCATACTTTAACTGGGGATAAGGCTGACTCAATGGAGCTCTGTGTTCCATCAACATGGTTCTTCCAACTTTCCTATTCCCTCTGATTCTTTAGAGAGGGTCTCCCCTATTTTTTGCTGTGACTTCCAACATCTGCCCCCTTCTTATTCTTACTTCTGGTTGAAATACCTCCATTGGGTCCTCCATTATTTGACTTGCCTTCTTTAATATCGAAAATCCTAAGATTTCCCTCAAGAACCACCGTCTTTTGAAGTTGCTTGAGTATTCACTTGGTTGTTTGTAGAGATTGATCCAAAAAGAATGATTTTGGGTCTCACTGTGTTAACATCAACAACGCCATCATTTAATGTGTTCTTGTTCTTGTTCCAAAATCGTGGCTTGTCTTTTCCTTTAAAGTCCTCTTTGTTTTCCTTGAATATCTTAATGACTCCTTGTTCAATTAGGACCTTCTCTGTTGCTAAGCCTTTTTCAATGACATCCTTGAAAGTAGACAAACAAGATTTCCTTAAGTCATAACCAATTTCTCTGTGGACATTCTGGGTGAACTTTTCTACCATTTGTTTTTGTGGAATTTCACAAGAGCATCTGCTGGCTAAATTCCTCCATCATTGCAAGAATGATGAAAAAGACTCCCTATCCTTTTGTTTGGTGTTGCACAAAGTGGTGACTGATATGTCTGTCTTTATGTTGTATGAAAGATTCTGCTAAATCATCCCATGACTTTATTCCAGGTGGAAGTTGGGAGAACCATTCCATAGCTTGATCACCTAAGCTTTGTGGGAACAATTTCATTAAGTATGTCTCTTCTGCTGCTACCTCAATGCAAGCCATGAAAAACTATCTTATATGTGCCTTAGGGTCTCCTTTGCCTCTATACTTATCAAACTTTGGTGTCACAAAATAGGTAGGAAAAGGAGACATTGGAATGCTTTTGTAAAATGGATAGGGACATATGTCTCTCATTGTGTAAGCTGGCTTTGGTGTATTTATGTCCTCCATTTTCTTTTGTAAGTCCTTGATTTGCTATTCCAAATTGTTCTTAGGTGGAGATTGACTTTTTGGACCATATCCCATGCCTGAGCCACCAGGTGGGGGCGATGCCCCTTTGCGTATATGGATGATATTGATCATGCACATGTTCATATGGAGCAGGTCTATAGTGATGCTGCATATAGGGACCACTTGGTATAGAGTCATGATGGGGAATAAAATATCTTCTTTGTCCATGTATACCACATTCTATCGGTATTTCATGAGTTTGTTCTCGTGTGTTGCCCCCAAATTCGACATGGGGTTTCCTTGTGTCCAAATTTTGAGCATGCCTTTGGATATCCAATTGTTTTGGAGGTTGGTCCTTAGCATTGGTATGCAATTGAGTGTATTTATTTGCATAAGACTTCCATAATGGTCTGCGTAGATGGAGTTGTTCATGAGATGTTCCTTCATTAGTATCATAAGCTTGACTATGTGTATTTGGGATCTCAGGTTTTTGAAACAAAGATGATGGAGACTCACACACAAAACATGGTCCTCTAGTACCTGCACTATTAGGTCTCCTTTGATCCTTGTTGAGTTGAGTTTCTTGCATAGGTCGATTTTCCACTATTTGAGACATGTCAAAGTCATGAGGTATCTTAGCCCCACATTGTGCCATCAATTGTAAGAAATATTGTCTATCTCCTCATGATTTCCTCAACCAATCTATTAAAATGGGGGTCCATAATAGAGTCTTCCACTTCTGCTGAATGTATGGAAAAGTTGTTTGTATTGTCATTGTGTGTATCATTGTTGTTTGTGTTATCCATGTTCTCGACATTTTGAGTGTTTCTATAAGTGTCCATGTCAGGTAATGTGGTATGATCCGAATTGAAGAAGATATCATTTTCATACTCATAGGGACTCATGTTTGCGGACTCTTGAGCCTCTTTAGCTTCTCTCCTAGATTTTTGGGAACAGGTTTCAACCATGGACTAGGTCTTGACCAAGATGTGTGAGACTAGATGAAAATGGAAAGAGTATGGAAGACCAAGAGTTGGATGAAATGTAAATGAATCTGAGGTGTATTTGCACGATCCAAAGTGTAAGACCAAGTATGTATGTAGTAGAGTAGGTGTGGCTTCCAAAGAGATGATAGTTTCTCTTGATGAGGTAAGTTGACCTTGTCTCTAAGTAAGACCAAATGAGACCCAAAGGTGATAGACCTTGATGAGGGACCACTTAGCAAAATGTTGTTGTATGTATTGTGTTGACAAAATAAGACGAGGACAAGAAAGTGACCTTTTGATTCAAGTTCAGACAAATGTGAATGTAATGCAAGGTGTAAAGAAATAATGAACTTTGTGAGACCCAGAAATAGGGTGAATGCTAGATGAAAATCTGGAGAAATAACTTAGGAAGCTCAAGAATTCCGAAACTGATTGCTCTTGTTTGTTGGACTATAGATTTTTCCAATACTAAACACAGACGTGCCTGTATACTTCACATATGCGGTTTCTAAAATATGAGTGCAATTTTTCTAATTTGTGAAGTTGTTGTTGCGATCAAATCTGAATTTGTGACCATTTTTTCATGACAAGAGGACACAATGTTGATGAGGACTCAATGTTTGAAAGTGTTTGGACTCAAAATGACTCAAAAGAAAGTGTGTTGTTTGATGTAGAAATGTTTTGCATATACTTGAAGAGACAAAAGACACAATCTTTTGATGTTTGATCTTGAATGTTTGAATGTTTAAAAGAAGACAAACATAATTCTTATGGCTGGCTAAGACAATAGTTGTTGATCCCACATGGGGTTTCCCCCGAGGCTACACTATTCAAAGTGGATACTTAGATGCTTGACCCTACTGGATCCACCCTCGACACTCATTTCTTTGGGGCAACCAAACATCAGTCCTCACGAAAACTCCCGTGGCGAACTTTGTATCTCTAGTAAGAACCATATGTGTGTGGGCCACTCCAGAGGCCTGACCTCCTACCCCAACAACTAGAAGGATTTTGGCTTTCTAAAACAAAAAGGTGCTAGTAAGGGAATCCACTCGTGTGACCATACATGCGCCACTTTCAGCCTTGTAAATACAGAAGGATCCCAGCCAGTAGGGGTTACACCCTACTACTGATCAAATAAATTTGATTAAACGGGTTTATGGGGAGGCATAGTGTCGGTATGAACTAATCAGCACACGTTACCCATGGCTTTCACCATGGATACAGTTATTTATAGTGGTTCGAAAGAGGTGGGTTTTCTTCGCTACCACTTGGGCCATTCCCTCATCACTAGTAGTCCTAATGACCACACGGGGTGGTAGACCCTCTAAAGAGAAACACAAAAGAGCCTATTGCCCAAGACACAAAAGACACTGGTTCAATTTTAGTGCACCAATTGAAGTGTTTTCTAATATGTGAAAACAAGGCACATAATGAAAATCAAAAGAAACCCTTGCCAAAATTCTTCAACAAAGATTTGTTAGTAGTTTTGCAATAATACCTCTCCTGCAAGCACACAAGTTAGGTAAATTTTAGATCCAAAAGACATTGTGAAATAGGAGCCTTCAACAATGTGTTTTTTGACAAATTCTGAGATCTGATTCATCATAAAAATAATGCAACCTATAAAATTTCAAGACATTTCTAGAAATGTAAGAAAATCCAAAAAATTTGCTAATTTGCTCCAAAACTTAATTTTGTATGAAACATCATAAAAAATTCATATAAAATGCAAAATTAATCCAAAAATCTTAAATTTTTACTGGACACTCTTGATAGCCTTCCAAACCTGTATAAAAAATTTCGTGCAAAAATGATAAGCAGTTTGCGAGATATGATCAAAATAATGCAAAACCCTAATTTTTAAAGATCCGATTTTGAGGAAATATTTTACATCAAAATTAAAATCACAAAGCACATATCCTGTATATAATTCTAAGAGATTTCCAAAATTGTAAACAAATCCGAAAAATTCGATCATTTCCTCACAAAATTATTTTTTTATGAAAATGCATTAAAAATTCATAACGAATGCAAATATGCTCCAAAAATTTTGAATTTTGGACTAAAAGATTTTGATATTGTTTTTGACCTACAGAAAAACTTTCATGCTAAAATTCAAAGCCGTTTGTGAGATCTGATCAAAATAATGAAAACCCTAATGTTTAAAGATCTGATTTTTTAGGAAACATTTTGTATCAAAATTAAAATCACAAATAACAGCTCTTTTGTATAAATCTGAGAAATTTCCAAAAATATAAGAAAATCCAAATTTTTTTTTCATTTACTCTCAAAATTAATTTTTTATGAAAATTTATAAAAAATTCATAGAAAATTCAAATGTGCTCCAAAATTTTTTGAATTTTGGATTGAGAGTGCTTGATACTGTCTTCAACCTGTCAACAAATTTTGGTGCAAAATTTCTAATCCGTTTATGAGATATGATAAAATCTCTCATAGATCTTGATCTTGTGTCCAAAACCCTAGCTGCACAAGGTTATTCTCCAAATTGTTTTACAAAACAACAATATATGGTTAAGAAAACCATAAAAAAAAATATAGATCTAACAAAAATCCATGTCCCACCGGGCATGCCAAAATGTTTATGGTGAAAGTGGATAAACAATATCGAAAGACTAAAATAGATTCAACCACAAAACCCTAGCCTAACAACAACAAAGATCCACCATAACATATGAAGATTACCTAAGACAATGCAAATTAAAAAAATCACAAAGATGATACCATCACATGTCCAATAGGGTTTGAATCTCCATTGATCTTGCTTTATGTGTGCACAAGCGTTCAACAAAGAATGAAAATGTGGTTGCAAGTAGGTTTGAACGCATATGAAATTCGAAAGCGTAGTTGGGATCTTGATAATGAAGGAAACATCTCCTTATATAGAAGACACTATAAGAAATGAAGGGATAAGATTAAGAGGTGTAAAAGATAAATGGTCGGCTAGGATTAGAGGGTAGGTAGAGAAAATAAGAAAAAAATGAGAGGATAGGTAGTGTAAGAATTAAGAAATGAATGACATGTGTCATGGGTAGAAAAGGCTAATAAATTAATTAAATAAATAAAGATTAATTTAATTAATAGAGGAAATGAGATCGATTAAATAAATAAAAGTATTTATTTAATTTAAGAAAAAGACAATTTAAATAAATAAAAATATTTATTTAAATGAGAAATAAGGCTAGAAGAGGATAAATGAACTAATTGAATAAATAAAGATTTATTTAATTAGACAGGACAATTTTAGGTGTCTACACAACCAAACACAAAACGAATTTAATTCTGTAAACATATTATCAAATTTTAAAAACACCTCTCCCATTTGCAACAAAAACCTCGCTGCACAATAGCTCTTATTCAAAATTTGTTGGGTTTTGAAGATTTTTATATTATATACTAGAAAGCTGATTGTCTATTTATTCTGCAATCGAAACTAAACATAAGAATTAATACACTGATATTATAATCCTCCTATAAGAATTAATAACTGATATTATAATCTTTTTGAAATTTGGTTTATTTTTTATCAAATGTAAAAGTTATTTGTTTTAAAAGTTTTGGATGTTTTAAGTTTATTTAATGTATTGAATTGTTGTATTCATTTTAGTTTTTAAAGAGGTAAACATCTTTGAATTATAGTTATGAATTGGCTAGGTCATAAATGGAGGACCTCACCAAACATTCAACAATAACAGCTCTGTTTGAACTTTGATGATAAAAACAACATCGCCACAACTTAATCATTAGAATATCACAGCTTAACCATTACATTTATACCAATGCAGACCATACACCCTAGTTACTCTTTCTTTATGCAAATGATTTTTTTAATACTACAAGACAATATTTGATATTTGATATGACATATGGTGGAGACCATCAGTGCATTGTGTACTTAAAAACAGTTCCTTCAATGTCCAATCCATTACAATCTAGACAAGTTTTGACAAACATGGTGCTTTTCAAAAACATACAATTCTAAACGAAATTGTAATCCATCATATCAAATATTGGCTTCTAACTGCTTCTCTACCGACATTTCGTCCAACACATGTGCTTGCGTGCTTTGATCCATTCAATGTACCATCAAAAGATCGCCTCATGTCGTCTAGCAGTTGAAAAGAAAGTGATAAAACAAGTCTTATTTGGATGCAATAATGTATCAGAACATGCTTTGTGGTTCAATTAATTGAAAATCCAAGATATCTTGTCAAAAAAAAGCATGTTCAGGTCGAAATTTTGAATTAATTGGGCTATTCATAATAATTCCACTCACAGGAATGGGAGAACAATTATAATTTTATGTTTTCAATAGATATGTGTGTGGTGTAGACAGATCCCACCTGGTTACCACTTATTCCCTATCTAGTCTAGTTTGTTTCCTTGTACTATATATATATATATATATATATATATATTATTTAATGAGCATGTAAGTTATATTCTATTGGATATATTGAAGATTTTATCCTTTAAGAACATTTCTTAATCATTCAGATACCAATAATTAATATTAGCAATGCAGAACAATCATTAGTGGACACACTTGCGTACTTAAGGCTAATACTACATTCATATAAAAATCTGGTTTAATCAAAGCTTAGCAAACAAAAATTTCTTTGACATCATCTCTTCCTTTTAATCTTATTAAACTAAGCTCTTCTTGACACGTCGTGTCTTTGCCAGCTAACTTTTAATATGAAAATGGAAATTTCCTTACAGTTTTTTTCTGTTTTTTTAATAATAAGGTTGCTTTAAAAGTAAATAATTTACAAAAGTTCAGAAAACAACAGCTCAGCTTTCATCTAGAGGACAACACAGATAACATGAGAGGACAATATTTATTTAATTTCCAACTCTCAAGATGGATAACATTCATCAAATTTAATCATTTGATCTAGCAACGAGAAAATATCATTTGATCTAGCAACGATAATATACTTGTAAGGAAAGCATTATTAGAAACTTAGAGGCATTTATATATATATATTTTGATAAAAGTGGATAGAACCACTGAACTATATTAAATTTTAAAAGTTTTTTACAGTGTCTAGTTCAAAAAGCATTGAAGGGAAAGAACCAGTAAGAAAACCCTTTAGTATTGCTTAAGTAACACAAGCCTATTCTACCCAATACCAAATGCCCATTGGCATAATACATCAAAAAACCCATCCCAATTACATAAGCCGCATTAGATATAAAGGAAGCCACCAATAGAAGCATATAGAAGGAAGATTAAAGTATGATCACCGAAGGATGCATATCCATTGCTGCCAAAAAACACCAATCTGAACCACCCCTGTCTATGAAACACAATTCTCCAAACCACTGGTTAGAATGATACCACATAGCAGAAATGCAACCATAATCAGAGACCCTGTCAAAATAAACATTGTGATCAAGCATAGTAGAACCCACACCAAAGAAAAGCCACACCAAATAAGGAGGTTGATGAAGACTACAACTATGCCCTTCTTTACTTCAAATATTCCAAAACCGAGGAAGGGAGCTCATCCACACTTACCTCCCGCATATTAGCATCACTGTCAATGGCTAAATTAGCCAAGAAATCTGCAATCTTATTCACTTCCCTATAACAATGGGAAATCAAGAAGGAATAAAAAAAATCTAATTTTTGCAAAATATGATCAAGTATATATTGTAATTGCCAACAATTCGACTTCTTTTTCACGACACTTTGAATAATAACGATAGAATCACTCTCAATTATCAAGTCCTTAATTCCCAAAGATATAGCCATATCCAAACCAAAGGACAAAGCAAAAAATTCTGCACAATTGTTAGACTTAAAACCAATCGCATGACAACGGGCCTGAATAAATCTTACCTTATGATCATAAATTACCATACCTGCCCCTGCCAGGCCAGGGTTCCCACGAGAAGCACCATCAAAATTTAATTTAAAGTGCCCTTGCAGAGGAGGTTTCCAGCAAGCAAAATTTCTCTTACTTATAGCATTAGTCTTATTTAAAATAGATCCACGAGAAGGTAAGACTGATAACATTCTCCAAACTCGAGTTACCCTACCATCCCAATGAGAAAAAGAGGTAAGGGTTTCCAAATTCTTATAGATAAAAGACAAAGCAACTTCAGAGATGGAAGATCCAATCCTCAATAAAACCTCAGGCAAGGAAGAACTTGTTTGTTTAAAAATCCTATTATTACGCTCTAATCAAATATTCCAAATCACAATAGATGGAGAAATAATCCAAAGACATGCATAGAAAGATGAGGCAAATAGGAGAGGCCAGGCTCTAAAGTGGGAAAGGAGATCCTTACCGATAACAAAGGTTAGATTAAGCTTTTCAAACAGCCACTGCCAGTAGGCATAGACAAAATCACAGTGAAGAAACAAGTGTGCAGAGGATTCTAAATTTTTATTACAAAAGACACAAGATAATACTGCAGTAATACCCAACCTGTCCAACCTCATTCCTGTAAGGACCCTGTCTCGCACTGCTAACCAAGAAAAAGCACCAGCCTTTGGGAGGCAAGCCATATGCCAAAACAACTTGTATGGCCAAGTAGATAAATCTTTAGCAACCAAGAAAGAATTACAACCATCCTTAACTGTGTACTTACCAGAGATATTCCTTGTCTAGATAAGCTTATCGTCAACATCAGAAAGAATTATTATTCTCTCCCCCAACATCTTTTCATATTCCAATTTCACATTTTGATCAATATCTAAAACTCAATTGATTTCCATTTTGCCACCTTAAGATTCCCACTATACTCAATTTCAAAATAATCAGCCACAAAGACACCCCAAAAGGAAGAAAGAGTGGAAATTAAAGAAGACCAACCCTCGAGTTCACCAGAGGGGGATGTCCATTCCAAACTTCCTCCCAAAACCTGACCTTTCTACCATTATGAACAATCCATGAGAGATGAGGCAAAATCACTGATCTACATTTACATAGAAAATTTCAAATAGCTGAACCAGACGGTAAATTAGAAACTTGAAAAACATACTCTCTTGGTCCGTTATTTAAATATTTAGCAAACATAATCTGTGCCCAAAAGGAGAATGGTCTCTCGTACAATTTCCAAACCAACTTAGCACCTAAGGCTAAATTCTGACTTTCCAGACTACTAATGCTTGTGCCTCCAAGGTTTTTAGGCAAACAAACTTTATCCCATGCTACTAGAGGGAGTTTCTTCTTACCATCTTTATTATTACTCCAAAAGAAGGACCTAAGAGTAACTTGCAAACTAACAAGAGCCGCTTTCGGAGACTGCAAAACAAACATGAGATAAATAGGAACAACATTTAGGACAGACTTAATAAGAACAATCTTACCAGCCAAAGATAACCATCTATGATTCCAGGATAGGATCCTTCTAGAGATAACTGAAATGATCTTATCCCAAAACTCAACTCTATCCTGCTTAATGAAGAAAGGTATACCAAGATAAGAACAAGGAAGATTTCCAGATGCAAATCCCTAAAAAATCTTCAATCTATCCTGAACGAGTTGTGAAGCATGAAGGAAAAAAATCTTTGACTTATCAACATTGACTCTCTGACCAGAAAAGGATGCATAATTCTGTATTATCCCCTTTATCACTCTTGCCTCACCCAAAGAGGCTTGACCAAATAAAAAGGTATCATCTGCAAACAAGTAATGCAAAATGCTTTGTGGAACATTCTGAATCCTAATTCCCTTCCAAATCCCTCCTAGCTTAGCGACTCTTATAGCCCAAATGAACGTTTCAACTAGAAGAATGAACAAGAAAGGAGACAGGGGATCCCCTTACCTCAAACCCCTAGAAGTGGAGAAAAAACCACAAGGGGAGCCATTAATTAGAACCGAGAACCTTGCAGAAGAAATACAAGCATGAATCCATTTGACCCATGCCTTGGAAAAGCCCAATTTAAGTAGAACAACACACAACGCCCCCCATTCTACTCTATCATATGCTTTCATCATATCTAATTTGAGGATCATGGTCGGGATTCTCTGAGTAGAAATAGAATGCAGAACCTCATGCGCCACTATAGCTCCCTCTACCGTCTCCCTTCCTAGAACAAAACCACCTTGTTCTAAAGAAATGATCCTAGGCAAAATTTTAGCCAATCTTAAAGAAATAGCCTTGGTAAAAATCTTGTACAAAGTATTACATAAAGCAATAGGGCGAAAATCAACAAATGTCTGGTAACCTCTTTTTTAGGAATAATTGCAATAATTGTAGTATTAAGCTCTTTCAAAATAGACCTATTCCTTCTAGCTTCTTGAAGGGCCAATAAAACATCATTTCCCACAAAATCCCAGCATTTCTGAAAAAATAAAGGAGTAAAGCCATCTGGTCCTGGAGCCTTATTAGGGTTCATTGCAAAAAGACCATTCTTAACTTCATCCAAAGAAAAAGGAGACATCAAAATTTTATTATCTTTCGAAGATACAAAAGAAGGAATATTAGAAGAAATGTTATTACGAAGATCTCCAAGCTCCGAAGACAATAGTGACTTAAAAAACCTAACTGCCTCTGAAGCAATATCCTCCCGTTCTGTTAAAAGTTTTCCATTTGGACACTCAATACAAGATATCCTATTTCTACTTCTCTTAATTTTTGTTGAAGAGAGAATTTTTTTTGTATTTCTATCACCATCTGAAAGCCAGATCTCCCTCGATTTTTGTCTCCAATAGATTTCTTCTCTGGACAAAACTTATTCAAGCTCTGCTTTTAGCAATTTTAGTTCATCAAAAATAAGAGGCACCATACCATGTTGAATCACATGTGAATTAAGACATTCAATCATATCTTGAATCCTCTGTTTTTCCTAAAATATGTTCTTAAAATGCAAGATATTCCATTCTCTAATATTAAATTTCAAAAATCTCAACTTCTTAGCAATCTGAAACATTCGGGATCCAAAGCAATAATGAGCAGAACTCCACCATTTTTTGAGCAAAGACAAAAAGGAAGAATCTCTAAACCACATAGGTTCAAATTTAAAAGGTGACTTAAAAGGAGCTTTATCTTCCAGAATTGATAGGGAAATTGGAAAATAATCTGACCCCGAAACTAGAAGAATAGAGGAAAAAAATTCAAACTCTGAATCAATCCAAACATCTGATAACAAAAACTGGTCTAACCTTTCCGCAATCTAAGAAAAATCTCTTCGCATATTTGTCCATGTGAAAATCCCATTATGAAACTAACAATCAAAAAGACCCATGTCCTTAATGAACATCCCAAAGTCTTCCATAATTTTTTTATTATGAAGATTACCTCCTTTCTTTTCTCCCAAGTTAGTGATAACATTAAAATCCCCCCAAAAGATTATAAAGGGACTGTGCCTTAAAGGGGAGGAAAACCTCTTAAGTTCTCCCCATAATTTAGTCTTCCTTTGAATACCAGAAGGAGCATAAATATTAAAAAGCCAAAACTTAACCTTCGAAAGCTTGCTTTTAACTAAGGCCAACATCCAGTTTACAGTAGAAGCAACTAGCTCAACCTCAATGTTATAGTTATTCCAAAGAAATGCCAAACCCCTTGACGCACCATAAGTTGGAGAGGAGAGGAATTCCCACTTTCTCCAAGAAGAAAAAACCAAATCAGCAGACTCCTTTGATAATTTTGTCTCTTGCAACATGAAAATATCACACTTAACTAAGTCCATCTAGGACTTAATTAAGCGCCTCTTGTTAGGGGCATTTAAGGCCCTAACATTCCAAGATATAATTCTCATTGCTCTCGAGGGGAGACCGAGGCTCCCATCTTTCCTTTAGAGAGAGAAGACTTTCTTTCTCCAAAACTACTTTGAAGATTAGGCTTCACAACCCCGACCTAGTCACATGAGGACTGATAATAGACCTCTTACTCCTCTTACCCTTAGGAGTACCACTTCCTTTCATAGCCTCACCAAGAGAAACCGAATTCTTCCATTTCCCAACACCAGGAGAAAGAGACAAAGTCTGCTGAATCCCAGCATCAATTTCCAATTGAGTCTTTTGATTGTTTGGAGGCCTACCCCTAACAGGAGAAATCACAGATGAAGCCCTAATTAGAGTAGTTTGAACAATTGGTAAACTCTTACTTGACTTAGGAGAAGTCATGACTAAATTATCTATGATGCCCACTTCTGATGAGGCCAAAACCTCAAAAGGGTTAGCAGATGCAGAAATAGGAAGGGTCGATTTAATTCCCCCCAAGTCATTCTCAATGGAATAGATACCCCTATTCGTAATGTCCTCATCCATCTGATGCTCATGATCTTTAAAAAGATCATTTACTTGGTGAACCAAATTTTCATCTGGCACAATAACAGGAATGTCCCCCAACTGAATATTATTTCCTAAGGTGGCATTATTATCCACATCCACATCCACATCAACATGCTGTGAAGAATTAGACACCAATTCTTTGACTTGTTGAGCAAGGATAGCATCATCAGGAAACCCTAGAGAGGAAACCCCAACATTAGACTCCGAAACAACCCCATCATTCTTCGCAAAAATTTGACCAATCCCCTGACAACTTTCTAAGTATTCTTTTGACTTCACAGGACAGACAAGATTCCCACCACCATTATTTAGTGACTTATCCAAGGAATTCGAGGTAGTGAGATTTGAAAGCAGACCATCCACATTGTTGTCCCCCAAAACCACAATATTTTGGTGAGCTACTGTCTTATCCTTACTTGTAAAAAACCCTACAGACTCCGGATCGTGAGACACAACATAAACCTCTCGCTTCCCAATATCCCTCATAGCCTGGTTAACCTCAAAAGTAGTGGGAGGTTTCCCAATGGAACCATTAACTAAATGTTTATCCAGAAATGGATTATCGTTACTACCCAAGCAATGTTCTACCTTATCTAGAACCGAGGATTTCGAAAAATCCATAAGCAAAGGAGCATCCAATTGCAAGGAAGTTTTACCAAAGTCTTTCTCCAACTTATTAATTGGTTGTTTCCAGATACCCTCATGAGATTTAATGATACAGGTGCGAGGGCAAACATTATTAGGGTTAGTTAGGACACAGATTTTTACCAAAACCTCCCCCTCCACAAAATCAAATCTTGATGATAAGAAAGAACCACAAGTATTACCAATTTGTTCCAAAACCTCTGGGTCCATAAATTCAAATGGTAATTTGAGCAAGCCAAATCAGAAAGGAACTAATTTAAAGCTTGACCAAGCAGGGACATAAAATGGTTTCCAAGCCGAAACAAACACTAAATTTTTACCAAACCAGTAATGTGAAGATTTTAAAACTTCATCCCTAACAGACGAAGAGTTGAAAACAATAATAAATGCATTTGCAGAGAGTAATTGAAAATAACGCATATCAGACCACTTTTTCTGCAATTTATGATGAAATTTAGATAAACTAGTTGCATCCCCCCATATTTCCCCAGAAATAGCATGTGTATGCAAACAACAAGCTTTCAAATCCACAACAGAATCAAGTAAATCAATGCATGGAACAGGAGCCCATACCTGTGAAGACCCACCTCCTAAATCAGAGCCGGTTTCATTTTCACTTACCTTATCATCGTTTCCTGATGTCGAAGATTCCCTTACCTTATCCCCCCTTTGATGTGACGAAGATAACTCAAGCGGGTTACTGTTAGACTGTTTATCCATCATCTTTTCACCAGCATTCAGACGAGAAACCCTAATTGCCTCATTTACAGATGAAAACTTCACAACTTTCGCATAGGACGGTTTTCCTCCCAGCTCTGTAGATCGTTTACCTAGAAGCCCCTTTAAATAATTTGGGATAAACTTTTGCCGTAGGCCCTAACCAAAATGCCTACGATCCAAAAATCGTTGATGCCCTTCACCAGATCTGTCCATACTCCGCCAATTTCCACTGCTTGGACCTCTGAAAAAACCCCAAAAATACTTGTAGACTGGTCTGAAATTTCTTAAGTCTGCCCTCAACCAATTCTGCGCTGCCATATCTACCCATTTGCCCTTCACCGGCTGTGGGACATGCGACGGATCATCCCAGCCCACGTCAGCCCACATGACAATAACTCTAGTTTCGCCCATACCGAGCGAGAAATTGCAGAGCACTTTTAATTATTACACGATCTCCTGTCTCAATCAACTCCAGGCAATTGAAAAATCTGAATAGTGTGGCGTTGTAGAATTGGTATACATAGTGAATCACCCAGCCACAAGTGTTCAAATGTATGCCCTGCGTTTTCCTTACCAAAATGGACCTTTACGACGTTGCTGCTTTTGCCTTCTCTAAAACCCTATGTTTCCATAATCTGTTCCAGTTTGTTCCGGGTGTGGGAAAACAGTGTTGTTGAATGGGGAGATGCCTGACACAGAATTGTCTTTGTGAATGAGCGCTGTCCCGAAACTCGTTTTACTGGAACAGATTATACTACTATAATGAAACCTGTATTTTTATTATATAAACTAATGTGTGTTGCATTTCTGAAAATTCATTTCAA
Organism: Cryptomeria japonica; assembly: GCF_030272615.1. Classification (NCBI taxonomy): domain Eukaryota; kingdom Viridiplantae; phylum Streptophyta; class Pinopsida; order Cupressales; family Cupressaceae; genus Cryptomeria; species Cryptomeria japonica. Next base: position 620,526,203 of record NC_081411.1, read on the forward strand.
TATTGAGGAATTAAATGCATTTATATGTTTATTGGTTTACATTTTAAAATAAATAAATAATATATAGTGTAGTTTAGAATATTTTTGGGTTGTCATTAATATTGATAATTGTATAGTGTAGTTTATAAATTGGTAAAGTCATAAATGGAGGACCTCATTCTTTATAGAAGCATAAACTCCTAAATGATAAGAACATCAATACTACAACTTAATCATTCGACTAGGTGAATGCCAACTATTATTAATTAAAACTTAAATTTATTTAGAATTTTAGATTTTTATGATTTGAAATTACATTTTTATGTATAAAAGGGAGTATACACTTCAAATATTTAAATTTAATTGATTTATTTTTATTTGGAAGTTAATAATCTTTGATTTAGAATTATTAGAATACCCATTTGAGACATGTATGTTTGTTCATAACATTCCATGGAAATTAATAGTCTTAATTTCATGATGTTGTTTGAGATGGTAGGCCACTTGCATGTTGCTTACTCAATTTGCAAATGTAACTCCCATTTTCATTCCATTACCCTTGATTAGATTGCTCATGTGTAAGGGACATATTGTTTGAGGAGAGTATTGAATGCTTTTGAAAGATTTAATTTGGAGAAGTTACACTTTGATTCCATTTGTTGCTTGACCATGCTCTTGAATAATACCACCACATTTGGAGGGAGCTACTTTCAAAGAGTTACATTTTTAAATTATCTCTAACTATTTTATATTTTGGTGCTACACTTGAAGGAGAAGCATAGATTCACTTATTTGAAATTGAAGGAGCTCAATTTCCTAGTTGATTTCTCACATGCTTTTTAGTAGGTAAGCATGAATTTTGAAAGGGCCTAGACCCTTGTCCAAAGAGAAAGATAAATCAATAAGTGTGAAAAGACACCAAACAATAAGTGAATAACAATTATGACACTACAAAAGATAAGGCTTGAATACAAAACCTTACAAAAAATAGCCCAAAGTCATGGTGGTTTGAAAAATTAATCTTAATAAATTTTTATTTACCACAATATAAGGATCCTTTTCCCCAAGATTTCTTTTCTTGTGAAAATTCATAACTAGAAGGATAACCCTCATCGAGGAGCACTTGATGTGGTTGTCTTTAAAAGGTTATCGATTTATTTTGTAGGTTGTTTTGCATGATTAGGTGGTTGGTTTTGTAGGAGAAATTATGTCAAAATTTACCCATATGTTCATGTTGCATGCGAATTTATGGGACTAATTTTTATTAAAAAAAATAAGACATGAGACTAATTTTCTAAAAAAATAAGACATGGGACTAATTATATCTATTTGAGAAGAGTATGAAGCCTTGGGGTTAGTGCAAAAAGAGGAGTGGAATATGAACGCATGATTATGCATTAGTAACTACAAAAGAATTAAAATTTATTTTCTTACAATTATATTTATTTCATATATTAAGTTCATTGAAAATTTTCTTGAGATAAATTAGATGGTCCTAATGAATTGTTTTATCACATTAAAAAAATAAAATTCATTACACATATACAACAATACTGATGCCATATTAAACTCATGATGAATATAACACACCATAGTCTACAAATAAATCCACTACTATTTATCCTCAAGCTCTATGATTCTCCTTACCAATGTTGTTATTTGAATTCAACAAAAAAATTATAATTTTTAAATTTTATGTAGTATATACATATGCTAGAGAAAATTTTAATATATTAAATATTATAATTGAGACATATCATGTATACAATATAAATTAATTGTATTATATGATAATTAGATTGTTTGAATTATTATAAGGGGACATATTCATAGCATTAGAGTTTAAGCTAGTCTAGTGAGTACTAGCCATACTATGTTTGAGGAAATTATGCATTTGGTGGTATTCTTGCATCCTTTTATTACTCTTTTCTTACTAATACTTGGCTTTGGTAAATTCTAATTTTATAATAATTTCTTTATTTAATTTTTTTTCCACTAAGATTTTATTAATATTTATAATTTTTACAACCTGATTCAAAGAGCACTGGTAGGAAAGAACCAGACAAAGAAAACCTCTGGTCTTGCTCATAAATAGTATAGCCAGATAAGAACAAGGAACGAAGAGAAATATCCAACCCTCAAAAACCATATTGAGCGACAAAAAACCCATCCCCCCATAGTATATGAGTATAAAAACTCTCTGAGTGAGAGAATAGACCATCAAGAATGCAGAAACCAAGAACTGGTGCTTTCCAACAGAGGAGAGAGAGGGTGTATAATGTCATCATTCTGCACTGCTAGAGCCACAGTCTGAAGAGGAAAAACTATAATTGGAGAGGACATAACTGCATTCAATGAATCCAGGAGAAAGTGAATACCTGAAAACACATCAACAACCACTGCTAAGATATTTGGTGAAACATGATCTAAAAAAGCTACAAGAGCAAACATAGTATCATCATAAAGATTAGAAATCAAGCCTCCTCTTATAACTGAAAGAAGTTCACTGTGCCAGCTAGAAGATAGTAATTGAGAACGAGATAGGAAACCACTAAACTCAAAATGATAGAGAGACAAATCATTATCAATATCAGTAGCAGAATAAATAAAGGGATTAATGTATGCATCCAATAGCACCCTAACCATAGAAGAATCTAAGAGCATGTCCATACAGATAGTAATAAAGCAAGATGAGACCTCAGCAAGAAAACTATTTGCATTTTCCACCAACCATCATCTGCCCACCACTTTGCGAAAAGCCAGAGAGAAATCCAGAGAAATTTTTTAAAATAGGTGACCAAGCTTTTCATCATCAAAACCATGAGAGTCCTGAAAATCACAATGCTTAACAGGCAACAAGACTCTATAACTAGCAACCTCCATCAAAAAAGAAATAATGCGATTGAAGAAAAAGAGCATGCTTATAAAGAAACCAAAGGCCATCATAAATAAATATGCACATCCTCCAAAGGATGAGAAAGATATTAGAAAAAGATCAACACAAGCTAGCCCATAGTAAGTCGTGCCAACAAACTACCATAGACCGCCACCTCATAAAGAATGATGACAACGTCCTCAAGAAAAGCACAACCATTGCTCATATGAAATATCTTATGATAAATCAAGATTGTCACACGAAGAAAGTCTCCAAAGCTTTGTGAAAAAGAAACATACCCAAACTGCCACCTCAAAGAATAATAGATCCATAATAAATATGCCTATGAACGAGCCGCCACTGCAAATGAAGATATCTATATATTCATTAAATTCATTTAGACAGTACAAAAACTCAAAGAAAAATAGTAAACAAGTTAAAACCAACGTGCGAGCCTCACAACAAAAGCATATGAAATCATAGTGTGGACACCCAAAAACAAATTTGTCACGAGAAGAAAATAACAAAAACAAAGTACCGATGAAGCATGATTACAAGACACCCCCCAAACCAAAAACCACAACCCCTAAACTAGGCCACGACCAGTACCAAGGCTGGAATTACAAGCAAACATGCAGACTTAATGAGGAGATATAAGACACGACCAAGAAGGCCTCAAACACCACCACACTAAACTGCATACCTGTTTATAATCACAAACAAGATACAAGGTTGAAGCTAAGCCAAAAGGTTGTATACAAATAATTAATATTTTACAGGATGAGGGGGTAAACCACTGACATCAACATCAACCAAAGACTGAATATCTTCATCTAAGGCTTTATTTGCCAAGAAATATGAAACCTTGTTTGCTTCCCTGTAGCAATGAGCTATAGAGAAGGAATTAAAAAATTTGAGCTGTGCAAGTATCTTATCCAACCAATATTTAAGATGCTAAGAATTCGAGGAACGATTTGTTATCATATAAAAACCAACAAGAGAGTCACCTTCTATAATGACATCCAAAAATTGCAAAGAAAGGAGCAAATCAAGCCCAACTGATAGAACATGTAACTCAGCCACATTATTGGTCCCATGAGGAATACAGTGAAACTATGCTTTAATAATACGAGCCCTATTATCGGAAACCACAACACTAATGACAGACTTCCTAGGATTACCACGAGAAGCTCCGTCAAAATTCAATTTATACTTGGAAGAAGAGGGAGGCAACCAAACCACCTCTTTCCTATTAATTGAAGGAGACCTTGTTTTAGAAATGAATAATTTATTTACTTGTTACTATTATTTGTATTTGTCACTTAATTATATTTTAGATATTTTATACTTAAAATAAATATTTATCTTTTTTAAAGTCAAAATTTTAAATTCTTATTTAAAAATATTCACAAAGTGAATTGTTGACAATGTGATTGGTTATAGATTTTTACCTATTATAATAATTTTCACATTGTTCAATATATTAACAATTATCAGTATATTGTTAAAATACTTTTTTATAGTTGAATGGGAGTGTCTCAACAATATTTTTTACACAATTTTATTTCCTAATTTAGTTTATAGCTATTGGTAAAATTATAGAACTTGAAGAAAATATATTTATACTATTAATTACAAAAGGGATATCCAAAGATGCACTTCTGTACATTTTTAATAATCATTTGATCCTTTTGTGTGCTTCAACATTTTGTATTCATTTCTAGTAGGGTCCGATGCCATCTACATCACCTTACAAAAATTCTCTACTATTTATGATTTGATAAAAATTCATACTCTATTCTAAAGCTCTACAAATGACATTTTTTCAAAAAAGTTGGGCACAATATGCATATATATAAATATTATAAAATAGTTTAAATTTTTGATAGATGACATTGGATTCTTTAAATAAAATATTAAAACTTCCTATCAACTAAAATGTTAGAAATAATATATTTTTGAAAAATAAGGAAAACAAAACTTTAGAACAACATTAACTATGAGAAGAGTAAAATCAATTTTTTCTTTACCACAATATAAGGATCCTTTTCCCAAAGATTTCTTTTCTTGTGAAAATTCATAATTACAAGAAGAACCCTCATCTAGGAGTACTCGATGTGTTGTCTTTAAAAGGTTATCGATTTATTTTGTAAGAGAAATTATGTCAAAATTTACCCATATGTTCATGTTGCATGTTGATTTATGAGACTAATTTTGTTAGAAAAAATAAGTCATGGGACTAATTCTCTAAAAAAACAAGACATGGGACTAATTATATCTATTTGAGAAGTGTTTGAAGTCTTGGGGTTAGTGCAAAAAGAGGAGTGGAATATGAACATATGATTATGCATTAGTAATTATAAAAGAATTAAAATTTATTTTCTTACAATTATATTTATTTCATATATTAAGTTCATTGAAAATTTTCTTGAGATAAATCAGATGATCCTAATGAATTGTTTTATCACATTTAAAAAAAAAATTCATTACATATATACAACAATACTGATGCCATATTAAACTCATGATGAATATAACACACCATAGTCTACAAATAAACCCACTACTATTTTCCCTCAAGCTCTATGATTCTCCTTACCAATGTTGTTATTCGAATTCAACAAAAAATTTATAATTTTTAAAGTTTATGTAGTTTATACATATGCTAGAGAAAATTTTAATATATAAAATATTATAATTGAGACATATCACGGACACAATAGAAATTAATTGTATTATATGATAATTAGATTGTTTGAATTATTATAAGGGGGCATATTCATAGCATTAGAGTTTAAGCTAGTCTAGTGAGTACTAGCCATACTATGTTTGAGGAAATTATGCATTTGGTGGTATGCTTGCATCCTTTTATTACTCTATTCTTACTAATACTTGCCTTTGGTAAATTCTATTATTATAATACTTTCTTTATTTGTTACTATTATTTGTATTTGTCAATTAATTATATTTTAGATATTTTATACTTAAAATAAATTTTTATCTTTTGTAAAGTCAAAATTTTAAATTCTTATTTAAAAATAATCACTAGTGAATTGTTGGCAATGTGATTGGTTATAGATTTTCACCTATTATAATAAATTTTATGTTGTTCAATATATTAGTAATTATCAGTATATTGTCTAAATACATTTTTATAGTTGAGTGGGAGAGTCTCAACAATTTTTTTATATGTTTATTGGTCAAATCCTGCTTATAGAGCATCTTGGTCTACTATCTCTCTCTGTTTAAGATGTCAGGATGTGTGGCAAACAAAATTGAAAAAATCCAAAAACGTTTCCTCTAGATAGGTATGGAGGACATAACTTGCATGTCCTTGGTTTCTTGGGATAAAGTGTGTAGCTCCAAAAAATATGGGGGACTAGGGATAAAAAAATTAAGACCTTTTAACGCTATTTAAAATTGGATGGTAGCTGATTAAAGGTGTTAAAGACTGGGCTAAATTTTTTGAAGCCAAATATCTTAAAAATGCCAACAGTAGCATTATTCTTGTTGACCATGAGCTGCCATTTGGTTCTTGCATTTGGAATAATATCTCTAAAACCAGGATAGTTAAAAGGAAGGGAGGAAGGAAAATTGTTGGAAATAGAAGATGAACTAGATTCTGGGAAGATATATGGTTGAAAGATAAAGTCCTTGCTAATATGAACCAATTCAACTTGGTAAAAAATATCATTATTCAATCCTATGACTCCCTTGTACATGGATACTTGTCATGGTAGGGTGGCCAAGTTAAGTGGAACAACTTCATAGATCAGGTAAGGAATAGTAATAACATCTCAGATGCCAATAGAAGCCAAATGATGGAAGAGACTAAGAAATTATGCTAAACCTTGAGCAAGTACTCCTTCTTCTTCCCTCATAGAGAGGATGAATGGATATGGCATCATAATCCCTCAGGCGTCTTCTTCGTAAAATCCACTTACAATGTTATCGAGGTTGATTCAAGGGACCACTTCAACTGGAACCTCATATGGGTTAAAGGCTTAATTCCAAATTAATTTTTTTTGGTAGGTTATGTCACATGATTATGCCGAGCTTGCTTGATCTCAAAATTAAACAATGTTGGGGTATAACACACAATCTCTTCTATATGAGATGGACCAAAATGATATTAAGAAAAGTATGTTCTTGGACCCCTTTGGATGAGGGATTGACTAAATGCAACTTTGATGGTTGTTCTAAGGGTAATCCTGGGTTATCCAGAATGGGGGCAGTTATTAGAGATAGCAAAGGACACCTGATAGATGGGTATTATATTAATTTGGGTAGGGGATCCAATAATAGGGCGAAGGCTATTACGACATGACAAGGGCTTAAGCGGCTATATCAATTGAATTGTAAAAATATAATCTTTGAAGAAGATTCCAAGCTAATTGTGGATTGCTTAAATGGTAAGGTGAATACTCTGTGGGAAATAAAAAATGTTGTGAAAGAAAGCAAAAGGATGATAGGCTATTTTCCCAAAATCAAAATCGAGCATATTTTCAAGAAGGGGAATAGAGCGGCCGATGAAGTGGCCAATCAAGGATTAAACCATAATGAATGGTATTTATTCAATTTTAGGCAAAGTCCTATCAGGCTCAAAAAAATTCTATTTGATGAAAGCAGTAAGTATTATTTGATTGACTTTGTCTCATATACATATATTAATGATGATGGAAAAAGTTGATTTATTTGTTAAGACAGGGAGATCGGGTGCCAAATATTTTCAAATTAAAAAAAGGATGTTGAGCTGGCTGCTGACTTGAATTTTAATGGAGTTGTCATACTGGATTCCTATTAGGACTTATGATGGCAAGGGTGAAAGTAATATTTTTAATGATGACAGTGCTACGGAGAAATCTTATCGCCACTTGGTCTTAATTGCCAAGCATGAGGAAATTATTAGAGGGAAAGGCGGTGGATGTATCTCACTTCTTGGTAAGATTTTAATTATGATGTGAGGTATCTTTTCACTTGTGCAGAAAGGTGTGAAGATCATTTTAAAATTTTCCTTTTTAGTAGTTGTTCCTTATTTGGTGGGGTTAGCGATTTGAATTGTGGGTTTTCTCTGTGTCACTTTCAGATCTCTTACAGGTTATTATGATTCTAATTAATGACATGGGGGGTCTATTGAAGAGTTCGAAGCCAAAAAAATTGTAAAGATCTTCAAAATAATGAAGAAGTGTGGGATCTTTTCCATAGAGTTGGGATGATGCCTTTTTTCTTTTCTATGAGAGGCTATAACAGAGTGCTTTCGTCAAGATTTCACAACTCCTGGCAGAAAGGCGAAGTCTCTATCGATAGTATCTCCTTTGTAGTTTCACCTAAATACATTGTGGAGGTGATTGGTTTAAGGAATGGGGGAATAAGGTTGAGACGAGAAGCTCTAGAGACTACAAGAGATATCTGAAGAAATTCTTTGAGAAGGGTGAAAGGGCGGTGGTTGTGCAGAATGGGTATGATCGTTTTGTTCTCCCCAAACCCTATGCTAAATTATTGTTAGTTATTTTATTATGAAATAATTCACTTTGGAAGGCCATTACACTACTGTGTGTAGCTATCATTTCCTAATTCTCAACCACATTGGGCACAAAGAAAAAATAATATGCCTTATTAACTGTTTACTTCTTTGTCTGCTAGTATTTTAAAAGGTTCTACCCCATCGCTCCACAAAGGGCTTATTTAAGCTCTTTAAAAGTATTTTTTTGATCACTACCCTCATTGTAGCTATTTGCTAACCCTTTCTAGGAATATTGAACCTAGAGATGATGCTTCTTGCTCATTTGTGAGAATTAAGCTCATTGAAACTAACCCTGTTGTCAAATGAGCAAACTGTTGTCACTAAGACGAAAGGTAAAATCTCCTACTATTGAATTGGCATCTGAAGCCCTAGAAGTTTCTATTCTTAAGACTAACCTAGAAAAAAGAAAAGATGCTACCCTTAAAAATAGCCTGGCTAAAGCTAAGAAGATGGAAAAAGACTCCAAAAAGAAGTAGATAACTATTGATTTGGATTTGCATGACTCTAAGGTGGAAGATGAAGATTTGTAGGATAAGGAGAAGCATGAGGGGAGCTCTAGGGAAAGGAGGTCATCTTGCCTCCTTGTTAAAGATAAGAAAGAGAAACTTGAAACCAAAGAGGTGTCCCTTGAACTTGCGAAGGTTTTAACCACTGAAGATGATGATGGCTCCTCAAGTGATGGGTTGGAGGATGAGGAATTTAAGGTGGAAGGGGAGGTGCAAGTAGACGACAATAAGGAGGATACAAAGGGCTTTAGTGACTCTCAAGATGATAAGGAAGATAAGGAAAATTTGAAACATAACTCCCTGCCTTAGATGACTTTTGAGGATGATGAAATGGTGCCTTGTTCTCAGGACTCTCTAACTAAAAATAAAAAGTTCAGCACTAAAAAGCAATAGAGTCAGATAATTGACCTTCAAGTTAAGGTCATGAACCTTGAAGCGAAGGTGGAGGAGTATAAGAAAGGGTATAGGCTGATGAGGGATGCCTTAAATTCTCTATGCACCATCACTAATGGGGTTATGAGGAAAGTGACTGTGGGGTTAATTTCGGGGTAGAGCAGGATGAAGAAAAGGCAATAAAATGAAGAGGAATGGAAGCTTGCTAGAGGATGACCAAAAAGAGGATATGTTGTGCTTTGAGATTTGGCAGGAGCAGATGAAGCATCTTGTACGAAATTGGAATCTCATCAAGGATGATTAGGCTGCTATGGGGTTGGTGTTCTTTTTGGATGGGTTTAATTCAATATAAGGATATTAGTACTTTCAGGTTTAGTCATTATAGTTTTATTATCTGTTATATTACTATGGACTTATGGTTAAATAGGCTCGTGTGCTTGCTTAGTGTGTTAGTTGTATTCTATTCTATTACACTGATATTACTATGGACTCTTTACAATTACCTGATAGTAGTTTAATTTCCTATAGTAGGCATTCTAGTAGGGTGGTTTTGTTCAGCTATGTTGGTATGTAACTTTTTGATTAATTTTGAGAGCTATTTATATGCTTTCTAGGTACTTGGTTGTGTGATGCCTGAGGCTATTTGGTTGCTCTTTGGTTTTGCTATTTTGTGAGGGTTCAGGGCCCTTTCTTTGTTAAAGTAATAAAAAACACTAGAGAAATGGATTAATTTTTCTCCTTACGTAAAAAGTATAAAATAATAGAGGTGAAGCCTATAGTATCGATACCTTTTACAGAAACAAATAAAGAATTCCCTTATGTGTATCTATTCCATATAGTGAATCCTAAAATATTTCCAACTATTTATATATTGTTCCAATGCATCAATTTATCACAATATTTAAAATATTGATTAAGGTGTACAATACCAAACCCACATTAAAATCACGATGAAAACAACTTGCCATATACTACAAATAACTCTACCTACTATTTTTCCTCAAGCTCTATATGATTCTCGTAATCAATATTGCTGTTCAACTTTAACAAAGAAGTTATGATTTTTGAATCTTAAGTAGTCCAAATATGTATATTGAAGAAACAATTAATATAGAAATAATTATAATTGAAACAAATACCATGGACACCCAAAAAATTGATTGTATTCTTCAATTTTTTTTATATTACTTATTAAAAGGAGGCATATTCATAACACTAGAGTAAGCTAGTCTAGTCAATGCTAGCTTTTAAGTGTTTGAGGGGATTATGTAGGACACATTAGACTTATTTCTTTGTTTCATTATTTTCTTATTAGTACCCACCTTTTGCAAATACTATTGCAAGGAGAAGTTTTTTGATATATTATTATTATTATTTGTACTTTTTAACAAATTGCATGTTAAATTTATTTAAAGTAAATATTTACCATTTACAAAGTTAGCATGCAAATTTTTAAATTAAAAATATTCGATAAATAAATTTTTAAATAGTGTGATTTGTTGTAGAGTTTTGCTTCTAATAACAACCTTTATGTTGTTCAAGATAAGTAATAATGATAGTTTGACATACATTTAAAATAATCAAGGATGATAGTACGATATCTTATAGTACAAATGCAATTAACAATTGTGACTTTGAAACAAGATTAAAAAAACATAATACAATTCTCTTTCCAACATCTCTCCTCTTGGTGGTGCATTAACTCCTCTATTAAATTTATGGCCCTATCATGCATGCTATGGTTTGAATCATGACTAATCTTCAAAGACACATTTATGTAAATTAAAGGTGTACAATTAATTATATAGTATGATCAATTATAGATACCAAATCTTAGAGTAAGCTTTGAACAAGGTTTCAAATGTTCATCGAGAAAGTGCAGAAAGCTCTAGATTGAAGTATTACATCTATAAGCAATGATATTTCAAAATAATTATCACATCATTTTACTTCTTGTCATATTAATTATTTCACCATTGATACTTTTGGTAAGGAAAAAGTAATCATATACCCCAAAGATGCAAATAGAATAAAATTTTGATACAATAATTGATTACTTCATCCCTCACTAAAATTCATATCTTTAAAAGAGTTAAAAGACAAATTATATAACATAACAAATTGAAAAAGTAAATATAAGAGTATTACAAAAAAATAAAAGTAACAGATTTGAAGTTTTGACATAGGAACCAAATACATTACTAAATGTAAAATTATCAGATTAAAAAAATGTTTTTTTATTAACATCCACCAAATTTCAAACTTGATAAAAGTAACAGATTTGAAGTTTTGACATAAGAACCAAATACATTACTAAATGTAAAATTATCAGATTTAAAAAAAAATTGTTTATAAACATCCACAAAAATTTCAAACTTGACATACAGATGCAACTATTATACACTTCATTCTAACACTTAGAATATTTACAATATTACAAACAAAATAAACTCTATCACAAAACAAAAATGTTTGTTTCTGAACATCTACCAAATTCCAAACTTGACACATATATAAAACTATTATACATCTCATTCTAACACTTACAATATTAAAAACAAAATAAACTGTCACAAAACAAATTCTTCTATTACAGTACCATGCCATTAAATGGTACTTGTTCTAAATTCCTTAAGTAATTCACCATCTTCCAACAAGTTAAGGGAGAGGACGTTGATGCCAACAACCACTACACACTATCCCTGCAGATTGCACATGGCTTCTGTCTCAAATAGCTGCTTGTACGAGATGCATTAATGAACGTCGTTTTCTGCATATCTAGTGACCCAACAATATGAAATATGAAATCCAATCATTTGGAGATATTTCCTTCATCAGATCTTGGCTTATCTTATTAAGCCATAATATATCAATTAGCAAAGGGATAGCATCGTCAAGTCTTTCAATAGAACGTGCAGAAACAGTAGATTTTAAGTGTAGCAGACAAATTGCATGGCCAATCACATGCAACACGGAATTTTGATATCTACTAGATTTGAACAAATCAGCAACTAAAATGTGTGTGCTTACAATCTTCTACAACATTACTGCCTGGTATCTCCACCGATCAATCTCACATTCAAACAATTTACACAAAACGACCCAGAGCATAGATTTTTTCTGATATGTCTTGAGTGGAAAACAAAAACAATATGACCATGATGGACTATTATTGACAGACAAGGGAGAAGGGTTTCTTGTCCCAAGATTGCACATTTTCACTGTGAATTGCCTTTGTGAGACAAGGATACAAGGTTAATAATGTACAAACTATCATAACTTAAAACTTAGATATCTAAGGTTTTGACCACCTACAATGTACTGTGGTTGTTATAGGTGAATAAAAGATTATTCCTTATTCCTTAGTGGGTTATGATTGATTACTCTTTGCATCCAAGACTGGAGCTCAACCTAGTAGAATCTTACAGTAACTTGAGTTTACTATATTGCAATGTAAGAATTCTGTTCTGTTTACCATCTGGTACTACAAGCTTTATCCACAGTGGTGTCTTCCTTCTTGAGGATTTTCCCCCCATTAAAGTATTTAATCATAGTCTTTTTGCTCCCACAACATTGTACGAATATTTAGAGTACCCTTCCTTTTGGTGCTTGGCTGAATTCATGGCATAAAGAATATTTCCAATGAAGCATTTCAAACAGTAAGATTGGGCTAAAAATAAAAATGAAAACCTCTTACTATGATTAGAGGAATAAATTGGAATAAAATTGAACTTTCTGTATACAAATGACTATAATAGGTTGACAATAAATGGGGTAAAAATTTATTGATAACTAAGAAAGAGAAACAACAAAAGAGGGCAAACAGCTCAACAAAGAACAACTACATCATAGATTTATCATGACTAACAAGTTGATCAAGCACCTGAGACAACTCAGGAGAGAGTTGACCCCTATCCTCAATAGACCAACCGTCCCTAAAATCAGCAGCCCACTTGACCAAACAATCAGCCACCCCATTCCATTCCCTGGGAATATGCCTGAAAGTGACTGACACACAAAACTCATAGAGCGAGAGAATCTGATGGATAATCTTCTAAAGCTGCCAACTAACACCATCCTAGTTATGTTGGTTCAATAAAGTCACCACAACCTGGGAATTAGACTCAAACACAATGTGTTGCCAACCAATAGAACAACAACACTCTAAAGCAACCAAAATGGCCAGAGCCTCCATGTAATTGTTCATATGAAAACCCTTGTAGATAGAAAAACGAAATTGAACTTGCCCCAAAGTATCTCGTGCCACACCACCAATACCAACATGTCCAGGGTTGCCTCGTGAAGACCCATCTATATTAACCTTGAAGATACTAGGAGGAGGAGGGCTTCAGTTACCTACTCTAGAGATCTTCCGCAAAGGGTGACGGCGTCTATTTCTGAAGAGTTGTCTAGTCTTCTACACACCATAATCATAAATATCCCCCTAAAGAGGAAGATTAAAACAGTTGCAAATATCAATCTCCCCAAAAGCAGGGCCTCCAGACAAATCACATTTAGCCATACTAGTCTCCCGAAGATAATGGATAATTTTCCACCATACATGTTGAATAGCTAACCTAGCATCCTGAAAAATCCGACAATTACTCTCGAGCCAAATGTGCCAAATAATAAAAGGGGGCCCTAAAGACCAAAAAACTTGAAGAAAAGGGGTTTGAACATGAGCCTGACTCCAATGCTCCCAGAATTCAACAAGGGAAGAAACATGCCAACAAGGGTGCTTCCAACAGTCCCACGAGGAGTGCCAAATCCACCTAGAAAATGAGGAATGAAAGAAAAGATGGGAGACCGTATCCTCACTATTACAACGCAAAACACACATAGAAGGTCCACACAAACCTCTCTTGCACAAATTGTCCCAAGTAAGACACCTGTTCTGGACCACCAACCAGAGGAAAAAGCTACATTTGGGCTAGGAAAAATTACTACAAGCTTTATCCACAGTGGTGTCTTCCTTCTTGAGGATTTTCCCCCAATTAAAGTATTTAATCATGGTATTTTTTCGCTGCTTGACCAAATGATTTGCACAAAGAATATTTCTAGAGAAGCATTTCAAACGGTAAGATAGGGTGAAAAATCCTCTTCATTATGATTAGAAGAATCTATTGGAATAAAATTGAGCTTATATATACAAATTATTGTAATAAATTAATGTGACTTAGAAGTATGACATATTGTAATGGATGGTAATAGAATAAAAATAACCTTAAGTTCAAGAAATAGTGGGAAACCACAACATATACAAATTGAATAAAATTGCAAGGAAAAATAATTAAGAGAGTTGAAAATTTAAGTATAAAAAGATTTAAGAGATCAATAAAAGGAACATAACTTAAAAGACATCAATGTTACTAATATTATATTATATATAAGGAATATAATGTTAATGTACAATCTACAAATGTGTTTTGTATGTATTTGATTTTGGATTCTATATTTCGTATCAAATATTTAGACAATATGTTTTGGGTTTTGTATATTATGATATTTTAAATCACACTTTTCAATAGAATTTTGTATCTTTATTGAAGTTTTATGATTATATACGTTGAATACTTATGTGAGGACCATATGTGATGCTTTGGATTGCCATCAATGTACATTATTAATGAAGTTTTGTATTAGCCTTTTTTGTCCAACTATGTATTATAGAATGCATACATTGTGACTTTGTAGAAGGCTTGGACTCATTTTGTGTTTTGATAATATTATTGTACTTGCTGGTGTTTTTCTTATAGATTGCCATCAAAACATCTAGATAGTGTGTTTTGGATTCATATATGTTTATTTGTATATGCCAAAGTTCATAGTTTTTTATCTTCGCTCCTTTCACTATGATAAGGGATTGTGCTTAAGACTATCATCCTTATAACAATAAATAGATCCAAAAAAGAATTAATCTAGAGATAATTTTAAAATATTAAAATTGAATTAAATATTACTCATTAAAATCCACTAAATAAAAAAATAATAAATTTAATCATGTCCTTATGTAGATTTAGGCACAAGCTTGTAAAGTTGCAATTGAAGTTGCTCATCTTTAGGAGTTGCTAGACCATTTGAGGATGGCCTTTTGTACTATTGGTAGAGTCTCACTTGATCCATCCTCTCCTTAGTGAGGGCATAGCCATGCACATAGATAACTTATGAGACATAGGAATAATTAACATGATATTGGATCATACTCCTATGATCACCTCGATTCTTAGCCTTTAGCTCCTAGGAACATTGATCCTTAAGGTGTATGAGACTAGACATATATTATCTCAACTTGTGCGAAAGGAGAAAATCTTGATTGAATTGAGTTAGGAAAAAAAACTTGTTTAAAATTGGCCATCTCTCCACCCAACACTCAACAATATATAGATAATCCTCTTGAAGAAGAAGGTGCTCTTACTAGCTGGGAGCTAATTGATGATGCTATCCTTACTAATGTCTCATGCAATCTTAATGATAAATATCCTCCTCTCTCTAGATTCACCTTAGCTACTTAGTCATTGTTTGAAATTGGCTCTTTTGGTAATTCAACTTTTTGTTGGACCTTGTCCATGTATACTTTATGGGTGTGAATCTCTACTACCCTCTCTTTTTGTGAATATTGTACTATCCTTTTTTGATAAAAAATAGATCAAATATTCATATAAAAATATGATTGACATATCATACATTTGAAAATAAAATGTCCTAGTGAATCATTAACCCCTTTACTAAACCATAACTTGACCACCACTATATAACTAGTTTAATAAATATTTGATTAACACACACAAGTATTAATTAAAAAGTTGAAAGGAATTAAATGGCATTTGAGGAGCACACTTCCACATTGAAAGGTTAAATCTTGCCATTTCTTAGATACAAGAGATAGATAGCATATGCTTAAAGTTGTAATTATTAGTTTTGATTGCAATATTTAATATATTATAAATTGTTTTAAACATATCTTTCAATAACCACATCTATTATAAATCTTTATGTGCACTTAAAAACTTCAATGCATTTAAATTTAAAAAAAAAATAATCCTTTAAAATTATGTTTTGGAATTAGAAAAAGTGGTTTGATAGTACTTTCTTTTATAGATATTATTATTGGAATAAAAAATAATTAATTAGTACTTGTTCTTATCAATCAATTATAAGTTATTATTTTTCTATCTAAGGTTTATATTTATTTTTTATAAAGTAAATATGCAAATTTTTAACTAGAAATTTACAAAATAATTATTAGCATTTGTATTGAGAGTGTGGAGTTTCATGTAATGACTATGTACATAAAACCCTATATTAAAAATAACAAATAAGTATGCAATACTTACTACACTTCTTAATAAAAAACAAAAATAAAAAAAAGTCATAAAATGAGGCAAAGTGATAAATTAACAAATTAATTTTTCTTTGATTGATAAAAGATAATTAGCTTGATTTTAAAACAAAAGTACATTTAAAAAGTATTTGAATTACCTACTATCTTGAATTTAGTTATTAGCAAGCAAGAATGTATCATATATATTGCATCTTTCTGTCAAGATTTAAAATCAGATTTTCAACTCTTGAAGACTTTATACTTTGTTTTTTAAATTTGACTTCAACAATTTTTTGGTATTGAACAAAGCTGATTAAATATGAAAGGATAGCCAATTAATAAATTGCAGAAAAAGAAAAATTACTGAAAAATTACAATGAATCTTTCATTAAGCAACAATATACAAAGTTAATAACAACTATCCCTACAACTTAAAAAACTCAAACTGAACCGAATTAACATCAAACAGTTCACAAACAACAATTAACTTCAAAATTTACTCACAGAATAACCTAATGAAAAATATACATTTTAAAACTACATACAAAACTAATAGTGATAGACGAATAACAGGTTGGACTCTGGAGGAGGATCAACGATGGTGGGGGTTTCCGCCTATGTGTGCTAGGGCCTGTCCCTGGTCGTCTCTCCTTTTATTTCCTGTGCGTGATTATTCTATTCGGTTTTGTGTGGGGCTACAGTGTGTTTGGGTCTGGTTTGGAGTGGGTTGTGTGTGGTAGGGCGAGGTGCGGGGCCTCAGGTTTTGGGTTTGGTGCAGGGTGTGGTGGTGATTCCAGTTGGGTAATTTACAGAGTAGGTTTATTTGGCTGTTTGCTGCTGGTGGGTGGTCGATGTCTTTGTCTTTGGTGATTGCTGATGAGGGGAGGCGTAATGGCCCTTCTTCGGACTTGCATGCGAATCAGTCAGCTTCCTTCTATGTTGGTGAAGGGCCGAAGCTTAAGAAAGTTAATGATTGTGAAACAGTCAAGGTAGGGAGATCCAATGAAGGACAACTCATCCTTGCAGTCTAACACAAACACCATACAAGATATATTGGTAACTGGTAACACAACACTAGATAAAGCAAAAAGAACAACTGATAACATCTCAGAATACATAACCGGTAAACAGTATGAACAAATCTTATAACAACTTGAAGAATTACATATGTGAAGCAGTCATTGGTGAGGAGAGACCTCAAAGGGATCAATCCGGACCAGTCAACAAGAATAAACACAACAAAAACATAGAGATATGATGGAGGCAATGCAAAACAAATTTTTTTATTGCATAAAAATTGATTACAAATAACCGGTAACAACCGGGTTACAACATACTGGCTCACAGGCTTGCTAGAACATACAAAATAGGTCACAACTGGGACCTTGATGCTTGAGATCTATCTTCTACACATAGTCTAGCTACTTGATTCTCTGATTGATTACATTCTAATGCACAATTACAATTATATATATCAATCCAAAGGATCCAGTCAACCCAAAAGGGAACAAAACCCAAAGAACAAGACCTAACATGCAAAATAAACAAGGTTGGCCTCCGCTAAGAGATTCCTCCGAAAAATCCAAAGGATGAAATATACATCACAAGAAAAGGTTGGCCACATGCCAAGGAACATCAGAATTAACGCCCTAGGCTCCTCAAGCTTTGGAAGGGGTTCCGATAGATCACCAAAATAGGTCCAGGCAACCGGTAACAAGAACTACCAACAGGTAACAAGAAACTATCAAGGAATTCCATAGCAATATCTTGCCAGAAAATGATCCAAATGCGATGCAGTTTGGAAGAAAGAAAGATGATCAAGTTTTCAAGTAGAATCCAATTCCACAAGATCCGGTGAGCCAAAATCGGCACACAGAAAAGAAAATCGAAACTGCAAACAAAAATCAAAATAAAAAGGAAAATGTTTTTGGTTGATGCAAGATTGCTATGAACCGGGGATGCTCTTGCATCAATATGCCACATGCTCGACCACAACCCAAGATTACAAAATAACTCTTACAACTTAGATCTATGATACACAAATCATCCTCTCAACAAATCATCATCTGGTAACAACTTCCACTATTCTGCACTGATCCAGACCTCAGCCATCCTGGCTTCAGTTTCCTCGAAATCAATATACAAATATCAGATCCACAAATCTTCTGCTCAACGAATAGGTCTCCGGTAACAATCTGTACTATTCTGCACTGATCCAGACTTCAGTCTCCCTAGACCAGAATCTCTCCAGAAACTACATCTTGCTCGATCTCGAACTTTAGTCTTCTATCTTGTATCTTCTCAAATGATTCACAAACTTCCATTTATACCATCCACAAATAATAACAACTTGATCAAGTTAGCCCAAAGACCAACCGGTACATGAAACGTGTAAACAATAACAAGTCGGATAATATCATTAAGAACAACTCCAAAATGCATAAAACATCATGCGGTCCTCCAGGAACATCGAAAAAGACACAAGAAACATAAATCAACGATCTGCAAGTCATGGGAATCAACCGCAACTCGAAATAATCTTCGCTCAACACACCGCTAGACTAACCGGTAAAAACATGTCAACTAGGCCAATACTAGGATAGATATCTCACCGAAATCAAATCCAAACACCATGAAACTCGAACATGATAAAGAAAATGAATTCAAGGGGATAAATCCAAATCCACAATGCTAAACTCTCAAGAAAGAAGAAATACCACGATCTCCAAGCAATTCCACTGCTAACTGCCTCAACTAGTAAGAACCACATCGGTGCTCCTGCATCAGACTCTCAGGGTTAATTGAAAAGTGAGTCCCATCACTTGATCCGGTTTGACGATCTGGACAAGTCCACAAGTCACCTCAACTTCCTTTTCCAACCAACCGATGCATAATTGAGTCTTCCTCCAACAATAGGTTCAAAAACTAGCTCTGATACCACTTGAAGCAGTCAAGGTAGGGAGATCCAATGAAAGACAACCCATCCTTGCAACCTAACACAAACACCATGCAAGATATATCGGTAACTGGCAACACAACACCAGATAAAGCAGAAAGAACAACTGGTAGCATCTTAGAATACATAACCGGTAAACAATATGAACAAATCTTATAACAACTTGAAGAATTACATATGCCACATGCTGGACTGCAACCTAGGATTACAAAACAACTCTTAAAACTTAGATCTATGATACACAAATCATCCTCTCAACAAGTCATCATCCGATAACAACTTCCACTGTTCTGCACTGATCCAGACCTCAGCCATCCTGACTTCAGTCTCCTCGGACCAAAATATCACTGGAATCAATATACAAATCTAAGATCCACAGATATTTTGCTCGACAAATAGGTCTCTAGTAACAGTTTGCACTGTTCTGCACTGAACCGGACTTCAGCCATCCTGACTTCAATTTTCCTGAACCTGAATCTCTTCGGAAACTACATCTTGGTTGATCTCGAACTTCAATCTTCTACGTTTTATCTTCTATCTTCTCAAATGATTTGCAAACTTCTATTTATACTGTCCGTAAATAATAACTTGATCAAGTTATCCCAAAGACCAACCAGTACATGAAATGTGTAAACAATAACAAGTTGGCTCAAATAATTAAGAACAACTCCAAAATGCATAAAACATCACGCGGTCCTTCGAGAACATTGTAAAAGACACAAGAAACATAAATCAATGATCCACAAGTCACGAGAATCAACCGCAACCCGAAATCATCTTTGCTCAACACATTGCCTGACTAATCGGTAAGAATATGTGAACCGAGCCAATACCGAAATCGATATCTCACTGGAATCAAATCCAAATAGCATGAAACTCGAAAATGACAAAGACAACGAACTCAAGGGGATAAATGTAAATCCACAACACTAAACTATCAAACAAGAAGAAATGTCATGATCTCCAAGCAATTCCACTGCTAACTGCCTCAACTGATAAGAACCACACCGGTGCTCCTGCATTAGGTTGTCTGCCACATTGCCAAGATCGTCTGATGTTGGTTCTCCCTCCTAAATCTATTGTGGAGGATGTTGCATATTGGAGTAATCATGCCTAGATTTGTAAATTCCTTGGGATTCACATTTCTCTATCTTCATTGGAAGCCTGGATTCAGAGGACTTGGCAAGTTGAGAGGGATATGGAAATCATGTTGGCAGCCAACAACTACTTCATGGTTGTTTTTTCTAGTATGGCAGACATGAATCGGGTTTTTGAAGGAGGGCCCTATTTTTTTATTCAAGTGGGCTTGTTTATGAAACCATGGCATATGGGTTTTAATACAGTTGAAGATCCGCCTTCGAGGGTTCCAGTTTGGGTTTGTCTCCCGAGATTGCCATTAAAATTTTGGAGAGAGGATATCTTATGCCAGATTGTTGAGCTTATTGGGAAGCCGGTTGCTGTTTCTCAACAGATGTTGGATAAAAAGGTAATCTCATTTTCTCATATTTGTATTGAGGTGGATTTTAATAACCCTTTGCCGGATTCTTTAAAGATTTGTTTAGGTTCAGCGTCATGGGTTCAACAATTGGACTATGAGTCTCTTCCTTTTAGATGTCGAGTTTGTCATGAATATGGACATCTTTAGTGCCAATGTCCAAGTGTTAATAGAATTGCTACTGGTAATAAATCCTCTTGACCCTTGCATGCAAAGAGTGAAAAGGGAGACAAGGGTAAGGCTCCTATTTTTGCTGGGGGTTCTGTCGGGGATGGGTTTGTGTCAGTTATACCTCGCACTAAAGGCAAAAGGAAAAAGAGGTCTCTTAAGGAAAGGCAGGGTGAAGAGGATTTTAATTGCTTTGAGGTTTTGGCATTAGAGGAAGGAATTCCAATGGATGTTTCATCTAGAGCAGTGGGTTTGGGAATGTCTGAGGGGGATAATTGTGATGTTCTGATTTCTCATGATCCCTTGACCCCCCAATATTTTTTCTGGTCAGTAGGGGCACCACTTAGATGACTCAGGTCTTTTGCAGGATGATGTTGTTCTGGTAGACCTGGCTAAGAAGGTTTCAAAATCTGGTAAGGCTAGGGGATCTTCTCATGCTTTGGGTTTAGTCAACAACCCCTTAATAAAAGTTCTTTGGATTCCTATAAAGGGGGTCGTAAATCGGATCAGGAAAAGCTTCAGCCAGTTGGGGATTTGTTGGGTTAGTGCAGGATCATGGGGGGCCAAAAAGTGGCGATGTGAAAAAATAGCCTTTTCCACTCGCCTAAAAATGCGAAAATCCGTGTTAACTTTTTGCTTGGCCTGGGTGTCAGTACACCTTAGCATGGTAAACACCTACGCAAATCGGATAAAATTGGATATCCAATTTTTATAGGTAATTTTTAATTAAAAAATAAATTATATATTATATATTATATAATATGTAATATATAATATATATAATAACATTATATAATATATAATATATAATATCATATAATATTATATTATATATTATATAATATGTATTATATAATATATTATTATATTATATTATATATTACATAATAGGTACATTATATAATATATTATTATATTATATTATATATTATATAATACATAATATCTTATTATATTACATTATATATTATATAATACGTAATATATAATATAATATAATATTATATATTATATAATACATAATATATAATATAATATAATATTATATAATATAGTAATATATAATATTATATTATATTATATTATATAATATATTATTATATTATTATTTTTAAACAATTTAACTATAAAAATCGGATATTTGATTTCCTTGAGACAATAAAAGAGGATTGTGTTAGCCCGTGAGTTATTGTTTTTCATCATTTTCATTCAAATTTTTGCATTTTTTTTAATGTTTATTTGTTTTTTCATTCAAAATATGTTTTTTTCATGAAAACTAGGTTTTTTAAAAATCAAATACAAAATTGTTCAAATTTATTAACAAAATTCAATTGTTTATATTCAATTAGGTTAAAAATGGGGGATAACAGTGAAAACATTGATCAGTCACAACCGCAACAACCAAACCCTCCTTTGCTAAACCTCCCCTCAATTCAAGATTTAATTGCACAAAATTTGAACCAATTGATGGGGATTGTAGATGTCTATCATAGGATCCCTTGCTTGAACCCAATGTTTGATCCCCTCATGTCCATCATAAAGAGTATATAAATCATCACTGAGGAGCACAATGCCGCTCTTTTGTGGCGATATTCTATGAGGGAACAATATGCATATGGCTTGTCCTATAAGGAGATTAAGGATTTCAAGATATCCAAAGCCGATATCATCACATTGTTTGTGAATCCCCGCATTAGTCAACCCGTAGACCCCCAAAAAATAAAAATTTCTATTAAATGATGCACAAATGATGATATTGTGAAATTTTTTTGAGATCGTTGGTGGATGGTTTTCGATAAACCACCCAATAACAATCTTGATGTCCCCTTCTACTTCATCAGAAAATTGTATGTTGAGTTTGTTTTAGGAAAACATGTGAACTACTTTGACATCCAACCTTTCAGGGGTGTGGGTTTAGGTATTCCCCAAAATAGACTTGGGGCAGTCAGAGTAGTCCAGGGCCCATATGTCCCCCCTCCTGCTATTGATCCCCCACCTCCAGTGTAGCATCCAGATATCATCTGTAAGGCGATATCACATACCATATCGGCTATTCACTCTTTGAGTAGCCTTTTGGTTTCTCAGGCTAGGGCAGTAGCTCAGTCTACTTTTGATGGTAGCGGTGCATCCAGTGGTGTTGACATGTCCTCCTCAACTCCACACATTTGCGTGCCCCATATTTGTGTCATGTGTGGGCACCTATGCTTGGGTCCAGTTGGACAACTTGTTGATCCTCCTGCACACTACAGATTATGAGGTGCATGAGATACACGATGCACTAATGTTATGACAGGGACTGGAGGATACCCTGGAGAGTCCTCGCATGCTAGAGGCGAGGAGGCACCTTCATCATACGTTGATGATGAAGTGGTAAGATTTGTATTTTCACAGTTCATTCTATATTTTAAATGAATATTTATAATCTAGATAATATTAAGTACTAATTTTTATTTACATGGTCTATTTAACAGTTGATGACAAAGGAGGAGTTGACACAGATCCAGGAGGGTACCTTGACGACCATTTCATTTGGCCTTGATAGCTTTACAATACATATATTATTGCACCTATTCATTTATATTTAATTGTACATACATGCTCATCATTTATATTGGTATTAATTAGATTATGTAGTAACTTGCATGTATATCTTATTTTACTCTTGTAGGGCACAAGTAGCATGAGTGCGGGGTTGTGCGATTTGAGATCTGGTAGTGCAGATGGAGACAAGGGAAAGGTAATTGAATGAAAATATGATTGAATAACTAGTTTAAATAACTTATAATGATTATACACGTCTAGACATAGATTGATAGTTTCACATACTTGTTGTGTATATGTACGGAAAATTCTTGGCTTCACATCCTTGTTGACTACACCCACTATACTTGAAGAAGAAGAAGAAGAAGAAGAAGAAGAAGAGATGCCTCGGGTACATGTGTTTATTTTATTTTGTATTTAGTAGATATAATTCATTATTATCAGTGATAATCATATGCTAACTTGAATTAATGTCATGTTTGTGAACATATGTAGGTTGTGTATGAAAATATTGAAAACATAGCTCCTCTACCGAAGACATACATCAAGAGTCCTTCAAAGCCGAAGATAAAACATGGAGATGAGGTAAACAAGAACAGTTCAATTATAGTTCATTTTTATGTTAACTTTTTGAATGTGAGTTATATAATATAACTAATCTTAATCGTGATTTGTTTTTTCTTGTGCAAGATCCTTCAGAGCCGAGTAGTGCGGCGAAGATGATTGATTTTGATGATCCATCAGTATCTTAGGATGTTGTAGATAGTTTTCAGATGCTTACATGTCTAGTTGGCATGTATATTTTGTATATGAACATACATTCATGTATATAGACATACATTTTGTTTGAGTTGGCGTTTACGCCATATTTGTGTATGGACATACACTTGTAATCATTTGACATTTTCATATATACAGAAGTTGATATTTGATCATATAAATTGTTGCTCATGTGTGCATGGTGTTATCATGGAAAACTTTAATCTTCAATCCAATAATTAACAATGGTTAATAATGGTTATTTAATGAACAATACAATTCATTTCATTTCATCATAAGTGTTGTTTGTACAATCTTCAGATTATATATAATTCATTTCATCTAAATTGTAAGTGTTAAATTTGGTTGCCTTTGGCAACTTCACCAAATTTAATGACCTCCTTGCTCATCAGGCCTCCACGAGGTCAAATTTGGAAGATAAGTGTTTTGATGGATTCTCAATGTAAATAAGGTGAAATATAATCATTTTTTATGTAAGAAGGTCATCTAGACCAATATTTGTTATGTCTAGTCATAGGTTACTCATATTGGCAAAATTGCTCAAGATTGCTCAAAAGTTGTCAATGGGGGATTCATGTGTCGAAATGATTCATCTCGATTTTTCAAGATTCCCTATGGTTTTATTAGGGCAACATTTTTTCAATTGGCGAAAAAATCCTCAGTCTCATTCAATCAAATGTTGTTGCGTGGCCAATTTCTCATTTTTCTCATCGTGATCACAAAACGTTAGTTCCGATATGTCCAGTTAGGCATTATTACCCTATGCATGCTCCTATTCCCCCCCCCACTCGGTCGTCCCTTGAGCGCACTAAGTGCTAAAAATTGTCAAACTTTAATGGGCCCTAACTTGGAATCCGTCGCACCTACAAATGATCTATTTGAACCTACGAGGCCACAAGAGGGGTCCCTACAAAACTATATCTTGGTTTTTCAAGAGTCCCTACGGTTTTATTAGGGAAGCATTTTTTTAGTTGGCAAAAAAATTGTCCATCTCATTCAATCAAATGTTGTCGCGTGGCCAATTTATCATTCTACTCATCGTGATCACGAACCGTTAATTCCAACATGTCCAGTTAGGAATTATTACCCTATGAATTCTCCTATTCCCCCCCCCCCCCCCCCGCCACTCGGTCAAATGCTCGGGGTCATACCCTATAGACGTTGTCCCTTGAGCGCCCTAAGTGCTAAAAATTGTTAAACTTTGACATACCCTAACTCAGAATCCATGGCACCTGGGAACAATCAGTTTGAACCTACGGGGCCATGAGAGGGGTCCCTACAAAATCCTATCTTGGTTTTTCAAGATTCCCTATGGTTTTATTAGGGTAGCATTTTTCAGTTGGCGAAAAAATCGTCAGTCTCATTCAATCAAATGTTGTCGTGTGGCCAATTTCTCATTCTATTCATCGTGATCATGAACCGTCAGTTCTGACATGTCCATTTCGGTATTATTACCCTATGCATTCTCCTATTTCTCCCCCCATTTGGTCGAACGCTTGGGGTCATACCCTACCAACGTTGTCCCTTTAGTGCCCTAAGTGCTAAAAATTGTCAAAATTTGACGGGCCCTAACTTAGAATCTGTGGCACCTGTGAATGATCTGTTTGAACCTATGAGGCCATGAGAGGGGTCCCTACAAAAGCCTATCTCAGTTTTTCAAGATTCCCTATGGTTTTATTAGGGCAACATTTTTTTAGTTGGCAAAAAATTCGTCAGTCCCATTCAACCAAATGTTGTCGAATGGCCAATTTCTTGTTCTTCTTGTCGTGATCATGAACCGTCAGTTCTGACATGCGGAGTTAGGAATTCTTACCCTATGCATGATCCTATCCCCCCCCCCCCCACTTGGTCAAACTCTAGGGATCATACCCTATCAACGTTGTCCCTTGAGCACCCTAAGTGCTAAAAATTGTCAAACTTTGACGAGCCCTAACTCAGAATCCGTGGGCCTTGTGAATGATCCGTTTGAACCTACGAGGCCATGAGAGGGGTCCCTACAAAAGGTTATATCAGTTTTTCAATATTCCCTATGGTTTTATTAGGGAAACATTTTTTTAGTTGGCAAAAAATCATATCTCATTCAATTAAATGTTGTCGCGTGGCCAATTTATCGTTCTGCTCGTTGTGATCACGAACTGTCGGTTTTGACATATCTAGTTAGGAATTCTTACCCTATGCATTCTCCTATTTTCCCCCCCACTCAGTTGAACACTCAAGGTCATACCCTACCGACGTTGTCCCTTGAGCGCCCTAAGTGCTAAAAATTATCAAACTTTGATGGGCCCTAACTCAGAATCTGTGGCACACATGAATGATCCATTTGAATCGATGGGGCCATGAGAGGGGTCCCTACAAAATCCTATCTTGGTTTTTCAATATTCCCTACGGTTTTATTAGGGCAACATTTTTTAGTAGATGAAAAAATCGTCAGACTCATTCAATGAAAAAATATAGATAAACAAGCATTACACTGTAGACACATAATGATCACCAATATTTCCATGTATTGTATACACATAATTACCATTACACTTGCATGTGACATCCATGAATGAATATGCAAAAATAATTATTTATCATTATCAATACAACTACACCAATGTACTCATGTATAGATACATTGTATATCATCAATATAACTAAACCAATTTGCTCATGGACATAGTATATTATCATAAAAAAGTTATATCAATTCAAAAGCATATACAAATACAACATCCCACTTCATCTACATCAGAAATCCTCATGTCCTAAAAGAAAAGCTTATGTAGAGCAATCCCTACATATAAATGAAGACCAAAATAAGCAACCTTTTTATTCGGAATGAATGTGCTACAAGAAACAAATTATAACACTTAATACAAATTATAAATAGATCATTTGAAACATTTTTAAGACATACAAGATTGTATAATTATGAAACTTACCAGTTTATCTGTAAAGTCTACAAGCATAACTTTGAAGAAAGACGCATGTTGATTAAAGCCCTTCTCATTGCATTTCTCATTGTATTTCTCTGCATGGTTGAAGATGATGGTAGATGTATTGTCATTTCTAAATGGCAATACATTCACTTGACATAGTGTGTGAAAGTTTACAAAATTTCATCACATTGACAAAGATAGGGACTTAGTGTTTACGCACAAAATTTAATCTCATTAATGCACACAGACCATACGGTGTTGTTTTTGGTTGTAAATATTTGGAGTTCTTGAAAAGAAAACTTAAAAAGTAGCTAAATATTGATAACCCCAAGGAATATGTACATCCCCAAGAGTAATTAGTCAACGACGAATGATCTAGCATGAACTTGCATTTTTAAGAATTGTTAGTCTAGACATAAAATGCATGCATGAACGTAAAGGATTAATGATAATTACTTCAACTGAAATGCATGATAATAAATGAAAAGGTGGGATTATATACCATAAAAATACATCCCTTCTAATTATATTGAGTGAACCCACTATGTTGATGCAAAAAACATAATGCGATAGTGTTGTATATCATCAAAAAGACCTGCATGAGCATAAAGGTTTTACGATAATTATATCATAAAAAAAATCAAATAGTGTTGTCTATTATCAAAAATTGTAATGCTCATCAAATGCATGATAATAAGCCGTGTTGCAAAAATACGTCGCTTTGAATTATATCGAGTGTACTCACTATGTGCATGCAAAAATCGTGTTGCAAAAAAAAATGTTCATCAATAGACCTACATTTTGAACACATCCTTAATATACACGCAACAAACTTGAACATTAAGGTTTTATGATCATTGTTTGAAATGAAATGCATGATAAACAAAATAAGGCACCATTAAAGACTTACGACTCAAGTACGCCTAAAGGGTCATCTCTTTGCTTAAGAGTATCCAGTATTGCTTCATGATCAACAATAGTCACTATCCATAGGTCTTTGGTCTTCGGTTTTGCTTGATGCTTCAACAACTTGACATTGTAGCTATACTAAGGTGTGAATACATGAGAATGGTTTTGTGTCTCTCATAGTCTTCAAGTGCAGGTATGCCATTCTTTCTAATCATGTATGTTCACAACCAAGTTCCCACAACAACAACTGAACCTGTAGGATATGTGAACCCATCATCATCTATCACTAGTTGTGTTAGCTTCTATTTTCCCTGTACACATCGTGCCAACCAATATTCTAATCTCTCTTCATTCCCTTGCGGTGCAACAACTGCAAAAACATGTCCTGGTTGTACAAGATCTGATAGACGGTCATACTCAAGTGAACTTTCCATGTCATCGTTTGACAAGGATATTGTTTGAGATAAAGGAGTTAGATATTGTGGAACCCACATATCAACCCTCTCACTTGACTTGCATTGATCCCAATCACACCGAACACAACTCTGACAAAAAAAAGCCAACACTCATTTTTTTCTCAACATAATTCTTTCCAAACTCGTGTTCGCTGCCCTCATGAAAACATGAAACAAAATTTGACAACTCACCACATTGTGAGCACTTCTCATTCAAACAATCATTTCTATAAAAATAGCAACCATAATCTCTAGGGCATAAAAATAGATCTTGCAAGTCTCTTGATGATCTCAGAAATAGCATTGCACCACACTCCTGCAACATCTCATTAGTATGCATCGTAGAATGAATATGACATAAAAGTTCATGGTACATTGAAAACTCCACATGGTACTTGCAACAATAAGTATTATGAATCTTAAGAGGTACACAATAAAATGGCTTCAAAGACTCAAAGGCCCTTTGTGATATTTGCAAAGTTGGATGTACTTCACAAATTTTTTGGTACAACATTGTTTGGCTTGATTCCAAGAAATGTTTGGGATGTGGTGTATGGTCTTGGTTTCCGATTCTTAATTAATTTTAAAACATCCTTTACATTGGGTGATACTCTAGAATTAGAGTGCCAAAATTGTTGAATCTCTTCCTTCACATTGTCAGTCAACTTTCTATCAACACGTGGAAGCCTCCCACCAAAAGCCCATGTATCATGTTGAAGTGGATCGTCAAGTCTTTGTCTTCGTGCAAGTTCTCTATCCAAATTTTTATGGTTTATGTTCAAATAAACACAAGTTTGTCTCATTTGACGAGCCTTCCTTAATTTATGGCTTACTAAGGAGGTTGTAATCACTCTTCGAGTGGCTCTCTTATCTCTTTCCTTGGTATTATTTCGAATATAATTGAGAGCATTAGATAGATTTTTGGCAATAATAGAATTTCTCTCCATCTTCATGTTCATACAAATCTTCAATTTGTTTAGCAATGGTCTGATCTTTATCATCTTTAGCAATTGAACAAAAAGTTGGCATTGCTCAGTCAATGTCTTATTGCTAAAATTTTCGTCGAAAAGTTGTGTAGCCCACAATTGAACAGTTCTTGTTGACCTCTTGCCTTCAAGATTCACAATAATGTTCTCATCAATTTCAAGTAACCAATTTGGGGTTCTTTAAGGTCTTGGATTTGGAATTTGTCTTTCATCCATGAGAGGGTCTTCATTTTTTAAGTAATTAGGTGTTACATATTGTTCGCTTGGTTGAGCAATTCCACCTTCAATGTGAAAGTTTTCCACATTTTCACCTCCAATGTCAAAAGTTTCCACATGTTCACCTCCTATGTCAAAATTTTCTACATTTTCACCTCCAATGTCAAAATTTTTTATATTTACACCAAAATTATGGACACCTTCATTGTCAACTCCCAAATTTTCACTTTCCATTCTCATATCATGTTGAGCATTTTCATTATCACTTTCAACATTTTCAACATGTTCAACATTTTCACTTTCAAAATCTACATTTTCATTTTCAATAACTTGTTCAACATTTTCAAATTCAATTTCCTCTTGACTTGAAGTAACATTAGCAATTGTCTTCTCCTCCTATGACCTTCTCTATCTCTTTCTCTATACACTTCAATTTGGTAATTTAAAAGCTTTGTTTTGTGTTTAGACTTCAGACGACTACTACTCCCCATTTACCTCCACAAAGATGTTCCTAAATGATTGACAATGTAAGATTTGACTTTAAGAATCCCTCAAAAACACAAATTTGTCTCAACCTGTCTGAAAACCTGTGATTGTCGACAAAAACCAAAATGTGAAGAATGTGGGCCGTTGGAATCCACAAAATGGCCCACAAGGCTCTTTTTTATTTACAGAAATCGGATATCCGATTTTAATGCATAAATTTGGGGTCCCAAAAATAATTCCCATTGCCGCCTTTTTTTTGACTATTGCCACATTAATGGCTGTGGCAAAAATCGGATATCTGATTTGAGTACTCATATTTTAGAGAGAGAGATATTAGGGAGGGGGAGAGAGAGATTAGGGGACAAAGAAAGAGATTAGGGGAGAGGGAGAGAGAGACATTGGCAGGGAGAGAGATAGAGAGATTATGGGAGACAGAGAGAGAGATTAGGGGAAAGGGGGGAGAGAGAAAGATTAGGGGAGATGGGGGAGAGAGAGATTAGGAGAGAGAAGGGGGGGGGAGTGGGAGAGAGATTAGGGGAGAGGGAGAGAGATTAGCAGAAAGGGGGATAGAGAGAAATATTAGGGGAGAGGGGGAGAGAGGGAGATTAGTGGAGAGGGAGAGAGAGATTAGGGGAGAGGGGGAGAGGGGGAGAGAGAGAGATTAGGGTAGAGAGGAGAGAGAGAGAGAGAGAGAGAGAGAGAGAGAGAGAGAGAGAGAGAGAGAGAGAGAGAGAGAGATTAGGGGGGAGGGAGAGAGAGAGAGATTAGGGGAGAGGGAGAGATAGAGATTAGGGGAAAGGGGGAGAGAGAGATTAGGGGAGAGGGGTTGTATGACCCCTTAGGACCCATAATGACCCAATATGGTGTCATAAGGGGTCATATTGAGTCCTAAGGGGTCATATGACACAATATGACCCCTTAAGACACAATATGACCTATAACGACACAATTTGGTGTCGTAAGGGGTCATATGTTGTCTTAAGGAGATATATGACCCATAATGATACAATTTGGTGTCGTAAGGGGTCATATGGTGTCTGAAGGGGTCATAAGACACAATATGAGTCCTTAGGACACCATAGGACCCATAACGACCCAATATGGTGTCATAAGGGGTCATATATTGTCCTTAGGGGTCATATGGTATCCCATACCACTGAGGACACCATATACCCCTAGCGACACCCTATAGTGTCATAATGGGTCATAGTGTGTCATAAGGTGGCAAGATGAACCATTATTACAATATAAAAAGTAGTGCCAATATTGC
This sequence comes from Cryptomeria japonica, assembly GCF_030272615.1. Lineage (NCBI taxonomy): Eukaryota > Viridiplantae > Streptophyta > Pinopsida > Cupressales > Cupressaceae > Cryptomeria > Cryptomeria japonica. The sequence continues at coordinate 620,557,987 of NC_081411.1, forward strand.
TTACAAAAATTTGACACCTAAGGGGTCATATGGTGTCCTAAGGGGTCATAGGAAACAATATGACCCCTTCCCCCTCCCTTTCTCTATCTCTCTCTCCCTTCCCCCTCCTTCTATCTCTCCCCCTCTTCCCCTCTCCCCTAATTTATCTCTCTCCCTTCCCGCCTCCCTCTCTCTCTCTCTCTCTCTCTCTCTCCTCTAATCTTTCCATCTCTCTATCTCTCTCTCCCTTGCCCCCTCTCTCTCTCTCCCACTCCCCCCTCTCCCTCTCCCTCTCCCTAATATCATATACTAATATATATATATATATAAATTAATATATTGTATATTAATATATTATATATTAATATATTAATAAAAAATAGATTAATTAAGTGCAAATTTAGTTATTGAATTTATTTATTAAAATAAGATATCTGAACTATTGTACAAATTTCAAATTTGAAATTTTGGCTTGGAAGTGACAAGCCTACAAAGTCAACTGAAAAAACGTATTTTTCAGTATTCCTTGATTTTCCAAACTTTACACTGGTGGTTGACGACTTTTTTAATAGCCAAAAAATAATAAAACGAAAAGGGTTTTTTAAGGAGGTTCTTAAATTTCCAACAATATAAGGCTTGTCTTATTCCGACTTTAATAAATAATTATTTATTTTCTAATTGAATTATGTCAAAAGTCTTGATTGATAGACTGATTGAAAAACACTCATAACTTTCAAACAGTATAACATTTTTTGAATCCGAAACACGCGTCACATCCTATGCTTCGTCTAATATAGGGAAACATTAAAAAAAATTGAATTTCATAAGGTTTTGACCAAGTTAAGGTGGTTAGACGTAGGAGTTTATGAATTTATGAAAAGCTGTAGTAAAAAATTCATAAATTACTTTATAAAAAATTATTAAAAATATGTGTCACATCCGGACATGAGTCTAATACTTATATTATAAATATTATAAAAAAATCTTATGATTTGATTGTGATTAGGGTGGTCAAACATACGCGTACTTCTTATCATTTTCCTGAAATTTTAGTACCACTGCATTGAAATTTGAAATTTCCATCAAATAGGAGTTTTTTTTTCCAACAAAAACAACTAGTATCTTAGAAACTACATTCAAGTTTCTATAGAATCTCTTCTTACATATTTAAAAAATAATATTCACAACTTATTCAATTTTTCATGTCAAGTTGCATAACTCTGATTTTTTGAAATTCCATTGCCACTTAAGGGCCTGTTTTGGCACACCATGATCCTGCACATACACTATTAGTGGAGTCTGGGTTGGTAAAAACCATAGATTCCCACTTTTCGCATTCCCTTAAATGAATATTCTTTCCTGGAATGTGCGAGGGTTGAATAGCCCCTCTCGTAAAAAAGCTATTTGAGAGTTGGTGGGTGTCCATTCTCCTGATATTTTTTGTATCCAAAAGATGAATCTTCCTGTTGATCTTATGCTTCAACAGGCTCAAGCGGTGTGGCATTATGACTAGTGTCAGTGAATTGGTTCCTTGGGCTTCTCAGGTGGTTTGGTTCTCTTCTGGGACCCAAGCAAGATTGTTCCTCTTTGGTGGTTTTCTAGTCAGTCTTCTCTTTCGTTGGTCACATCAAGTTTGGAATTTGGGGAGACAATTTCGGTTATAAATGTCTATCCTCCCATTGATATTCGGGGTAAAACCCAACTTTGGTCACATCTAAGGTATGCTAGGTCATGTGCTCCCTTTCTACCTTGGGTTCTAGCTAGCGACTTTAACTCTGTCCAGAAACTTGCGGAGAAGAGAGGTGGATTGCCTAGATTGGGGCCTTCTTCTGCTCTGTTGTAGATTAACGTGGATTTTCTTGGTCTTGTTGATGTGAAGCCATCTAATGGGATTTTCACTTGGTCTAATCGACAGTGTGGTGATGATGCTATTTCAGAAAGATTGGACAGATTTTTGGTCGCATGCTATTGGGTTGGGGATAGAGTGCTTTCTATTTCCGAGATCCTCGATTGGTGAGGCTTTGACCACTAGCCAATCAAGTTTTCTGCTGGTTTGGTTAATGGTCATAAGAATCCTCCCTTTAAGTTTCAACTCATGTGGCTTTGGGATGATTCTCTTAATGATCTTATGGTGCAATGGTGGTGTGATGGGGGCCTGCCTATGGTACGACGGTGTATACTTTTGTCAAAAAGTTATAGTTTATGAAATTCCATCTCAAAAAATGGAATAGGAAGTCTTTTGGTAACATTTCTTTGAGGAAAAGAATGGCTCAAGAGTACTTAGATTCTATTACTTGCCAGATTCGATACTTTGGCTTCATTGACACATTGGGCTGTGTTGAGTCTTGAGCCTTGAAGGATTTGGAGGAGTGGGAGCTCTAGGAAGAGATATTCTAGAAGTAGAAAGCCTAGATAGATTGTCTTCAGGAAGGGGATCACAATACAAATTTTTTCCATAAATCTGTTCAGGCTCATCGACAAAGAAGTGTTATTTCCTATTTGGTCAATTTAGATGGCATTCAATTGACTTCTCTTCAGGTGATGTCTCATGAGGCTACTCATTTTTATTCTTCTCTTTTCTCTGATGACATGCCCCTCGCTCCTGGGGAGGAGAGCCATATTATTGCCTGCATCATGTCTATGGCTACTCATTTGATGAATAAGTCTCTCAATCATTTAGTGACCATGTCTGAGCTTGAAGTTATTGGTTTTGGGATGGCTAAAGGGAAAGATCCTAGCCCAGATGGTTTTCCAATTGAAAAAATTCAAGAGTTTTGGGATATTATAAAGGCATATCTACTCGCAGTTGTTCATGAATCCCATAGTAGCAAGCAAATACTTAAGGCATTAAATTCTACCTTCTTGGTTCTTATTCCCAAGAAGGAGGGGGCTACCTAGCTGGATTTTTTTAGACTCGTAGATTTGTGCAATGTTGTGTATAAGATTATCACTAAATTGATTGCAAAAGGGCTCAAAATCTAGCTTCCTTCATTGATTTTTGATGAACAGGGGGGTTTTGTGGCTGACAGACAAATTTGGGATGGGGTTGTACTTGCTTCTGAGGCTATTCATTCCATGGCTATTTCTAGGGAGAGATCTATATTTATCAAATTGGATATGGCTAAAGCTTATGTCAGGGTTAAGTGGAGTTTTTTGCGTAAGGTTCTCCTTGCCTTTGGTTTCAATTTGGAGTGGATTAGTTGAGTTTTGAGTTGTGTGACCTCTGCTTCTTTCTCTGTTCTTGTCAATGGCCAACCTTCATAGTTATTTGGTGCTTCTAGAGGTCTGTGACAGGGGGATCCTCTTTCTCCGTATTTGTTTATCATTATGGCTAAGGGCCTGGGATGGTTCATTAAGTCTCGGGTTTCTCAGGGCTTGATATGAGGGTGGACTTGGGGTGCACGTTTACCTAAGCTCTCACATCTTCAGTTTGTGGATGATACAACTCTTACTAGGGTAGCCTATATTCAGGAGGTTGAGTCTCTTAGGAAGTTGTTGGATGTCTGTTTAGTTGCATCGGGGTAGTGGGTTAATGACCATAAGTCTTCAATCTATTTTTTCAATACCCCTGAACTTATCTAGAGGAGGATTGCCAATATTCTGAGGGTCCAAATTGGTTCTCTTTTGTTCATCTATCTAGGTATTCCTCTTTCTATTGGTCGACACCTAAGGCCTTTCTGGCAGAACCTGTTGGATATGCTGCATCAAAGGGTTAATCACTGGGCTCATAGGTGGTTTTCTACTGTTTCTCGTGTTACTCTCCTTTAGTCTGTGATTCAGGCTCTTCCAATTTACAGAGGCTTTGTTCAAGCTACTCCAATGTATTTTCTTAAGGAATTTGATGCTTTGTCTCATCGATTCCTTTGGAGCGGCCACCTGCTATCTTCTAAATGGAGTTTGGTTAAATGGGAGTCTGTTTGCCAACCTAAATCTGAGGGTGGCCTTGGCCTTCATTCTACAATTTTGCATAGTCAAGTTCTTGTGGCTAAGTTATACTAGAGATGGTGCACTAATCAACATCATCCATGGTTTGGTTAAATGGGAGTTTGTTTGCCGACCTAAATTTGAGGGTGGCCTTGGCCTTCATTCTATAGTTTTGCATAGTCAAGTTCTTGTGGCTAAGTTATACTGGAGATGGTGCACTAATCAGCATCAGCCATGGGCTCGTATCCTTACTTATAAGTATTTGGGTACCATTCATGGTTGGAATGTCCCCCGCTATCAGCTAGAGGTGAGAGGCTTTGTGATATGGCACATTTTGAAAGCTGGAGATCAACTTGTTAAAGATGGGCTCTTTTGGATTTGTAACAAGGGTTTCAAGGCTCTTTTTTGGTTAGATTCATGGGATGGTAATCCCCCTATTCTCTCTATATATCCTTATTTATAGCCTCTTTCTGATTGCCTTGCTGCTATTGGGTGGACTTGGGTGGGTCATTTATTTAGAATTTTGGGCTGGCTGTTGGGTATAGATGGAAGGGTCCAAGTGAATGGCCGCCTGGGGGTTCAAAGGATTCTCGGTAGGAGCTGGCCAATATTCTTGCTTCTTGTAATTGTAGTTCTTTGGAGGGTCTGGATATTCTGGCTTGGGGAAGTGAATCTTCTGGGAAGTGTTTTGTTACTGCTAGCTATTTAAAGTTACTTCATCAAATTCATAGGGAGGAAGAAGTGACCTAATGGAAACAAGTTTGGAATAGATTTGCTTGGCCTAAATGTAACTTTTTCCCGTGGCTGGTGGTTCAGAACCGTTGTCTTACTTGGGATTACTTATGTAAGTGCAGATTTTGTGGACCTTCTATTTGTATTCTTTGCTGTAGTAGTGAGAAGACAATCTCCCACCTTTTCTTTTAGTGCTCTTTCGCTAGGAGGATTTGACACTCCTAGTGGGACTATTGGAATTGTTCTTGTTGGCATGTTTCCTCTCTGGCTGAGTTTTGGGACTGTTGGGTCAAGCTCCTGTTAGTAATCCTTTTCTTCAAGTTACTTGGTCCTTAGGACCCACTTTTATTATTTGGCATATTTGGCTTGAGAGGAATTGGCTGATTTTTCAGGATACCAAATTGGATGTTCAACATGTGTGGTGGAAAATTCTACACTGTATTTGGGAGACTATTTCAACAAAGTGTAACCTTGCTGGGGGTGTGGCTCCTGGGGAGATTGATATTTGCAATCGCTTTAATTTTTTCTGTTCCTGACCTGGGAGCGCCGCCGGTTCGACAACTTATGAGGAATAGGTGTCGCCATCCTTTGTGGAGGATTTCTAGGGTGGATCATTGGAGCCCTCCTCCTCTTGGATTTTTGAAAATCAATACTGATGGGTCTTCTAGGGGTAATCCTCGGCATGTTGGTATTGGTGGAGTGGGGCCTGATAGCTCTACGCAAGTCCAATTTCTATTCTCTATCTACAAAGGTTTTCATACTAATAATTATATGGAGGCTCTGGCTATTCTAGTTGCACTGATGTGTAGTTGTTCTCTTCATTGGCAACAGATTGTTGTGGAATCAGATTCCTAGGTTGAGGTGACTTTGTTAAATCAACAGAACTTGGATGGTGTTAGTTGGCAGTTGTAGTTGATTATTCGAAAGATTCTCTTGTTTTGTAACTCTTTTGAGTCGATTACTTTCAATCATATTTCCAGAGAATGGAATGGGGTGACTGATTGCCTTGCTAAATGGGCTTCTGTCTTTAAGGAGGGTTGGGCTATTGAGGATATGGGACAACTCTCTCCGGAGTTGGCTCACGTCTTGACTCAATTGGTGGATCAAGATAAGTCTTTTTAGTTTTTTCTTTGCTGGGTTGTTTGCCTTATTTTGATGTACTTCTCTTTCTGGTTTGAATAAATTTTTACCCCTCTTTATTGTGAAAACTACATGCAAAAGATTTCTATCTCTCATACAAACAATTAATTTAAAATACTTTGATTATAAATATTATTATTAATAAAGAAACTTATTATTATAAATTTATATAATTTTACACGTTCTACTTATCTTTTGTATAATATTTCCCTCAATTCTATGAAATATTCAATTCAATTTTAACATGTCATACTCTACAAATGACTGAACATAATCACAAAGCCTGATCCATTCACATTAATTTTTTCTATTACAAAACAAACTACCTACAAAATTACAATATGTAGAAGGTAGATACTGGAATAAGTTAAGAGGAAGAGGCAATCGTACAATATACCTTTAGATTGCACATGGCTTCCTTGCATTTATTAAAGCTACTTGTACCACATGCATTTAATTAAGTCTTTTCTACATTATTTACAAAATCTAGTGACCCAACAAAATGCAACATGATTACCATCATGTAGAGTTATTTCCATAATCAAATCTAGGCTAATCAAATATATCAAATAGTAGTGGAATATCATCTTTTAATGTTATCATATTTCTACAATCCATTCTAATATTTATTTATTGTTTCTGAATTCATTGTATATGCAATTTTTTTTTGATCAGTAAAGGTAGAGCCGAGTCCATATATTGATTTTAGATAAATACAGTGTATACATACATGAGTGATGAAGGATCATAAACCTGATGAATGCAAATGAAACCATTCTCTGCACTTTCAAGAATAAATTTCAAAGCAAAGCAAAACCCTAAACATCATCTTCAATCATTTCAAAAAACTATCAAAGTTTATGTCATCGAAGATCAAAATTAACTTTCAAATATAAGTTTAAGTAGCGGATTCTCAACCGCAAGATAAACAGAGAATTTTTGACATATCTAATAGCCAAAACATTAACAAAACCAGTATCCAGCTATAAGCATCAGAATGTCTAGAAACAGAACCAGAATATAAAACCTATCTTTTAAATTTCATCAAGGGTCACGGCAGGGGAAGTTGAAGTTCTGCCTCGTCCTCGACCTCTGTGCGGAGGTCGGCCTCGACCGCGACTAGATCCACGACCCACTCTTCTGGCAACACCTCTCCTGCCCTGTTCAGCCTGGGGCTCATCTTCTTCAATTTTAGGTGGTAGAATTCTGTTCAACCTTGCAAATAAGATAAGTTCTTCCTCTCTACCCAGATCTTTTGGATTTTCACCCATGAAACGCCACTTGAGGTATCTAAGCCCCACCCCAGCAAATGTTCTGTGTTTGTCCAGGTCCTTACCTTTCAGGTCTATTAGAAAAGGGTAATACTTTATTAGCTCCCTACAGACGTTGAACAAGATTATTTCACATGGTTGAGGGGCTCCTAAATCATGCAGCGTCTTATTGAGAATTTCTTTGAATTCTTGCAGGATTTCCTCTGGGAATAACTTCTTTGTAAGGCTCCATACAACTTGTTTGGCCAGTTTCAAATCCAACAAAGAGGCAATAAACTTGGATGATATGCTTGTGTTGTCTTGAGGATATTCCTTCCCATTCAAATGCCCACTGCCCAGGATCATTTTAACTGCCAAGATGACCAAAGGCTCTGCGTGAAGTAAGAGTCGCTTCAACCTTAAATCTGTTATTTTCCTAAACAAAACTTGGCGCGTCAAGGCCAAGAGAGAAATAGGAGTGTCTACTCTAAAGAAAGAAGTAGGCCTTGGATAAACACTCATGATAAACCCATACGGTTCCTCACCAGACATGATTGACTATTGTAGATGCTTCGAGCAGGAGAAGGGAATGAATCGGATTAATCTTTGATGATATTTTTGATAGGTTAGGAAATATTAAAGGCTTGCAGTTTGCGCAAAGTAGAGCCTGGCGAGCACTCTCTTTAACGCCTAATAATAAGGAGTTACCTGCATTAAATTCGCCTGCAAAGGTGGCAAAGGATATTTGTCCCAGAACATGCCAAATCTCCCTGACTCTGAAATGAAGACTGTCCTATTGACAACACATGCCTTGAACTCGAAATGATGGCTATCACCACCTAGATTTCGAGAAGCTAAAAAGGTAAGACTTGTTTTGAGATAGCATTAGAATGATGTCATTGTGACCGAGCTCTCTTTATTACCAAAATAAGGTATATATTTGAATTCAAAAAGAGTAGCTGTTCCCCAAGTTGAGCGCCTAAGTTTAACCTTAACTTTAATTAAGGAAAGGAGCATCTATTGGATATACTCTCTTACAATTGAAGCCCTACCTTGCGCTCATCAAAACCAAGGAACACTTTTATGTAGTTTTAACCTATCCTAGTTGTCCATGCTACCAGAATCCCTGGTCCCACCAGTGAATAAAAGTGGGCCTTGTGCTACTGATTTAGAGAGGGCATCTACTACTGAGTTTGCTTCTCTGAAGATATGTTTTGCTTCATATTGCTCCAATTTTGCCAAATTTTATGATATACTATCTAGAATTGCCTGTAGCCACCAATTTGGGGTTTTTTTCTTTTTGATTGCATTGATTCCTATCTCCGAATCTCCCTCCACAGTGATGTTTCTTAAACCATGCTTAATGCAATCCATCAGTCCTAGCTGTAAGGCTTTAAATTTTGCAATATTATTAGTGTCCGATGGCATTGGCTTTGCCATTTTCCCTATGATTGATCCTGAGTGATCTCTAATCACATATCCTATGCCTAAGGGGCCCGAGTTTCCTTAAGAGGCACCATCAAAATTTAATTTTAACCAGTCGGGCTTTGGAGGGGACCACATAGCTTCCTTACTGGACTTGGATTTTTTCCCAAAAGAGGGGGGAATCCTAATACCCAACCAAATATTCTTTATTCTTTCATCCCAAGAAGAGAAAATGTTGGGCGCTTCCAATGAGAAAGCTATTTTGTAGTTTACTGTATCCACAATTACCATTTGTATTGAGTTTAGGATTGATTGATCAAACTTTCTAGCTTTGTTTTCAAAGAGCCTGTGATTCCTTTCTTTCCAAATTTCCCAGACAAGGTATGATGGGGACACTTCCATAATTTGGCTCAAAGTGATTTCCTTCACTGGGAGAGGCTAACATTGAAAAAGAGAAACAATGTCATTCGACAGAGCTGTGATCCACCCCAGTTTAGCACAGAGCCAATGCCAACATTTAGAAGCAAAGGGAAAATTCAAGAGGAGGTGATCCACTGTCTCTGTCTGTGCTTTACACATAATGCATCTAGATGGTCCTTCATACCCCATTTTGGTGAACTTTTCTGTGGTTAATATTTTTTTTTGAAAGGCTAACCATGCAAAAATCCCTGCTTTTGGGATGATCTTACTGCTCCAAAACAACTTAGTTGGAATGTCCTGCTTTTCTTGGTTTGAATTACTGACTAGGACTCTGTATCCATCTTTAGAATTATACTGCCCTGTTTTGGAGGATGCCCAAATTAGAGTATCTTTCCTCTTCTAGGGTTGACATTTCTTTCTTTTAATTGATCTAAAAGATGTTCTAATTCATCCAATGGGATTGGCAGTCCTACAATTGGTTTCCACCTCCAACTTTGAATATTCAATGTGCTATCCACTGCTATGTAGTCACTAACTCGAACACCCCAATGTTGTTTAAACCAGTGCTCTGTTATTGGAATATTGAGAGAATTTGCAATGGAGGGATAACCTCCCCATGAGTCATCCCAGAAAAGGATAGATGAACCATCATGGATATCCAAAGAGATGGAGTCTGAAATCAGTTTTTTGCAAGAGATAATAAAGTTCCAAGTTCTAGATCCCTTCAGATGATTGTTTATTCTCAGCAGATTAAAAGGATCGTGGTCTGATAAATATTTAGTTGCCAGCATTCTTACCTAAGTTGTGTTAGGGTTTTTAATAAACTTCTAGGCTAGGTTTTCCCCCAGGGCTTTGTTTTGTAGTTTTAGATCCTTGATACCTAAACCTCCCATTGCCTTGGGTTTGATTATTTTATCCCAAGCAATTAAGGCAGTGTTTTGCCAAATTTTTTTTCTCATCTTCTTAATTATGAAGGAATTTGCACTAGTTGTTAGAGATAAGATGGATAATAAGTAAATAGGTAGGGCCGAAACCACTGCTTGAATCATAACTAGCCTTCCAACCCATGATAGCCACTTCCCCTTCCAGGAGTTTGAGTTTTGTTCCACCTTTAACTTTAGAGGATCCCAAAATTTGGTATTCCTTAGTCCTCGATCTATTGGAATGCCCAGATGAATACATGGGAGAGTTCCTACTTTGCAATCTAGGATTCTTAGAATCTTAGCCTATAAGAGGTTTGGAGTGGAAAAAAAGAAAACTTTGGATTTTTCTTTATTTCTTATTCGTCCGGAGGCCTTTTCGAAAGATTCTAATAGTAGGTTTAGGTGATTTTCTTCCTTGACTTTTGCTGCACCCAAGAGGAGATTGTCACCTGCAAATTGCTGATGAGTGACTACAAAATTTGTGGTTACTTTGATTCCCTCTAGTAGATTATTAGTTTGTCTTGTTTTAATTGCCCTTCCTAAAGCTTCCCCCATTATGATGTAGAGGAAAGGAGATATAGGGTCTCCTTGCTAGATGCCCCTAGAGGAAGAAAAGAATCTTGCTGGCTTTCCATTTATCAGAATTGAAAATTTTGGTGTAGAAATGCATTCATAGACCCGGTTGATCCACAGTTTGGCAAAGCCAAATGGCAAAGCCAAAAGCTTGCATAATTTTGCAAAGGAAATGCCAATCTACATTATCATAAGCTTTTGAAATGCCTAACTTAATTATCATACCTGGTCTATTCGTGTTTTGAAGAGTGTGGATTGCTTCTTGTGCCACAATAACCCCATCAAGAATTGAGTGGCCTGGAACAAAACCTGTCTGTTCTTCTGATATAATACTATCCATGGGAGGCTTCATTTTGTTTGTCATGACTTTTGAAAGGATTTTATAAACTGTGCTGCATAGAGAGATGGGTCTAAAATCTCCTAGATATGTTGCTTTCTCCTTTTTTGGAATGAGGGCGATAAACATATTATTGATTTCTCTGAGTATTTTACCTGATCTTCTTGTGCATTCTAAAGCTTCTGTAAGCTCTTGACCCAATAAATGCCAACACTTCTTGAAAAAATCTACAGGGAAGCCATCTGGGCCAGAAGCCTTTCCAGAGGGAAGCTGATTTAGAGCTTGAAATACTTCCTCCAGATTGATTTTCTCATTTAATTTCTGATTCTGCTCATCTGTTATAATCTTAGGGATCACTTCCAGAAACTTTTTCTGTTCAGTCAATTGAGAGCCTTCAGTATTGTTTAAGAGGTTGAATTAATAAGTGATGATCTCTTTCTTAATCTCTTCAGGGTCCTCTATGGTTTGGTTTTGCTTTATCTCCAGTTTTGAGATCCAATTCTTGCTCCTTCGAAGCTTTGTAACATTATGGAAGAACTTGGTGTTTTTATCCCTCATTCTGAGCCAATTCTCTCTAGACTTTTGTTTCCCAAATATTTCTTCTTTTGAAAGGATATCCTCATATTCCAAAAGGAGGTTCTTTTCTTGTTCAAAGGATTCTTGGTCCATACCCACCGAGATGATCTTGTCATTTAGAGCTTCCAATCGCTCTTCCAATGATTTTTTGGTTGAAAATATGTTTTTAAAATGCTGGGTGTTCCATTGTAGCAATTTTTGCTTTACTAATTTTAAATTTGAAATAAAGCAGAAGAGTTTTGATCCTTCAAATAATTCTTCCTTCCACCAATTTTCAATCAAGGTTAGAAAATTTGGGTCTTTCATCCACATATTCTCAAACCTAAATTGTGATATGGAGGTATCTTGGTTACTTTGAAGTGAAAGCAAAATAGGAAAGTGGTCTGAACCTGAGCAGAATCTATCAATTTTTTTCCCAATATTGTTGAAGCCTTTTTTTCTGTTTGTCCATGTGAAGGAGTCCCCTGAATCTATTTCTAATAATCCATTCCTTTCAATCCAATCATTAAAATCCTGCAGATCCGCCTAAGTGGATGATGCCTCCCCTTTTGTCTGATGCTTTCCTAATGGCGTTGAAGTCACTTCCTATGATGAACGGTTCATCATCAAAATGAACATTTTTTTTCATCTCCTTGAAATTCTTGTTCATCTTGATGATAAAAATTACATACATAATCAAATCCAGAAACAATAAATGAATATCATCTTCACTAGAACGTAAGGGAACAATAAACTACTAAACTTGAACTGTAGCAGACAAATTGCATGGCCAATCACATGCTACACAGGGTTTCCATATCTGCTAGATTTGCACAATCACTAACTAAACTGTGAGCGCTTACAATCTCTTAGAACTGGGAGATCATTGAGATAGAATCCTCATCCCTTTTTCTTAATAGTTTCCTATCTTTAAAGTTCACTTGTACTTTAAATGCATAGCGTTAAGCAAACTTCTAAATTAGGTTATAAAAATTTATGTGGAAAATCTTGTAAATTTTTTAAAGTATGATCTTAATTATTAATTGAAAAATGTTCACAGAATCAAATCAACACAAACTGTAAAAATTTAATATTTTAAACTTAAATTTATTTGGTCATTTGCTATTTATTTCAAAATATTTTAGATATTTACATTTGCCCTTGAATTTACGTAGGTTTTTTCTCTGTTGGCTAATGATTCACCGAGCCGTTGCATGCCACCTTCCACTCCCTTTACTCTTTATTCAAATGATTTATTGTAGTTCTATGCTACAAGACAATATCTGATATGACAAAGGCTGTAGACTATCAGTGCACTGTGTATATAATTTCTGTACTTAAAAACTGTGACTGAAAAACAGTTCCCTTAATGTCTAAATCCATGTCCATGTGTCCATATTATGTTCTACTATCCTCTGTGGATAGCAGACAAGATTTGGCAGCCATGGTGCTTTTAAAACATACAGCTTTGGTAGGCAAGAGTTGTTGGCCTTGGAATTGGCTTTCTCCCTACATTTAGTCAAACTCATATGCTCTGATCCAGTGAATGTACCATGAAACTCTGTACAACAAAAGTTATATCAGATTGGCTGATGTCATCTACTTCTTGCAATAATATATCTGCACTAGCTTTGGCAGTGAAACAGAAAGTGAATTGACAAGTCTTAGGATATAATATAGGTATGTATTTCCTTGAAGTACATATATCCTCCGACACATGCTTTGTGGGGTATTTTGGGCTCTGGTTCAATGAATTGAAACCCAAGACATATTTAAGCTACTTTCACATTATATAAACATTTTCAGGTCGAAAATTTGAATTATTTTGTCCATTCAAAAAAATTCCATTCACATTAATGTGTGAACAATTATAGTTTTATTTTTTCAACAGATAAATGCTTGTTCTGGACAGGTTCCACCTGGTTATTTCTTATTCTTGTTATTCTTGTCCTCCTCTAGTTTGTTTCCTGTATCAGATACATATGTCTAATAAGCATATATGTTCTTATATTGTATTTGGGGCAATGAAGCTTTTCATAAAATACCAAGATTTTGAAACATTGGATCCTAGTGAAATGTTTACCATATGAAACACAAAGAGATTGATAACCTATAATATAAACATTTTCTATACTATATAGAGATGAAAGAAATATAATTTTACAAATCAGAACAGTCATTACTAGACAAGGATGTAGACAACGAAACACTTACTGTAGCTGAGGCTGATGTTATATTGATATATAAATCTGATTTAATTAAAGGTTAGTTCAAATTTTTTCCTACAATATTCTCTTTGCTTGTTTTTATAATTTGCTTATATGTAATCCTATGTAAAAGACATATTTATTATATCCTATTTTGTAGGAAATCAGTTGAAATTAAACTTCACACTTGTATCATCTTTAACTTTTAAAAATAAAAATGAAAATTTTCTTATAGTATTTTTCTATGATTTAATAATAAATTTATTTTTAAGGTGAAGATTTTAAATCAATTGAAAAGACAACAGTTGAAGTGTTACCTAAAAGACAGAATAGATAACATAATAATACCACTTTTTCACTAAAAATATCTCTGGTTAATTTTCAACTCTCGATCTAGATAATATTCATCAAATGAAATAAGTTAGCCTTCCCTTGTTAACTAATTTTTTAAAAGATATTTCAACAAGAAATCATTTGATAGACATTACTAGAAAAGACGGAGAAATCTAGATATGCCCTGTATGATTTCTTTATCAGTCTTTTTAAAATAAATAAATACATAGGATGGTATTGGAATATTTTAGAGGTTAATTTATTAACATTAATTTAAATTATTCAATTATAATTAATTTTTTTAAGTATTCTCTTTTATTTCTTAAAAAGCACCTGTACTCTTCAAATTCAAATAATTTGTTTGTCTTCAAATATTCGAGCTGTTGCATCCACCCTATTTACTCTTAGTTTGTACAGATGATTTCTTCGGTGCTGCAAGACAATATTTGACGTGACAGAGGCTACAGACTATCAGTGCACTGTGTATTTAACTGCTGTACCTTAAAACTGTGACTGAAAAATAGTTCCTTCAATGTTCCATCCATCATCCAATATCCAGACAAGTTTTGACCAACATGGTGCTTCTCAAAACATATAATTTTTTAAATGAAATTGTAATCCATCATATTAACTCAGATACACAACACATGTTGGGTTCTAATTGCTTTTCTCCCGACATTTAGTACAACTCATGCTCTAATCCATTGAATGTGACAAAAGTTCCATCAGATTGCCTGTGCCATCTAGCTCTGCAATAATACTTCTGCACAATCCTTGACAGGTGAAAAAAAATAAGGTGATAAAACAAGTCTTATTACAGATACAGATAAAATTATGTATCTGCATATACCCTTTGCCCAGGGTTTGTCGTGTACATTGTGGTTTGCTTCCATGAATTGAAATCTATGACATCTTATCCAAAAAAAAATGTTCAGGTCGAAACTATGAATTAATTTGCGTATTCAATACGATTCCACTCACATGAATGTGATGACAGTTGTAATTTTGTGTTTTCAATAGATAAGTCTGTGGTGCTGACAGATCCCACCTGGTTACTATTTATTCTTGATCCTGTCTAGTTTGTTTCTGTGTGCTATCTCTGCTATCTCTCTATATATGAAGTTATATTATTATTATTATTATTTTTTTCAATAAAAATGGATTATTTCACTAAACTTTTTTATTAATATTTTTTATTGGATATCTGAGAGATTTTAAATAAAATATCAAGACTTTGAAACATTAAATCTTATTGAAATGTTTACTTCATAAAGAGAGTGATAACCTATAAGATGAAAATTTCTTCTCCTTTAAATGGAGTAATAATTAGTGAGTTTTTTTTATTTAGTTAATGTGGTTTATTAATTAAAGAAACACATTTAATCTTGTTACAAATATCATATGAGTTGTAATTTGTAAGATTTCATTACTATGTTAGTAAAAACAAAAATATTTAGAAATTACATATAAGTAAGATTTTATATAGATATTATCAAAAAATTAGATTTTTTGAATTTCATTTAAGAGGTAGGTGTTGGTGCAATAATTTAATTGCATCTTACTATTTAGGTTTTCTTACATAAGTTATATTAGATTTATTTTTTTAAATGAGATTTTTACTTTTTTCTCCTTTTCAATTTAGAAACTTAATTAAAGCAACTACTTATTTTTAGATTTTATATCTATCTCATAATCATTCTATTTGTAAACTATAATACTATATAGTGTAATTATTTTGTATCATTAGATAAACAGTTTCATAGTAATTTTTTTATACTCTTGATATTAGATTTTAAATTATATTTATATTATATACGGTTTGTATGTCTTAAGACTTTGAAAGACTGTGATGAAAGTGGAATGCTAAGGTTCCACTTAAATAAATACTAATGAACACCATGTAATACTAGGTCTATGTGTTGAATTGTCAACTTGTCACCGTATTGTTAATTAATAACAATGAGATCAGATGGTGCAGTACTAATAGCAAAGAATCAATGGAGTTAATTTAAAGGCAAGGAAGACACCGTGTACACCTTAAAGAGCATAACCAATGATTTAAGCATGGGCATAGAGGAAAGTGGAACCATAGAGATTCTTTTAAGTCAATATTCTATGATTTTAGGTCAAGTAATAATGCGGCTCTTGAACAATTCTCAAAAGGGTGGGTTTAGACATTTCCATATTATTTATGTGGAAATTAGCACAAATAAAGCAATGCAATTAATAATTAAAACTAATAATTATTTAAATATATTATCAAAATTAATAAACACCTCTGTCATTTGAAAAAAAACTTGGCTACACTATATACTAGCAAGTTGATTGTCCATGCACTTATATACGAATGCTTACTCTGCAATCAAAATTATATGTAAGAATTAATACATTGATATTATAATCCTCAGTCTTTAACATTCAAAATTTGGTTTGTGTGTCATTAAATATCAAATTTATATGTTTAAAACTTTTGGGTGTTTTACATTTGTTCAAGTTAAAGAGTTTTTACATCTATCCAATCTTTTTTTAAAAATGTTTTTAAATCAAAGTTATAATTGAATGAGGTTAAAAATGAAATATCTCATCTCTAATAAAACTCAACAATACCACAACTTAACTATTACATTATACCAATGCCGATCATACATGTAATTACTCTTTCTTTATACAAATGATTTATTTTATACTGCCAGACAATATTTGATATGACATGCTGTAGATTACCAGTGCACTGTGTATAGAACTACTGTACTTTTAAAGCTGAGAGTTAAAAACAGTTCCTTCAATGTCCAATCCATTACGATCCAGACAAGTTTTGACAAACATGGTGATTTTAAAAAAAATATAATTTTAAACCAAATTGAAATCCATCATATCAACTTAGATACGCAACAGATGTTGGCTTTTAACTGCTTCTCTACCGACATTTAGTCTAGCACATGTGCTTGCATGCTCTTGATCCATTAAATGTACCATAAAAAGATTGCCTCATGTCGACTAGCTCATCTGTACCATCTTTGACAGTTAAAAATAAAGTGATGAAACAAGTCTTATAAGAGATACAGATGCAGTAATGTATCAGACCATGCTTTGTGGTGTACGTTGTGGTATGGTTCCATGAATGGAAAATCCAAGACAGCATGTTCAGGTAGAAATTTTGAATTAATTGGGCTATTCAAAATAATTCCACTCACATGAATAATATAATTTTATGTTTTCAATAGATATGTGTGTGGTGTAGACAGATCCCACCTGGTTACCACTTATTCCCTATCTTGTCTAGTTTGTTTCCTTGTACCAGATATATATTTTAATGGGCGTGTAATTTCTTATATTATATTGGATATATGGAAGATTTTAATACAATGCCAAGAGAGAAAGATATCCTTTAATACGAACATTTCTTAATCTTACAGATACCAAGAATTAAGATTTTACAAAGCAGTGTGGAATATGAAACACCAATAGTCTTCTTCCCTCCAATTCTCTTGGCTGTTCAGCTTCCTGAGCCTTATGTATTGGAGCCATTATATATATTTGCTGCTGTGTATTATTGTGATGTAACACAAGAGAACAGAGATTAATAGAGAATTCCCCTGTTAGTGTGGACGTAGCCAATTTGGGTGAACCACGATAAAATCCTGTGTTGTGCCTTTATTCATTCTTTCTTCCTTTCTGTTTTTTCTGCACTTTCATTTTTCTTTTTCATTTACTCGCTCTTCATAATCAAACAATTGGTATCAGAGCTCGGTGGTGAAGCTGGTTGGGAAATTTGGTGTAAATTTCCAGAATTATGGAAGAAGCGGACAAGTGGAAAATTGAGAAATTCGCAGGCCAGAATTTCGGACTTTGGAAGGTGCAGATGGAGTCACTGCTGATTAAGCAGGATCTTGCATTAGCATTGGAAGGAAAGGCCAAAGGACAAGGCACTCTATCTGACCCAGAATGGGAAAAAATGGACAAAAAGGCAAGAGCCACGATCTTTCTTTCATTGTCCAGCAATGTGTTGTTTAATGTCTCATCGCAGAAAACCTCTAAAGATTTGTGGGATAAACTTTCATCAATGTATGAGATGGCTTCAGCATCTAATAAGGTATATATTATGAAAAAACTTTATAATCTGAAAATGAAGGAAGGTGGAATTATGTCAAACCATTTGAATGAATTCAACACCTTAGTGAATCAATTAAATTCAGTTGGCATCACTTTAAATGATGAAATTAAGGCAATTTTGTTATTATGTTCGCTACCTAATAGCTGGGAAGGCGTTGTAATGGCTGTCAGCACTTCGGTGGCAGCCCAAAACAAGTTGAATTCTGATGATGTTGCAGGTACTCTTCTAAGTGAAGATATGAGAAGAAAGAATCAAGAGCCTTCTTCTGGAGAAGCTTTGACGGTAGTAAGCACTAAAAGGCATCAAGAAAGAGGAAGGCCTCAAGAAAGAGGCAAGTATAATAACAGAAATAGATCTAAATCTGCAAAGAGATCGAAATCTAGAGGTCGTGATGGCGAATGTTGGTTTTGTGGTAAGACTGGTCACACAAAAAGGAATTGCCGGTCTTACAAGAAAGCACAAGAAAAAGTGCGGGACAGCGAAGTTAATGCAGTTTATGATAAAGATGATAGTATTTTAATTCTTTCTACAACTGACACTACATCAAACTCATGGGTACTTGATTCCGGAGCCTCTTTTCATGCCACTTCTTGCATAGAAGCCTTCACTAATTATGAAGAAGGGCAGTTTGGAAGAGTGTACTTAGGCGACAATAAAGCATGTGAAATTATTGGGAAAGGTAATATTTTGTTGCAGCTGGCAGATGGAAGTAAATGGCTCTTGAAAGATGTTCGTTATGTTCCTAAACTGAAGAGGAACTTAATTTCTGTAAGTCAACTTTATGATCAAGGCTGTCATGTATTTTTTACTTCTGATTCTTGGAAAATAACTAAAGGGGCCTTTGTGGTAGCAAAGGGAAATAAAGTTGGCAGTTTATATGTCTTTAATAATCATGATCAAGTGGGAGCTGCTATGACAATTGAAGACAGCGGGACTGCACTTTGGCACAAAAGACTCGGTCACATGAGTAAAAAGGGACTCTCCATTATGCTTAAGAGAGAACAACTACCAGGTCTAAGATCAATTGACTTGGATTTTTGCCAACATTGTCTCTATGGCAAGCAGAAGCGGGTTAGCTTCTTAAGGACTGGTCATGAGAAGAAGAGCGTGCCCTTGGAGCTGATTCATTCCGATGTCTTTGGTCCCACGGAGGTAACATCACTTGGAGGTGCTAATTATTTTGTAACTTTCCTTGATGACTGCACTAGGAAAGTTTGGATTTACATGTTATCAAGAAAATCTGAAGTTTTTTCAAAATTTAAGCTATTTAAAGCTTTCGCTGAAAATCAAAGTGGCCGCAAAATTAAGTGTTTACAAACAGATAATGGAGGAGAATTTTGCTCCTCGGAGTTCGATAGCTTTTGTGCTGACAATGGTATTCGTCGGATTAAAGTTGTTCCCTTTACTCCTCAAGAGAACGGTGCAGCTGAAAGACTCAATCGTACAATTCTTGAGAGAGCTCGTTGCATGCTCTCGAATGCTGGATTGGGTAAGGAATTTTGGGCTGAAGCCTGTAATACAGCAGTATATTTGATTAATCGAGCGCCTTCATCTCATTTGAACTTTGACATTCCAGAGGAGACTTGGCTGGGTAAGAAAATTAGTTATCATTATCTCAGAATTTTTGGTTGTGAAGCATTTGCTCTCATTCCTAAGGAAAAGCGTTCCAAGCTTGATTCCAAATCAAGACAATGTATCTTTGTTGGTTATGGTGAAAACCAATATGGTTTTCGGTTATGGGATCCGCTTGAAAGAAAGATAATTCGAAGTCGAGATGTGGTGTTTAATGAACACTGTTTTCCAGCAATGCTAGCACAGCCCATTGATACTACAGAATATGTTCCCCTCTCTGTTTTTGATAACAATGTTTCACAGGAGCCCTTGAGATCGTCTCCTTCCTCGATTACTTCTCCAACTTCTGTCTTGGGGTCTGGACCTGTTTCTTCATCACATGTCTCCAGTCAGAATGAATCTGATTCCTTTGGGATTGATAATTCCCAGCTTAATGAAGTCACTTCACAAGAAAAATCTCAATCTTTGAGAACAGTTATACACCCTTTACAAGGAGATTATGAAGTTTTACCTGAGACTGGAAATTTTACACGGTGCCCAGTTGCAAACTCACAATCTTTGCCATGCTCCTCACGCCAAGTCTCTGGCAGCGTGGGGTTTCAAACATCACCGAAAAACGCAGATGACTCTGCCTCCTCCCGCGCAGGTTTAGAAAGGACTTTCAGCGAGGATGTTTTATCTTCCCCATCGCGCAGGTCACCAAACTCACGCAGCGCAGGTTCTGAGGAACTTAGCGTGGAGTGTAATAAAGGAAAACGTCCTCTGCCTCCGTCTTCATCATCACGCAGATCATCACTCCCACGCAGCGCAGGGTCTGAGGACATTAGCGTGGGATGTCATACAGTGCACCGTCCTCTGTCTCCAGTCTCACGCAGCGCAGATTCTAAGGATATTAGCGTGGGAGGTAATAAAATGCAACGTCCTCTGTCTCCTCCAGCGAATTTGCCCCAGCCAACAGATTTGTCTTCAAACACAGGGGGCGGTTTTGAACAGACACTCCCAGATCGTGGTTTGTCAGAGATAATGCAGGAGGGTTCTGTGGATTTGAACCAGAAACATACCTGCACTAATGAAAAGAATTCTTTGTCAAACAATGTTGACAATGAACAGGGAAATGGAAATTTGTCTCAAAATTTAAATTCAACTACTGGGTTAAGAAGATCCACCAGGCAGAGGAGACTTCCAGAAAAATTTAAAGATTATGAATTATTGCTAACTGAATGTCCAGAATTATTATTCACTGATCAGACAGAGCCAGTTACCTTTAAACAAGCTTGTCATGATCCCTATAGTGAAAAATGGATGGAGGCAATGCGAGATGAAATGGATTCCCTGCAGACCAATTTAACTTGGGATTTGGTGTCACTTCCTCCTCATAAACGAGCTTTGAAAAATCGATGGGTGTATCGATTAAAGGAAGAAGAAGGCGGTAAGAAACGTTACAGGGCTAGGCTAGTTGTAAAGGGTTATGATCAGAAAAAAGGGATAGACTTCAATGAAATTTTCTCTCCAGTTGTGAGAATGACTTCCATTCGTGCTGTGTTGGGTTTAGTTGCAGCTAATGATCTTGAGCTTGAACAGTTGGATGTTAAAACCGCTTTTCTTCATGGCGATATTGAAGAAGAACTCTATATGGAACAGCCCGAAGGTTTCATCAAAAAGGGTCAGGAACACTTATACTGTAAACTGAAACGAAGTTTGTATGGGCTCAAACAAGCCCCACGACAGTGGTATCGTAAGTTCGATCGTTTCATGGCTGAGCATCAATTCACTCGTTGTGAGGCTGATCCTTGTGTCTACTACAAGAAGCTTGATTCTGGTGAATTTGTTTTATTACTACTTTATGTTGATGATATGCTGGTTACAGGTTCTAGCATGAAAACTATTTGTGATTTGAAACAACTATTAGCTCGCAATTTTGCCATGAAAGATCTTGGGGCTGCGAAACGTATACTTGGAATGAATATAATCAGGGATAGGAAGAACAAAGAAATCAGGTTGTCTCAAGAAAAATATATCAATCAAGTTTTGGACAGATTTGGTATAAAGGATCTTAAGCCTGTTGTCACTCCTCTACCTGATCATTTTCGTCTATCTTCCGATATGTGTCCTAAGACACAAGAAGATCAAGACTTTATGAAATGTATTCCTTATTCATCTGCAGTTGGTAGCCTTATGTATGCCATGATTTGCACCCGACCAGATATCTCTCATGCAGTGGGAGTTGTTAGCAGATTTATGAGCAATCCCGGCAAAGCTCATTGGGATGCTGTTAAGTGGATTATGAGGTACTTGAAAGGAACTTCCAGTTATTCTTTATGTTTTGGTGGAGGTAAACTTCAGCTACAGGGTTATGTTGATTCTGATTTGGGTGGTGATCTGGACACACGCCGATCTACATCAGCATATGTTTTCAAATTTGCCGGAGCAGCAATCAGTTGGGCCTCTAGATTACAAAAGTCAGTTGCTCTTTCTTCTGCTGAGGCCGAGTATATGGCTCTATCCGAAGGGGCCAGAGAAATGATTTGGTTGCAGCGCTTATTGAGTGAGCTGGGATGTAAACAGAATGATTATGTTCTTTTTTGTGATAGTAGCAGTGCCATTTTTATGGCTCATAATCATTCATCTCATCGTCGTTCTAAACACATTGATATATAGGAACATTTCATTCGCCATGTAGTTGAAGAAGGCAAGCTACAGGTTGCAAAGATTGATACAAAGGTGAATCCAGCTGATGCACTCACGAAGGCTGTGACAAGGGCGAAGTTCGAGTTCTGTCGGACTTCTCTCGGCCTTGTCAAACTCTGATAGCAGGGCAAGTAGGGGAATCTCTGCAGCAGCGATTGGGTTTCAAGTGGGAGATTGTGGAATATGAAACACCAATAGTCTTCTTCCCTCCAATTCTCTTGGCTGTTCAGCTTCCTGAGCCTTATGTATTGGAGCCATTATATATATTTGCTGCTGTGTATTATTGTGATGTAACACAAGAGAACAAAGATTAATAGAGAATTCCCCTGTTAGTGTGGACTTAGCCAATTTGGGTGAACCACGATAAAATCCTGTGTTGTGCCTTTATTCATTCTTTCTTCCTTTCTGTTTTTTCTGCACTTTCATTTTTCTTTTTCATTTACTCGCTCTTCATAATCAAACAAGCAGAACAATCATTGATATAAAAATCTGGTTCAATCAAAGCTTAGCTCATAAAAATTTCTTTTACATCTTCTGTTCTTTCTTGCTGCTTTAAAATACCTTTTTAATTTGCATCAAAATATTTTCATCTAGTTTCAATAATAAAGGCAAAATTTATTTGTCATGGTAGTTACCTTGTAACATATATCAAGTAAACAAAAAGTTTAGATTTATTATCAAATTGCAAAAATTTAAATAATTAGATAGAGATTGTAAATAATTCGAAAAGAAAATTAACCCATACTAAATATTTTTTTAATGACCTAAAAATTTGGTTCATGCAGAAAGTGGATCCGGGAAATCTGGTAATAAGATGCAAATTATTTGAGCCAATTAGATTGAAGAAAAACAATTTTTGTAATTTGAAAAACTATTAAATTTTTTTTAAAAATCATCGGAAGAAAAAATTCATAGATATAATTGGTGAAAAAGCAATTCAATAATAACTAGTCAATGAAAATTGGGTGCAACCGATTGCAATAGTACTAGCCTAACAACAAGTAATAACAAAATAAACTCTATCACAACACAAATTCTTTTAATACAATACACTATTCCATTAAATGGCCGTTTTTTAAAAATTCCTCAAGGAATTCACCATCTTCCAATAAGTTAAAGGAGAGGACGTTGGTACCACCAAGGCATCCCTGCAGATTGCATATGGCTTCTATCTCAAATAGTTGCTTGTACGAGATGCATTAATGAGCATCATTTTTCGCATATCCAGTGACCCAACAACATGAAATATAAAATCCAATCATTTGGAGCTATTTCCTTCATCAAATCTTGGCTAATCTTATTAAGCCATAATATATCAATTAGCAAAGCAATAACATCGTCAAGTCTTTCAATAGTAGACAAATTGCATGGCTAATCACATGCTACACAAAATTTTGATATCTACTAGATTTGCCCAAATTAGCAACTAAACTATGAGCGCTTACAATCTTCTACAACATTACTGCCTGGAATCTCCACCGATCAATCTCACATTCAAACAATTTACACAAAACGACCTTCTAGCATATATTATTTCTGATATGTATGTAAGATCCGTTCTTCCACCATCACAATTTTTTTTTTAACATCGATTATCAACTTAATCAACCTAACATCTTCTATCTCGATTAGAAATGTTGATTTTATATTCTTCCAATCACCATAGTGGCAACAACTCATTGACACAATATATTCATATACTTACTATTCAAGTATTAGCCTTCCATGATCAGAGTCATCCATTGACCCAAACATTAGCCTTGAAGGTTCATTCCTAATTACCTAGCCTACATATCCACTCAGGGAGTCAAAGGCTTTGTAGTTTGCAATTAGAGGGAGTTGATTCTCTTCTCTTTATGAGATCTTGATCTCTCTCTAAACCTGACAATTATGTTATTATATTAACTTAGTTCTATTATAATTAAGAGATACACATTACCATCAAGTGTTGGTTCCATATTCCAAAGTGTCTGAACATTAGTGTTCAATGTAGACATATACACAAGGGCCTTAACACAGCTCCTACACTCAGAGACTATCTCAATCTCATATACACGAGGATATATCTCATACACGTCAAAAGTACCCAAGATGGCTAGTTACAACATACATCGCATACATGGTGAGTGGCTCATACATACATCACATAACAATAGTGATTGCCTCATACAAACATTATAATGATGGTAGTGGCTATCTCTTTTACATACTTCTCAAGATGTTAGGGATTGACTCGTTTACAAGCATCACAAATAATAGCAACTGACTCGTATACATGCATCACAAGGTAGTAGTGACTAGCTCATTTACATGCATCACAAGATAATAGTGATTGACTCATCCTCAATGGCTAACTATCCCTTGTCCATAGTGCATCCTAGATAGAAAAGGAATGTCGGTGCACTACGCACTACACCGTGGGTCCCATTCTTTTCCATGGTCTTTTGCACTAGTGAATTGGGAAGAGGATACAATGCATCCCATACTACACTGGGGTCCATCCTCAACCCGACATGGTCAAGTATACCATCAGACTATCAGGAAGAGGATTTGGTGCATCCCATACTACACCACGGGTCCATCCTCAGTCCCAAAGATTTCCACAAGCAGTGAACCAACCCAACCCAATGGATTCTAAGTTCAATCACCTATAGGCCACTAACAACAAGTCTATCCATCCAGGAAGAAGTAGCTTCCGACATATACCACTTAGTGACCTTACTGATATTGTCATCTATTTTCTTCACAATCTCAAGTAACACCTAGCATCGATCACCCCCATGCTGGGTGACTGTCAGTGAACCCTCCCAATACAATGGTTAGCTCTGGTTACCGCTACTTGCATGGTAAGATAACTACCCATGCAACCATTACCATATCAAATGCTAGATATCCCTTAACAACCCTTCACTTCCATGAACCTGGTGAGTGTTGGCTGATCCAATAATATAACAGTAGCTCTAGGCCTCCGCTATTGGCATAGTCCAATGACTCGACTTGCTAACTGTTGTTGTATCATGTCTAGGTTCGTCTAGGCAACATCACTTTTGTGAACTAGGTGATTGCCGACTAATCCCTTACAGTAACCTAGACATCGATCATTGGCATGGTCCAACGACTTCCTATCTCTGTATAAATATCTTGGCAGTTCACTTTTGTGGGGGTCATACATAGCAAGATGCACAATAATATCCAAAGGTATAAGTACATCACAATCAAGTAATTTAGAAACTCATAGGTCTAGGATACAAGTTCACAAACATAAGATAACATTTATATAGAACCAACACAAGGCGAACTCAACTCATTTTGTATCCATAAGCCAATATCGACTATAAAGTAGTCAACTCATATTCACTTCCTTTAGCTCACTATTCGATGGTGCATTACATATTAAATATCGATGGTTGAGATTTCCTATCCCCTTTCATAACCACCTAATACCCACTTTGGCCTCCTTTTAATCCTAGTGTAGAGAGAAGGTCTAACCTATTAGTTACAACCCTTAACATGGGAGTTATCACCCCACAAGTTCCTTCCCCTACGGACTTGAGGTCACAAGGGTATCCTTCACCCAAGGACCGCCTACGTTCCTGCTTCTAAACAAGTCAAAGTCACATGTAGTTCTCCTTACAAGTTTTCTCAAGGATACCTACACACAAGCTCCCATAACTAAGGTTTCATTAATTGATGGGTAAAAGCACAAAACTGTGTCACGTTTCAGGCCAACTTATCAACACAAGTGAATTTAAGCAATTCTAATGAGAAATTAATTTTAGTCAAACTTATGGTCTATAGAGATTCATTATAGCTATATTATATATGGGCCACATCTTTTCCAATTAGAATTGTCTACTAAATGTCTATTTTATACCACTTTGGGTCTAATTACCTTTTTTTTTTTTTTTGAAAAACTTGATGTTTCAACAACTCCTACTCTTATAAATAATATTTTTTGAAATGTAAAAATACCCTTTTATAGATCTATAACTGAATTTTTTCAAAAAATATCTTTTTATGTTTTAATTAGTTTTTATATTTTATATTTTATTTTTATTGAAAGTAGGTCATCAACACTAAAATATAAGGTTGATTATCTTGAAAAGGAGAAATACTGAAATTTATTTTAAAATTAAAAAATAAATAAATGCACTAGAGAAAAGAGTCTATGTCAAGATGATATAATTCTTTTCTAGTTTGGATAAATAATTAATAAAAAGGGTGACTCCAAATGAAAAGAGTTATACTTCAATACACGCAAATTTTCAAATTTATTGAAAAATATATATACATAAAAAATAGTTAAAAATATATTTTTACACTAAAGTTTCAAGTTATCAATATACACAAAAAAATTGAAAAAAAAAGAGGTAAAATATATTATATAAAGTGTGAAGCCTTGTGTAACTTTAATTGCAACATTTTATCAACAACTAAATTATGGTGTTTACTTTATAAGAAATTATATTCAAATAATTTTTTAATTTAAAAAAAAAACTACAAACATAAAATACACAAGAAAAATATACATTTTATTAGTTTACATCATTTCAAAATTCAAAACATATATTTCACTTTCTATTGATTCAATTTAAAAAGTTGAATTAGCATTACCCATTTTCTTTATAAAAGTGTGACACAACTTTATGCTTTTACCCTAATAACACATAACAATAATTGAGGAATCATAACTAGTTCCTACTTTATGAACCCATATTTAGCACTTCCCTTTTGGATATTGAGGATTTGCCTCGAATTCCTCCCATTGGTTATAAACCAACTTGAATGCTCTAGGGTTTGCTTAATGAACCAAGGGCTAACCTTACAACCCAATTTTAAATTATCTTAATCCACTCTAACCCACAACAAAACACTGCCACTAAAATTCACCTAATAGGTTTAGTATGGAGGTTCTTCTACTCAAGGGGTCAATATAAATGCCTTATAGCCTCAATATAACACTATAGATCTAATATTTCCAATATCACAAGTATTTGAAACCTCATGGGACTTAAAAAATAGGTGTATAATGCCTAAGCCAAGAATCCTAAGAAACATATAATCAACAACACAACCATATTACCCTTCCTAGGTTCCCATGATAGTTCCTCCATCAAGCTTATTGCACTTAAGAAATCAATAATCAACATGGGGTCACAATATCGATATGATAAAATAATATTACTAATGCCTCGATAAGGCTTTGTGTGGTGTCCCACTTCAATATTGTTTGACAATATCAAGCATCATAAAAAATATAGGACTTCATCCTATTCAAGCCATACGAATTTATTTTTGACCCTTGAAGACATGTCCAATATTTACAACTTGTTTCAAGCATGATTAGTGTTTGTGTCACACTCGAGGAAATTGGAACAATATGATTCGTGTATTATTATATGATATTCACCTCCTAATATTACTGGTAATAATACTCTTAACATTTTGGTTTCGTTTTCCTAATTCTATAACCCATTGCTCCTATTATAACCTAGTTCTAGGAGTAGATAATTTGCACTTGATTTTCATTATTAAATACTAGTAATTGTGGATGCCAACTTGGTAGGATACCCACCATGTCATAGCACTTTTTTTTTTCTTCCCTAGTATATATTTACCAAATATAGAGAGCTTGGGTTTAAATCTCAACCACTAATCTTATATTTTGATTTATTAAACAAAACCTGAGATCATATACCATTGTCATAGTATTTGAAAATATTGTCTACAAGATAAGTATGTCATGAATACAATAATGTGTTATCCAACTATATATTGAAGTGTACATCAAGATTGGTAAACTTCCTAAGTATCATTTTTACCAAACCAAGCTCATGATAGGCGAAGACATGATATATGTTAAGTCTTTCATATAAAGACATACCCATCATAACAATATTCTATACTTATATTTTAATTATTAATAGAGAAAATCAATAATCACCATATCGCATGATTAGGTTCTACTAGATGAGATTTAATGAGCAACAGTTGTAGATTTATCAATATTCAATACCATGTCCAATTTTCATTGTAACATAGTCTTACTAAATAAAAGGACACGTTGACTTCATGACATAGGTTAAGGTCCAAGACACTTATTAGCCATGACATAAGAACATAATTATTTAACACAAACATCCCAAATGGAATCAAGTAATATTAGTTTATACTCATTTCAGATGCAAGTGATCATATTTCATAATTTCTTAAGTGAAGGTCAATCATAAATTACACTTCTTTTGTCAATTAATAGGTTTAATAGTGTTTATCTACTCCTTCCATATTGAGTATATTAGATAATTCTTGAGTCTTCCCTCTAATTCACATGGATTCAATAAACCTCACATCATTCTCTCCAATAAATCTTTAATCTTCAGGATCAACATTGCCATACTAATGTCTTACCAATTAATGATGACTAAATTTTTTCCTAGATGCCTTCTTAACCAATCTCTACTCATGATCCCATTGAAAGCCTTCCCAAATATTGCCCATAACACCAATGTCAACAAGTGTTCGCTTAATAATGCCATTCATAAATAATCATAACCAATATGCCTATAACAAACTTTCAAATGATTCCATTTACAATATAAGAAAAACTCACAAACTTGAAAACATAATTTTTCTAATTAAACATTGGTGAACTCCATACCAAGAACTCATAATCATTATTGGGATCTTAATGAAATTCTTGAACATAATTTTTTTTTGGTCGATAAACGACAAAGCCAAATATGTTAATATTAAAAGGTTAATTGTAGTATCCCTTGCTAATATATGACTGATATGTGCAAGGAATATTAACAAACAATTGTCTTTAAACCTTCAATCCGTTGTTCTAAGTTTCAGACTGAATAACCCTGTGTGTTATTGACTCTAGACAACCTTTGCATAACTTTGTGTGTTATTGATTATGATGCAATTTTCTAGGTTTTTTCTTGTTTGAACATATAAATGCAAATCCTTGAATTTGAAAACTAATAAATTAAACTATATGAAAGAATGCATGAATAATGTAAGTACAAATCAACATCTACAACCAAGTGACATTATGTCAAACAATTGGCAAGCAATCTAACATGCTGAGCATGAATGCAACATTACATCAATTAGATGACTCCAAATCACAACCCTTTATGAAATGCAGTCCCAAGTACAAAATACTATGCAATTCACCAAGCCTCTTGGCTTACAATAAACTATTATTCAGAAATTTCAGAGTACTAATGGCAGCCCATTAATCCATGCATACAAAACTGAAATCTCAATGTAAACAATGCCAAAATAAACCTGGATGAAGTGCTTAGGTGAGAGGATGAAGAAGCAAGCAATATTGATACACCATATTCTTTCCCTTTTCCAAATCGACCCCTTCTCCAAAATCGCCCTTGTTCTGATATGAAGGACAGTAATAAATAAATATCAACTTACACACCTCCTTTCAAGCATCAAACAACATTGATGATCTCTTCCATAGTGGGAGCTCCAATCTAGGAGTGAAACTGATGCACCAAATGGGGGTTATAAGAAAAATTGCGGGGTCTGGTAGGTCTGGTCGAACCTTATATCAGACCTGATATGTGACTGAAACCTCCTCAAAATTCACCTCCAATATGCTCCTAAGGAATTACCTGTCACAAATCGTTTTATTTAATAATGTGCAATTTAAAGATGTAATGTGATTTTGAAATTTAAAATAGATTAGATCATTCATAACCTAGTATGAGGAAATATAGTATGCTTTTTACTCCTACAATTGATATGAAATTTGACATTTAATATTCTTGTGGGTTTGTCAATACTGATAAAATTTTGAGTGCAAGTAATGCAGGATGAGGTGAAGGAGGTCGAAGGCGAGAACACGAATCAGGTAGAATTGCTTTTAACTGAATGACTTCGATGGAAAAGGGAATCTCTCACACACCACATTAGGATTTATAATTTGCATCCTGAAAATATGGATGATTTAAATGACCTTATTTGAGTGTTTGTTCAAATTGAAATGATGAATTTGGAATGAGAAGTAGATTGATTTAAATGTTTATACATGTGCATTAATTGCATGATGTGAGTAGTGTTTGAATTAAATCTAAGTTGTGTGAGTGATTGTGAAATATTATGCTTTATTGTTAAAAGAGAAAATGTATAAATGATTCAAAAATGAATATTGACCCTAGGTTTAGATGTTCTTTTTAGATATGTATAAATGTATGAAAATTGTACTTACGAGTTTAATTTTTTAAATTGAATAATAGTATAGTATATATATATGAGAAATTTATTCAATCATATACATATATCAATATCCAATTATCGAGAAATTTGACTTTGTCAAATGTTTTGTCTATTCATACGTAATCATTTGAGATTAAAAATATATACACATTATATATATATATGTGTGTGTGTGTGTGTGTGTGTGTGTGTGTGTGTGTGTGTGTGTGTGTGTGTGTGTGTGAATTCTAATAATAATTTGATCATGTATTTGTAAATATTGTATATGTATTTATGAAATTAAACTATGTAATGAAAATATATATATATATATATATATATATATATATATATATATATATATATATATATATATATATATATATATATATATATATATATATATATATATAATATTAAACATATTAATAGTATAAGGTGGCGGGTTGAAGAGGTAGTCGACCGTTTGAAGCCGGAGGAAGAGCCGCTTTGGTCGGTTTGTTAGCAGAACTCCCTCCATCCACGGTGGTCGCTGTCAAAGCAATTACGCAGACCAGAGCACGATGGAGACTTAAACACTCCCACGACCCCTTGGGGTCACTTGGCATGCAACACGACTTGGTATGCAACGTGACTCTTCGGTGGATAAGCTGAAGTCGACAGATTCCATGCAGCAATCAAGCTCCAATTGAAACGGTTGGAAGTTTTTAACAATAAAAGACTTGAACTTGCCACAAATCGAGGGTGGTATTTAATTCATAGAACTACGTGGAGATTATAGTTACAACCAAATGACAATAGAAATAGTGGAACACTAAATAAGACCCAGAGGATAGCAGCAAACATAGCCAAAGATTAGAATAAATAGACGTATACACACACACACATTCTTTCATTCTTTCTCACACAAGATTAGAAAAGCGATAATTTCTTGAAGGGAGGGTTAGAATAGTTTGATAGAGAGGAAGAATAGTTTGATATAGAGGAAGAATAGTTGGATATAGAGGAAGAATAGTTGGATAATATCGTAGAGATTGAGCGATAGAGAGATAGTTGGATAGAGATAAGAATAGTTGGAGAGAAAGAGAGACTTGCGATCAAGGCGTGGAATCATTTGACAAAGAATGACAAGGTCAAAAGATTACAATCCAATCTAAGTTTCCAAGAGGTTAGAATCCTTTGTTTATGTTTTATTTTATTTGTTAAATTTGGTATAAAATGTGTAGAAATGGAAGTTTAGAAAATAGATATGTACGTCCAAATGGGTATCAATTATTAATATCGTATTTGAAATGCTTTGTAAACCATTGTGGAATAGAAGAAAAGAATTTAGAGAAAAGATGATGTTAATATCGTATTTTGCACAGAAATAATTAGTTTTAATTCTATTTTTAGAATGTGTTTGCGTACTTTTGGTTACATATGAGATTAATTTCATACATGTTTAACACCTTCTTTTGTATGTACTTTATTTTAGTCAAAAGATTGATTTTAAGATTATTGCTTATAAAAGTTTATCGTTTTCCAAAATATGAAAGATTGTCTTCGATAGATATATTAGACAAGTAATGATTAGTAAGCAAAAAAATGATATCTCTATTTTTGTTTTAAAAGAAAGATTGTAATCTCAATAGAATTTGTGTTTGAGGGAATCAAGCTAGGGTTAAGCTTGAGTTGGAAAAATTTACCTTTCGGGACGGGTGCCGAATGTGAATGTTTTAGGGAGAATAGTTGCTTTTTCCAACTATTATTTTGTTGTGCATGGCATATACTTGGCTGAGTTATTGTTTGAATTATCTGTAGAAAAAGATGGAAATTCCTTATTTATGCTCTCTACCACATCCTAGTATGATAGCGAATGCTTGTTTCTTAGAATGAAGTAGGAAAAATGAAAATGCATATATTATCTAGGCATGCACCAGATTCCCTCTTGCTTTCGAATTCTTTGGTTAAACCAATTCTTGCAGGGTCAGGTATTCTTGATTGACCAAGAATTTTGGGGAAGCGTAAGCTTCAAGGTTGGGCGGAAAAAGCGCCTGATTCTTGTTCTCGTCTGTGTTCAAAAGACAGAAGGAAGCGACTCAGACTAAAGATCGACAGATGCATCTTCTTGTATATTCTTAAGGCAATTTGGAAGCCTAAGTAGGAAATAAGAACTTCTTAGTATTGGATATTGTATTATTCATGTGCATTATTATGATATATTCGATGTTTGCTTATATCTTGTATAAAATATGCTTAGAGATTGAAATTTTAAGTTTATTTATGAATAAAGAGTAGTTTAGGGTTAGATCCTAGATTGACGTCTTTACATTACCTATCCCTTCTTAATTGTAGATGCAAGCATGGATCCTAATTCACCAATGAGATGAAGTATTCTTCCAAAATCGACAACCATGAATGATGATGCCAAACCACAATAAACTCATATATAAGGTAGTTGCAATAGCTCCTGAAGGTAAATCGATAAAGTTCTCTATCATTCAAAATGCCTCCATTTGACTCCTCCAAAAGCGAGCCCTAGATAAATTTGGCCATTGGCCACCAATTAAGCTCTAAAGAGATGATTGAAGTATCACCTCCACAAATGCAACCCTTCAAGAGATCTTAATTCCCTCAGTTGTGATATCAATTAGAGTTCTCATTCCCAATGACTGAAAATATCTGCAGCAACCCTTGGCTCCACAAAACTCAATCAACACAAATATCAATTCCTAGCTACTTAGAAGCTTGACTAGATCTTCTTTTATAATTTTTCAGTCCATCTCCAGAAGCTTCTAGAAATAATATGAAAATAATATTTTAATATTATTATTTTACTTAAGTGACTTTTAATTACTTTATTTTTATTTAGTCACTTTATTAATTTAATAAAATATAAAGTCATCTCCTTTTAAAGAAATATAATGAGATAGATTATATAATATTAAATTAAATATTTTTTTCCCCTTATTTCTCCAAAATTCATACACAAGCAACTCCAAGCCAAAATAGGGACATTACATTAATGTTCCAGATTACATGGAAAATGTCAGTATTCCTACCCTTCTAGGCCTACCTTAGAACTAGAAATTCAATAGAAGGGCAATATCCTCGATTAAAACTATTTTCATCCCACAAAAATAACGGGAAAGTTTATCAAAGCTTTGCAGAAAACATACTATCTACCTTCGTAGTTTGATAATATCAACATTACAACTTCATACAAACTTTTCATAAAAGCTAATCAAAATTCAGTATCTAAAAGAAAAAAATTTCGTATCTTTTTTTATCCTTGTGTCAGATTCCACCCCTAGGTTGGAGACTTAGAATGGGAGCTATATTGTCCTCAACCCCGACCACCACAACCACGACCGTGCTCACGACCCCTACCCCTACCTCGACCCCGACCTTTTGGGTTCATGTATTTCGGTATTGATCTTTTGGGTTCATGTATTTCGGTATTGATCTTTTGGGTTCAGGTATTAAAGTTTTAATTGCTTAAGGTTCCAGTAATCTAGTGACAACTGATTCACCCCCCCCCCCCCCTCTCTCAGTTGTCTTTCAGATATTTGAACTATCTAACAATTGGTATCAGAGCTCTGGTCCTCTCTGTAGAAGCTTAATCACTTGAGGAAGATCCTATGGCATCTAACAGTTCAAGTTCATCTATTTCATCTGTAGCTGTCTTTTGGAGAGAAATTCCTAGGGTTGATGGAACAAGTTACAGAGTATGAAAGATTCAAATGGAGACTCATCTGAGATGTCTTGGTAAAGAAATTTGGGAGATCACTGAGAATGGAGTAAGACCTTTTAATCCAGCATCTGGTAATCCTCCTTTGGCAAACTTGGATAAGGAGCTTCAAAATGATTGTAGAGCTAGAGAAGCCCTCTTGTGTGCACTTTCTGATCAACAAATAATGGGATTAACTGACAAATCATCTGCAAAGGCTATATGGGATAAGTTGGAGACTCTAAATGAAGGTGACCCCACTGTTAAGATTGCTAAACTTGATGGTCAGTGGGTGAGGTATGAAAATTTGAAGATGGAAGAAGATGAAAGGATTACTGCATTTATGGAAAGGGTAAATGAAATTGTCATGGGAATTCAATGTTGTGGTGGATCTTTGAGTGAAGATGAAATAGTTTCTAAAGTCCCGAGAGCTTTACCACTGGCTTATAAGATGAAGGCTACTACAATTAATGAATTGAGAACAATGGCTAATACTTCTCTCAATAGAGATACCTTGGTTGGAAAACTATCTGCTTTTGAGCTTGAACAATTTGGACCTTTTGGAGCTGTGAAGTCTAAACTTGATTTTCATGCATTTACATCATCAACCAGCAAGCAAGATTGGAAATCTTTGTATGAAAAGGAATTGGATGATATGAAGAGAGAAGATGAATAATTTGAGCAACTTGAAGCCCTATTTTCTAGAAGAGTACCTAAAGGACTGGTAGGAAGTAAGTATGAAGGAAAATCACCTTTTAAATGTTTTGCATGTAATAAGATAGGTCATTTTGCATCTAGATGTCTTGAAAGGAATTAAAGATTTGAAGAAAGAGATAAAAAGATCTTTTAAGCCTAACCTTGGATATCAAAACAAGCATAAGTATAGGATAAACAGAGACAAATCATGTTACTATGAGGATGAAGAAGGTGTGACTGATTCTGATGATGAACCGACACAAGACTCTTCTAGTGGTTATGGAAATGGAAATGAATGGGTGTTCCTGGCTATCAAGGAAGATGATCCTACACTGGAAGAGAATGTACCTAAAGAAAAGGCCCTTGCTGCTAAAATTAAAGATAAGGATGAATGGGTAATTGACAGTGGATGTTCACATCATATGACTGGAGATAAAAGTAATTTTCTATCTTTGGAAGAATTTGATGGTGGTATGGTTAGATTTGGAGATGACAAAGCATGCATGATTAAAGGAATATGAACTATATCATTAGATGGTAAGCACAATACTGATAATGTTTATTATGTTGAAGGTTTAAGTCATAATATTTTGAGTGTAGGACAATTGGTGGATAAGGGATTTCAATTACTATTCAAAGATCGAAAATGAAATATCATAAATAGATCTAGATTGGAGATTGCAATCGGTACTCAGACAAAAGGTAATATATTTCATTTGAGTTCCGGTGAGAAGACATGTTTGATTGCACAAATTGATGAGAGTTGGCTTTGGAACAAAAGGCTATGTCATGTAAATTTTGATTGCATGGTAAAGATCAGTTCAACTAAGGCAGATAGAGATATACCTAAGATTGTGAAGCCCTATAATCCAATATGTAAAGAATGTCAAATGGGAAAACATGTCAGAACCTCTTTTAAGAGTATACAAGACAAATCTAATGATGTTATTGATCTCATTCATACTGATTTGTGTGGTCCTTCTAGAATCAAAAGTTTTTAAGGTGATAGATATTTTTTGCTAATCATTGATGATTATTCTAGAATGATGTTGGTTACTTTTCTAAGGGAGAAATCTGAGGCTTTTAAAAAGTTTAAAATATTTAAAGCTAAGGTTGAAACTGAGACGAGATTCAGGATTGAGTGCTTAAGGTCAGATCATGGTGGAGAATTCACTTCTGGTGAGTTTAACAACTTTTGTGAGAAGCGTGGCATAAGGAGACAATTTTCTGCTCCCTGGACACCTCAACAGAATGGAGTTGTGGAAAGAAAGAACAAAACTATCTTGGATGCTACTAGAACCATGATGATGGAAGCTAATCTACCTCATATCTACTGGAGAGAAGAAATGAGCACAACAATTTATACATTCAACATAATTCATATCAAAGGAGAAACCGGTAAGACACCTTATGAGTTATGGTTTGGAAATTACCTACAATTAAGTACTTCAGAATCTTTGGTAGTAAATGTTATTTCAAGAGATATGATTTAATTGGTAAGTTTGATCCTAGATGTGATGAAGGAATATTTATTGGTTATTCTAATGAAAGCAAAGCATATAGATGTTATAACAAAAGATTGCAGAGAATTATGGAGAGCGCTAATGTCAAGGTGGATGAGATGAATAGAAGTCAAATCAGAGTTTATGAGCAAGAACCGGTAGTGGAAATGATCATAACTAAACCGATAACACATTTACCGAAACATAATGTAGAACCAATTGCTCTGGAAGTATCAAAAAATTCAATAGTAACTAAAGAATAGGGAAGAGGAACAGAGAGTCAGAAGACTCCTAGGTATGTAAGGTTGAATCATTCCGAAGATCAGATCATTGGGGACAAGAACAAAGGAGTGATGACAAGAAGAAGATTGGCAGTTGATGAGGTATATTTAATATCTCAAGTTGAACTGATATCAGTAATTGAAGCATGTAAAGATGAATGTTGGATGAAAGCTATGGAAGAAGAATTATATCATATAGAAAAGAATAACACATAGATTTTAGTTCCCCGACCTAAAAATAAGAATGCTATTAGAACTAAATGGGTTTTTAGGAATAAACTGAATGAATATAAACAAGTTGTGAGGAATAAAGCTAGATTGGTTTGTAAAGGATATTATTAGAAGGAAGTTATTGATTATGGTAAAAATTTTGCACCTATAGCTAGGATTGAAGCTGTAAGATTATTTCTTGCCTATGTTGTGTCATGCCCGAACTTTTGGGCAAAAAACACAACAACAAAATTTTTTTATACACTTAATTACTTGCGACCTATGTTTAATTAGTTGAGACAACTTAACAAGTTGTACTAAAATTTAAATCTTAAATGACATCAAGAATGGGTTTCTAAAGTGAGCGATGAATTAAAATTTAACTAGAAGTCTTAGGTCTCATCTCCAACTCCTAAGTGATCGAATTTTATTTTTATTCCACGTAATAATTACAATAACTCCCATCATCAAATGCAAAATAAACTAATTTTATAAGGAAAATTTATGCTTTTAAATATTAAATAAATTCTCCCAATGGTCCTCCAATTTTTATTACATTTTACAATATATAGATAGTCCAAATTCCACTAAATTGGCATTAAAACAATTTCTTGAATTAAAATCAATTATTTATCTATGTAAAGGAATATCAAGTTTTCCCCAGCTCATTGATAATTTTAAATAAATCCAAAATCCTTTAAGTTATCATTAGTACAAATTGCTTGTATTAATATAAATTAATTAAATAAGCGAATGACTACAAGGTTTCCAAATCATCACTAAATTATCTAATCTATTAAATTAATATTTAATACCAATTCGTTGTTTCAATGTTTGTTAAAAAGCAAATAAAAGCAAAATAGCATACATCATTTATTTAGCTAAATCATAAATAAAGTTGCCTAGGAGTTAAATCTTCCCTTAGACGAGCATTAATAATTAAATCAACCCCTTAGAATTGTACATTAGTCATATCCAATTAAATTACCTCCTTAGAGGATTAAGTAATCATTATAATTGAATTACCCTTTAATAATGTTAATCAAAATTAAATATATAAAGGTATATATTTGCATATGTGTGTGTGTGTGTGTACATAAGAAATTATAACTTCAATTATACTCTTGTAAAGAAAAATCAATTAACCTATCATATAAAATATAAACCCCTTTTTCCCTAGATATAACTAAAAGAGAAGAACACCTCCTTTTAAACATACCCTAACTTAAGTTAGGGCATTTTGTTTTTCCTTTTTTTTTTTTTTTTTTTAATATATTTTTAAATGCCTTATACCCCGTAGGGTTTCCTTTTCTTCTTATTGTTTTGATCTTTTTTTTTTTTGCAGGGATGCTCACCCATGGTAGAGGCGGCGATCCTACACAGGGCGGCGGACTAAGGCATAGGCGACGGGATTAAACCCGACAACGGAGTTGGCTATGGTGAAAAAGGGGGGGGGGGGAACTAAGAGGTGGTGACCATAGGTGGTGTCGCATGTGTGCTGCGGCCCACATAGTGGAGGCTGTGGGAAACACCATTGTGTGTGTCGTGACCCACATAGTGGGGATAGTGGGCGACGCCACTGTGTGTGACGTGGACCACATAGTGGGGACCACGGGTGGCGCCATTATGTGTGCCATAGCCCACATAGTGGGGACGCGACCCACACTGTGTGTGCCGCAACCCACACGGTGCATGTCGCCACTCGCACTGTGTGTGTTGCGGCCCATACAGGGGGTCGCTGTCCACACAAATGTGTGTCGCGGCCCAGTTGTGTGCTTCGGCCCACAGTTTCCAATGCACCGCATCCATAAAACAAAATATGCATTTCCCCCCCTTTTTTATTGATTTATTATTTTTCTTAAGAGAAGTTAGGGCACAAAGGCATGATATATATATGTGTGTGTGTGTGTGTGTGTGTGTCTGTGTATTTAATATATGTAAATGTATAAATATATAAATAAATATGTTTTCTGGGAGAATAACCAGATTATTTTGTTTAGCAGATTCATGTTTTATTTTATATATGTAGAAACATTTATATTTTATAACAACATTACCAGAATGCAGAAACATACATTCCCAAATTATAATACTAGCTTTATCTTCTTTTTTTTTTGTACAAATAGATTTATATAGTTGAAGGAGTTTATCTATTAACTATTTTAAACTGTTCTATGGCAGATTGGAGTTTAGCAGCACAATATTGATTTACTTGAATATATATATATATATATATATATATATATATATATATATATATAATATATATATATATATATATTAAAGGGTATAAACATGAAGATGCATACAACTAAAATCATGGTAATCTCATAAGGGTAAGCTCTCTGTCATTTTCTAGATTTATTAAATGATAGAAAATAATAAAGAAAATATGCTACATCAACTTTTATTCCAGAATGAAATTTTATAGCACCAATTTAAGAACTGCACTTTAGTTTATCAATAGAAACGATACTTTCCTTTGACCAACATTATGTCTTCATAGATAAGTAAATAATACATGAGCTCAATATGTAGTTCCTTCTATTTCCATAATCTTGAGTTATCTTAACAATATTGACTCTTTTAGTACTAGCAATATTTCATTATGGAACAAGAATAAACACTATTTTAAATATGAGATTCATTTTCTGCAACTATATTTTGCTCTCTCCTTCTTAACCATAAAAACAATAATAAAACTGAGATGATAAAACATAAATATTTCCCATTATGTGTTTAAATCTGAAACTGACTTTAATAAGTATGTTTGTTAAACCTTTTTCAATCTTTGACAAAGTTAATGAACAAATAATCAAAATGCACTTTTTCAATAGCAGAATAGAAGTATTTTATTGAATGCTCCTTTGATTCCAATCTAATGAATCATGAATAAACCAACAAGAAAATGAATCTCTCTTTCTTTTTCTAGAAATACATTGTTCACAAGGAGATACATAAGAGCCTTTCCTTCTTTACATTTTTAGTGAAGAGACTAAATACAACAAGATGAAATAGGCAGATACAAAGGGGTGCACTTTCAACATCCTTAAACTCCACTTTTTAGAAGATCTAGCTCATCTCCATCCTTTCAACCCAAATGTGATTATGCAAATAAAACTTGTAGGTTGTGACCATGGAGGCTCACCTCCCAAAATAAGCTTATAAGAAGCCGCCCTCGAGCAAGGAGAACCAAGGCTAAACGAGTGACACTCAAGCATAAGCACATAAGCAAAGGAAAACACAACACAAACATTCCCAACCCAAGGATGAACAAGTCACTTAGTGACTATAACTTGAGGGGTGAAGGTGGACCAAATAC
The DNA here is from genome assembly GCF_030272615.1 of Cryptomeria japonica. Classification (NCBI taxonomy): domain Eukaryota; kingdom Viridiplantae; phylum Streptophyta; class Pinopsida; order Cupressales; family Cupressaceae; genus Cryptomeria; species Cryptomeria japonica. The sequence goes on from NC_081411.1 coordinate 620,598,102, forward strand.
CTAGAGGAGAATTCTGCAAGAAGGAGAACATAATGCCGTAGCAAGGCTAGCAAGTAGAACAACCACAAGTTCCAAACTTGTCCCAACAAATCCTTATGTCCCCTAAGGAATACAAGCCATCAAACTCTCCTTATGACCCCCATTGCATAAACAAACACTATGCATCAAGGGTTCCCATAATTCCCTTGTGTATCACTCTCTTCCAAAGAGAGCCTCTACACTCTTAGGTTGTCAAGCAATCCTTCACCCCAAGGCCACTCTACCCTCCCAAGGGTGAGTATGGCCTTTAACACCCAAAAAAATATCATAAAACCTCAATAACACAAACACATAGGGAAGAAATCAACATCTTCCTAAACATACTAAGAAATCAACAATGGAAAAACAACTACAACAAACAATCTTTTCAAAATACAAAGCAACATACATGAGATAGTAAACCAACCAACCTTAAATATGCCAAAAGGATGAATAGAAGTTGTAGGAGAGTTGCCCAATCCAATACATTTTCCTTCACAAGACTTAGCCAAAACTCCCAAATCCAAACACCAATCTCAAGAAAATCCATGTCTCCAAAAATGGAGAGTGGGTGATCAAACTTCTCCCTCCCGAACCGTTCCCTAAGAAGAAACTCCTCACTCTTTCCAGTCTTCTTGGGAAGGGTGAGGGATGTTCATAGTTTGGTCTTCTGCACACCTTACAATATTTTTAGCCAAGGAACCTCAAAAAGGTAAAAAGAATCGAGAAGGGCAATAACACTCATGAGGAAGGTTGTCTAACCTAGGTAGGATCATCAAAAGTTGAAATTCGGCCATCTTGGAAAATTCAACTTTTGGGGTGACGAAACAGTCCCTAGGGAGTGGAAAAATGGCTAAATTTGACCTTCATCCATAGGTACATCATATGGCCCACTAAAAATGCCCCTAATTTGACCCTAGGAGTTAGTTTAACCCTCTAGAAACTCACCCAAAGTTTACCTACGGGTCAACCCTGAGTTGACCTTTCTAATGGCTCCCTATCCAAGACTTTCTTGGGACCATACTAGGATAATTGAAAAAGGCATTGGCAAAAAAAATTCCTTCCAAGGGACATGTCATTGCCAACTCACTTTACAACACATGTGTTAAGTGACACCACAAAAATTTCACATCACTAAAATACACATGACAATTGTCCCTTTTTTGGAATTAATAAATTAAACTATTTTCAAATTAAACACACATCCAAGCATAAACTTTTACAAATTAAAACACATTTACACACGAGGTGTTGTCTCTCCAAATAGACAACCCTTGGCTTCACAAACGCACATAGGTTTAGGCTTGGTTCTTCGAATAGTTTCCATGTCACATGGGTTATTTTTCATGCATATCTCACTTTGCACATTAGTAATCCCAAATACTCACATTTAATATCAACATATGAAAAGAATACAATTCAGACACTTTGCATACAATTTCAATCATAATGATCATTGTATCATTTATCCAATAAAATCTACATAAAGTAATTTACTCAAAGAGCATCATCATAATCCTCATGAAACTCAATCATTAATACAACATGCATCCATGTTTTCTAATATCATAATAATGTACTTCAAATTCTGAGATAGCTGACATATGTCATATCAAGATTATCAAATCAGTGGATCATATAGGATCTAAATCCATAAAAAATGTGCACTGCAAGGTAGAATGATTCCATAACCTGGTTCAATTATTTTTCCCACTAATCTCTCTGTCTAACATAGCCTATATTATTGAATTATATCATTTATTAGTACGGTCAACCATGGTCAACTAAGTTAACCAGAGCTTGATCAGGGAGGGGCTCTACATCCTCCCCCCCTAGAGTTCGACTTGCTCCTGGAAGTCGCATGAGCAGGATACAAAATTACTCTAAATCTTATCTTGGCTACTAAAAAGATGCAATACTAAAACCAATTTATGAACGTAATAGCTTACTACCTTCATAAGGTACAAATCTTAGATTTTTATTATATTTCCCTAAGTTCTACTTTACACATTCTGTAATTACTTTAAGTTAATGCAACATCCAAATCGTATCAATACAACACATCGTTATCTTCCATTATCTAGGTTACACATATTATTTTATTTATTAAATTTTGAGGAATCATATTTTGTTAAGGATTTGTTTAAAAACATGTTTATCCCCCAGCAATTTTCATCCATTGCATGTTACCAAAGATAATTAACATCATAACTTACTTTATCCAAGGTGTATCTACTTATTTTACATCAAGGTGCCTTATAAGGGTGTTAATTACATATTTGTTAAACCACCCTAGGTGCATGATTTCTTCCCACATTGTAAGGCAACAAGGTATATACAAGTTTAAGCTCTTCAAATCTGCCCCTAAATAGGGTAGTTTTTCTACCTCTAGGGCTTACAATGTTTAGACTTCTAGGCACCAAAGTTAAGCTACATAGGTTACATTAATCGCAAACCCAAATATTAAGGTATATAACAATCTTGTTATAAGGGAGTGATGAAAAATAATTATACTTAATTTAGATATCATCCACGCAGTCATCCCCATACACATCCCAAATTAACAAGTCTACAATTATCAGCACTTTCACAATTCCTTCACACTTTTGTTATTAATTTTCTTGCTTAGATTAATCGCAAAGACTTTTCATTTAAGAGGATATTCCTTCCATTATCTTAATTTGATATAATACTTTTTATTTATTCCTTGTGCCTAATTTAACTCCTTGCAGTATTCTCCCTTGACACACTATCAATGGTTCAATGAACATGATAGACATTACTCTAATCACATTACTAGGGCTAGCTATATCAACATTCAAAATAACCACTTGACACTTTAAAAAGATCAAAGTAAAAGTTACATTTGCCAAGTCCAATAAAAAAGAAGAAAAATGCCGACAATCGAAAAGTATTAAAATTAGCAACATGGAAAGCGCCATAGCTCAAATGAAAAGAAACATAAATTTAGTGGTCCTTCCATCATAAAAAAATATATAAAAGAAATTACTAGCCCCAAAGTCACAATATACTATTCAAAGAAAGTCGAAACACTGTCGAATCAAAAGTTGAATATACCTTGTTGCCTTATGATGTGGGAAGAAGGTTAAACTTGGTATATTAATAGTAAATCATGCACTAGGCTTACTATGTTCCACAGTGTTGCCTTATGATGTGGAAACAAGGTTAATTACTATTACAAGCAACACTTTCCGATATAATCCGCTATCCATTTAGGGTTATTAGCAACCATAATTATATTCTAACAGGTGATTGCACTAACTCTACCATTCTTCGTCAATTCTTCTTGTTAAATACCTTAATATGTTAAATCTTGGTTCAATGATATGTGGTAACTCATGCATCGACACTTTTATGTCTCTCTTACTAGTGGGGTTGATTGTTGGGTACAAAACTGATACTTGTATACTTAGAACCACATAGGATTCATATAATGCAATCATATAATTTCACTAGGGACATCATCTGTTCTCTTAGCACCTTTTGCTAGCTCTTTGTATTTTCATTTCTAATCATCCATTTGTTGCCATCAAGAAGGATCATGTTGCCAAATTACTAGCACTTATGGTTAAGAACAATTAAGGGTGGAGTAATAATAACGCTTGACAACTAATCCCTACTCCCTATACACTATGACTATTTCAAATGATGCAGAGAGTTGACTTATTTTCTCCTACTCCACTTATGAAACTATGAACTGATAACTCAATGATGAATGGATAGTACCAAACTGGTACTGAGAGGAGGGGGGGGGGTGAATCAGTATAGACAAAAACACAATCCTAAACCGGTTTGTCAGTAGACACTGTGCTTAGGCAAACAAACAGTAACACCGGTCTTGAACAAAGTACAACCGACAAAACCCAGAGTAACTGAGACAAGGATAAACTGATTGACACTTATCTTCTCATACAATCTAATACTTCATTTTCATTTCACCCTAGTGTATGAACAGGTAATCTACCATCAAAGATATATATATAAACAGCTAGATCAACATGATTCACCGCTTGACAGAAAACAACATATCATCACATGAAAAAGACATCACATATGACACACATATTTTTCATGTGGAAACCCAACTGGGAAAAACCACGGTGGGGATGAATACCCACAAGCTTATTTTTGAACTCTTTAGAAGTCCACTCTGTTAGGAGCCTTGTCCGGTTAAAGACTGACACAATAGGTTCTGTTAGGAACCGCTCCTGTTAGGGATCACCCGGTTAAGGGATGGCTAGAATACCTGGTTAAGGGTTAAACCCTGTTAAAGGTTACCTTGTTAGAGGATTTCAAGAACTCAATGGTTTTGAGTCACCTTGTTAAAGGATTTACAACAAGCCGGTTAAAGCTACCTTGTTAAGGGATTTCCCAACTATTGAGGTGGTTAGAGATAAATAGGTATTACAATGATCTGGTAACAACACTCAATGCCAATGCAGATCCGCTTTATCTCCTCTTCACCTTCCGCACTTACACTCTATAGGTATCACTTCTCTCCTCTAGTCTGGCAAGAATCACATATCTCTTCTCTTGGATACACACACAAAACTTCTGCCAACAACCTCAGAAAGAAACACAACATCGACCTTATAGGAAACAGATAGGTGGGTAGCATAAACCCTAAAACTATTAGGTTAAGGAATTCAAATGGTTCAATCTTGACCATTGAGCATATTGCATTAAATGCAACAGTCTTGATCCAATCTCAAGACATTCTCCATCATTCGTTTTCCACTGATTTCATGGCGACTGATAACCCATCAAGCGTTATCACCATTTGTAGGCTTCGGACATTCCCAAGGTAGATGGGAACAATCTCCTTCATGCAAGATCCTTCACGCGCACAAGGCTGACATGGCAACATGATCTGTTCTTTGTTACAATGCTAACTCATCACACAAAGTCACCGGTTGAGCCACACAGGCTTGAAGCACTTCAACCAAAAACCTTGAAGTTGAGACTACCAACCGGTAGTCATACAAAGCTTCCATGTGCTAGTTCCCATAACCACATGCCGGTTCACCTTGAACAAACACACCGCTTCACTTCTGCACAAATGTCGGTTCATAGTGTTATACCGGTTTTCTTGTCTTCAGCATATTGACACCAATGACAACTCACAATGTCATTATGTCCTCATACCGGTTCACATATACAATGTCATTATGTCCTCACACCGGTTCACATAATGCCAACATGAAAAACAAGGGGGTGTGCACTCGAGAAGTGACCAACATAGAAACCAACACCCACCTTTTAATTTAAACTTTAAAAGAAATTATCTCTTTCCATATTACTTATTTTATATTTACTTGCTAGCCGATTTCGACATATCACAACTTTTGATTATCTTCAATCCAAATAAACCAGCTTATCATCGTAATATCAAGTTACCCTATTACGGAATAACATAAAGTTGTGTATGGCGAGTGCAGACCGAAAAGGAGTGAGTGCGGAGCAAAAAGGAGCGGGAATCCCAAATTTCAAATTGGGAAATGGCGGAATCCATAGGAACAGCGGATTCCTTGGAGATTGCAGTTTTTCTGGGATCGAAACTGGCGATCAGGCAGGGGGCCAGGTGCTTCAAGGGTCAAAAGAGGACAAGGAAAAAGCAAAATCGAGAGAGGACAAAGATTCGAACCCCAGGGACCCACACGACAGAGGTAAAGAAAAAAAATGGTCTTCGCTCTTCGGAGTGAAACTGCTGGTTAAATTTGGGCTCCTGGAAGTAACAAACATTTCAGACCCTGGCTCTGGACAGTTTGCTATTTCTGTTCCAGACAAAGAGATTGATATGACTGTTTCTGGCCTTTCTATGACATTAGTAGGATGATTCTCTAGCTTTAGGCCTAACATTGATGATGTTAGGAATTTCATAAGGAGAAAATGGCTTGTTAAAGGACAAGTGGCAGTGCTGCCCAGAGGGTTTTTTACCTTCGCTTTCAACTCTGAAGAAGACATGAATAAAGCTCTCTGCGAAGGCCCTTGGATGTTTGGCAAGTCATCCCTGTCTCTTCAGAAATGGGCCCCGAATCTCGTCCTCGATGAGTCCTTCTTTGTTTCTGTGCCAGTTTGGATGCGCCTCTCGGGTCTTCCATTGGAACACTGGAATGAGGAAGTCTTCAAGGGTATAGCGAAATCCTTCAAAGAACTCTTGTTGATCAACCCGATGACGGTGGCTAAATTAAGGTTAGTCTTTGATTGCATTTGCGTAAATGTTAATCAAATGATAGATATGCCTCAATCCATAGACATCATTTCTAAACTTGGAAAATGCTCCCAAGCTATTGAATATGAATCTCTACCATTTGCTTGTTTCCACTGCAAAAAATTGGGGTATTGGGCTAAATCATGCCCGCTCAAGAAAAACAAGGAAAACAAGTTTGATAGCATCAACAAGAACAAAAAGACCTAGCAAATGATAAATAAAAAATGAGACTCATCAACATCTGAGAGTAACCAAAATAAGGATATGATGAAACTTTTGAATGAAGCCAAGAGGAATGGGAGTAGTAGCAACGACCAACAAGATTGTGTCTGCTCCAATGACCAACCAGAGAGAACTAAAAAAAGCAGAGCAAGGAACTGAGTTGAACAATAAAAAAAACCCAGAGGACCAGGAGACTGGATCTGTTAGTCAGGAGAAGGAAGAATCTACTCCGGACCAGGAGGTTGGATCAGTGAGTCAAGAGAAGGAAGAGACCATTCCAGCCCTATCTCTATCAAAACCGGCTGAGGAAAACTTTTATGAAGCTCAAGTCCCTTCTGATTCTGAGCCTTTACTTCTTTTAACCAATGGAAGCCCAAAGCACAACCTTTGTAAAACCCCTTCTCATAGTGCGGATTTGCTAGATGGGAATCTCCGGATACTCGGATCAAACAAGGAGGAATTCAATGGAGGAATCTCAACTAGAAACAAGATCAAGAAAAAGGCAGATGTTGGAAGTCATAACAAAAAGAAGGGTAGGCCATCCCTATAACATCAAAGGGAACAAGAAAGATGGAAGAACCATGCTGATGGAACACAGTGTTCCATTGAGTTAGCCCTATCCCCAGTTAAAATATGAAGATAATATCTTGGAATATTAGAGGGCTGAACGCCCCTCATAAGTAGGATGTGTTACGGAACATCATCAGAGATCATAAACCGGATGTAGTCCTTGTTCAGGAAACCAAGATGTCTAAAGAAAAAGTTGAAAAGATTAGAATTTTCAAAGAAAATGGAGTCATAGGATCAAACTCGGAGGGAGCTTCTAGAGGAACTGCGATTTTTTGGAACCAAAAAACCATTACTAGAAAGGAAATCATCTCTACTACTAATAGGATCTCTGTTCAGCTTGAGCATATTAAGGACAACTTTGTCTGGGTGTTATCTAATGTCTATGCACCTAATACCAAATCCGGGAGAGCTAAATATTGGAAAAGCCTTGCAGCTGACAGACTCCAATTTGCTGATCAAAGATGGATTATTATGGGAGACTTCAATACCCCACTCAAAGACGAAGAAAAGATGGGAGGTATCCCCTTACAACTTAATGGGAAACAAGACCTTATGGACTTCATTAATGACCAAGCTCTCATTGATGTGGATCTCCAGGGCATCAATTTCACCTGGACCAATAGAAGAACCGGAGCCGATCTAATTCAAGTCAAGCTTGATAGAGCTCTAATTTCTCCTCACTGGCTTTCTAAGTATAATTGTTCCCTCGCCTCTATTATCAAAATTGGTTCGAACCATTACCCCATCTCCTTTACTGCCAACTCTTTTTTAGCAAAGAGAAACTTCCCTTTTAGATTTGAAAAAGCTTGGCTCTCCCATCCTTCTCTGGAAGCTTGCATAGCTGAATGGCGAAACTCTGAAGTGGAGGGCAAGGCTCTTTTTAGAATCGCCAAAAAGCTCAATATCATAAAAGCCAAAATTAAATCATGGAACAAAGAGTTTTTTGGGGACATATTCAAGAACAAAATTCAAGCCAAAGATGAAATAAAGTATATTCAGGATAGAATCCAAGAGGTGAGGTTGACCGAAGATCTTAGGATGGCTGCAAAAGATCTTTTATCTAAAACCATACCATCATTTCTAATGAAGAGACTTTCTGGAGACAAAGATCTAGAGCTTTGTTTATGAAGGAAGGCGATAAAAATACCTGCTTCTTTCACCTAACTGCTATAAAGCATAGGGCAGCCAACAGAATATCCAAACTAAATTACAATAAAGGCATCTTAACAAAGGACTGTGACATAAGGAAGGAAGCTCTTGAGTATTTCAGTACCCTGCTGGGTGATGCGGATATCCTGGATTTCAGCAAGCAAAACACCCTTTTACAAGCAATCCCTCCTATCCTGTCAGAAGTTGACAACCACCTTTTATCCCCCATCCCCTCTAATCTAGAAATCAGAAAGGTGGTGTTCTCCTTTCAGGGTGATAAATCCCGTAGTTCGGATGGCTTCCCCATGTTCTTCTTCCAAAACTTCTGGCACATTGTGGAGGCTGACATATGCAATGGTGTTAAGGAATTCTTTGGCTCTAGAAGACTCCTAAAGGGACTGAAAACTACTTTCATTGTCCTAATCCCAAAGATCCCTGGAGCTGATTCTCTTAACAAGTTTAGCCCCATCAGCTTGTGTAACTCTGTCTACAAGATCTTATCCAAGGTTCTGACTTCCAGGTTATTGGAAATTCTTCCAAGGATTATATCTGTCCAGCAGAATGGCTTTGTCCCTAGAAGACAGATTTTGGACTCCATCATTTTCGTTCATGAAAACATCCACTCCCTGAAAGTGGTGAATAACCAGGGATTCTTCTTAAAGTTAGACATGGCTAAAGCTTTTGATAGAGTGAACTGGCAGTTTCTCCTTAGGATCATGAAAGCGTTTGGTTTTGGGGACAAAGTTATTTAGCTCTGCTCTCAACTTATGGAAACTTCCTCCTCTACTGTTATTGTCAATGGCTCCCCGTCCAGTTTCTTCAAAAGCTCTAGAGGTCTCAGACAGGGGGACCCCATATCCCCTATCCTGTTCTCTATTCTTGCTGAATGCCTGGGAAGGTTCATCCTTAAAAATGTGGAAGATGGCAATCTTAAGGGCCTAAAACCTTCTTCTTCCAATGTTGTCTATTCTCATGAATAATTTGTTGATGACTCTATCACCATGGGGGAAGCCACCATCATGGAAGCTAAAAATATGAAGATTATTCTGAACACCTATGAATCTGCCTCTGGCCAAAAAATCAACTAGGATAAAAGCTCTCTTTTTTTCATCAATACCCCGACTTAAAGGCAAATAAGGATTGGCAGGATTCTGGGCTGCAACATCACTGAGTTTCCCTCAACCTATTTGGGGCTTCCTTTGTGTCTCAAGCCTGAGGATTCCTTCTGGAACAAGCTAATTGACAGAATCAACTTGAAACTTGCTGGCTGGAAAGGGGCTATCCTAAGTCAAGCAGGAAAAATCACTCTGCTCAAAGCCACTCTCCAAAATCTTCTTGCGTATGCTCTTAGCTTGTTCAAAATCCCCTCAAAGTTTGAGGAAGCCATTGAAAAAATCCAGAAAAAGTTCCTTTGGTCGGGAGTGGAAGCTAAAAATAGAATCGCCTGGAATAAAATTTGCTCGCCTAAGGCCTCTAGTGGGCTGGGCTTAAGGAACATTGGTACTATGAATAAAGCTTTACTAGCCAAACAAATATGGAGATTCAAAGGGAAAGAAAGAGAATGGAACTCTATCTGAAAAAATAAATATCTCTATATGCAACCTTCTAAGGAAGAATTCTTTGACAACTCTTTTAATGTTGAAGGATCTGCCATATGGAATGCTGTGCAATCAGCTAAAAGTTGAGCTGCTGCTGGTAGAACTTGGAACCTTGGAGATGGGAGGAGAATAAGATTTTGGAAAGATAAATGGATCCTGGATAAACCTTTGGAGGAAATCCCAATCATTAAAGATTGGAAAGACTGATTCAAAAGCAGGTATGGAGAAATGGTAAGAGATTACTGGAGAAATGGGAAATGGATTGACTTTAGCCAACAGTGTCTGGGACTCAAGTTCCTTCAAATAGCTCTCTCTGCCAAAATCCCTAGAGACAACAAAGATGATAGATTGATATGGAGGGAAACTCTGGATGGGAAAAACTCTATTTCCTCTGCAGTGGCTATTCACAGTGCCCCGGTGGAAGAAATTCCCATCTGGGCTAAAGTTTGGAACAAGAAGTTAGTTCCTAAGGTCAATATCTTCTTCTGGATTTTCATCCAAAATAAGGTATTAACCATCGACAATCTTCACAAAAGAGGTATTATTTTTCCTAACAGGTGTTCTCTTTGCTGCAGGGAAGAAGAGACAGCTTGCCATATTCTCAATCAATGTACTTTTAGCCAGGATATCTGGAAAATCATCCTCTCCAAATGGAACCTGAGTTGGGTCTTCCCGAACTCTCTTGGTGACACCTGTCTTCAATGGCATTACCCTAATTCTAATCCTAAAATTGTGGAGACCTGGAAACTTACTCTACCGATTGTTATCTGGAATATCTGGAAAGAGCGCAACAACATGATTTTTAGGGATGAAAGGGCTTTTCCTGAAGTGGTTGTAGATAAAATATTTAGGAGTATCTTTGAAAGTCTCTACTGCACTGATCAGGGACCTGCTGCTAAAGATGATTTTAAAGACAGGTGGAACCTTTCTACTACTACCACTAGCAAGGAGACTGTAAGAGAAGGTCTAGTCTAGTGTTTCCCCCCATAGGGATGGATTAAAGTTAACTTTGATGGGGCCTCTAAAGGGAATCTGGGTAAAGCTGGATATGGGGGCATTGTCAGGAATTTTGCTAGAAGTTGTCTCAAGGTGGTGGCTGGTCCTCTGGGGAATCAAACTAGCCATTTTGCTGAAGCCTCTGTAGCCTTGAATACCTTAATTATTGCCAAAAGTCTAAATTATGATAAAATATGGCTTGAGGGAGATTCACTCAATATCATAAAGTGCCTAAAGGGGGAATCAGAGCCCTCCTGGTCTATTGAAAATATCATCATGAAAGCTAGGGAGATCATTGCCAGTTTCAAAGAAATCATTATTCAACATGCCTTCAGAGAGAAAAACAGCGTGGCAGATTGCTTAGTGAACACTGGAGTTAACTCTGACTCCCAAATGATTTGGCACGAGGAGGATCTCAATTTAAATATCAAAGAGTTCATCAGAAAGGACCGTTATACGGGGAGAGAAGGACAATTTAATCATGACAAGTAAAAAGCATCATTTATGCCTTGCTGGAAAGGCCATCATTACATGGCGCCATGATAGATCCTCTATTATCTCTAGTTAAGTGCCGCATGCTTTGTGGGTTACCCAGCTCAAAAACTTTAGCAACATTGGAAAAGAAGGTGATAACTTGTAGAGAAACAGAGAAAACAACCCATATCCGAAGATGGGAGGAGACCTAAGGTGGGAAGAACCAGACAATACGTCGACCTGGAAAGCGATGCCTAAAGTCTGGGTGAAATTGGAGAAGGGCTCTCTTACTAGCTTCATGGAGAAACTTGAGGACTATGACAAAGGTAGGGTTAACTAAGCCGTTTCCAAGATTTTCGAAAAATGGTCTAATGGCTCTTTTAAACTTTATGCAGTTAAGTTTAAGTTGGATGCTGGGCTCATTTCCACTGTGACCGGAATGCCCCACTTTGGGCTTGATTTTTTTCAAGACCTTAAGGTCTCCAACAATGCGGTTAACCTATTCCCGCAAAAAGAGAAAGAGAGAGCTAAAGTTGGCAAGGCTACTGGGGGCTACTACGAAGCTGCAAACATCAAGAAGTTGTGGGGCTGGGTTCTGAATGCAATTATGGAGTACATCACAGTTGAAGGCCATTTTTCCAGGGCCCACACCTACCACTTCATACTCTTAAACCATTTCAGACACGACAAAAAGGTGTCCCTGCCATACTACCTCTCTAGGTCCCTCAACAAACACAAGACTAACCCTTCCAACCCGATACTCCACTGCGGACTTCTGCTACTCATCTATGAGCATTGCAAAACCCTTGCCCTACTAGAGAATAAGAGGATTTCTACCTCTCCAGGCAAGAGAAAGATGGAAGAGGGAGAAACTAGTAAGGAGAAGGCGTCCTCCAGCAAAAAAAGGAAAAGCGTCCCTGGGTTGGAAATAGAGGACATTGTCAAGGAAAGCAGTGGTATGGAGACAGACGACTCCAACGGTGAAGATAGATGGAAAGACGAGGAGTTGGGTAACAAGGAAGAAAGCGGCAATAATGAGCTTGGTCAAGAAAGCCCTACCCTTAGCGAACACCCTGGTAAGGACAACAACCATCTGATGGAAGAAGCAAAACCCAAGGATAACGAGGAAACCAGAGGGAACTCTGAGAAGGAAATGAACAAAGACTCTGAGAAGGACCTGACTAAGGATAGGGATAGCGAGGTCAAGGAAAATGCTAGTAAAGGGCTTATCCTAGATAACCTCAAGAAGCTCTCTGAGGCCAGAATGGATTTTGATAGATGGACCTACGAGACCCTGAAAAAACTGGACAAGAAAGGGATTAAAACAGATGAAAGAGGGAGGATGAAAATAGAGAGTAGATTAATTGGAAGCAGGAAATGGAGAAAAAGGTAAAATTACTGGAAGAGGGAAAAGAAGCGATGAAAAATCTGATGGGAGTTATCCCAAGTATCCTCTGTGCTGTCATCAAAAACCTGGAGGACATCACCAAGGTCGTTGATCACACCTGTACTCCTAAACCGGTCATGGATCTTGACCTGGAAGAAGAGACCATCCAGACTGGAAGTGGTGATGCTAATCTGGTGGGTGGTACTACGAAGAGAACCAGGGCCAGTATCAAGAAAGCTGTGGCTACCTCAACAAAGGATCCCCCCAACTTCAAAGACAACATCAAAGAGCTGTATGATATCAGCAACACCCTAGCTAAAGCCCTGGAAAAAAATTAAATGCTGGAAGGCCTACTGGCTTTTTGGGGCTTTTTTGGGTTTTCTTTGGTTTCCGCTAGTTTTTTTGTGGTTTCTATTCTTTTCTATCTCTCGTAGCTTTGTTGTTTAAGTTCTGCTTGTAAAGGGTTTCGGGGCCCCTTCAAAACCTGCTTTTACCTTAATCAAAAACACAAAGGTGTCCAATAATTACCAATATCTTAAGACTCCCATAATTTCCAAGTTCTCCCTTAGCTAACCATAAAATTCGACTGCTTATCATTGTTCTCATAAACATTTTACACTACCAACTAATTCTCATTAGAACTTGGTATTATAATACTGCTATACTATCCTTCCATAAGCCTTATCCAATTGCATGTTGTCTCATCCATACTTAATGTTTCACATACTTCCACACTTGAGTGCCATAATTTTTACGAACCTACTTTGGTTGTGCCAAGTAGTTAAATTGTGTTCCATACTATCTTGTATCTAGCTACTAGTCATGACTGGGTTGCACTTTTCTCCTTAGGTTCTGAACAGATATAAGTTAATCACTCCTTGATTATTAGATCATGATTCTTCTACACTCTTTGTACTTTAATAGGGATTTTGCATGGTTCCCAAATCATCTCTACCCTTTTCGCCATTTACTTAGTCCTCTCAAAATTATCTTCCCATAAAGGAACTAGTTGTGACTTCACTTTGCTTGATTCCCCAATTATCTAACTTACAGAAGAAGTTAGGGTTTATTGCAATTACGTGTTTTATCCCAAGAGGTTCATGTCTCCTATCTTCTTATCTCAATTCATCTATAGTATTACTAGGGTTCACTTATCAAGGAGATTGTCATTCATCATTTTAGTCCTTATCTTCAAGGTTATCCACACTACCCTCTTGCATTGATATGAGAATTTTTTAACAAATATTCTTAATGAGCAACCTAGCATGGCCACACACTTATGGTACCTATTCATTAAGATAGGTTACTATTTCTTCCCGAGATTTGCAAGAGTACCTCTTAACTCTTCTTTATTGATGCCTCAAATGGCAGTCCTGGTTCTCGAACCACCATAATTTTGCATAGCTTAAAAAGTTAACTAGATCTGTCTCTATCTTAATTATCTTGTTTATTGTGCCTTCATCTAATGTCTAACTAGCTTGCTTGACTTGCCACGTCAAGAACATACCCCAAAGGATGGTATTGTTTTAGTTACCATCAGAGGTATTCTATCATAGAATTAACTCCTCATACTTGATTTGATTAGGGCAATTGTTGCATTTAGGTTCTAATTGAATGACAACCTCATATGTACTAATGATCTAAATACCATTATTAAACTTCAAAAATATTTTCATATATATATATATATAATTTGAAAATTTTGTAGCCTTTGGGGTCTTATTATGCCATAACCAATATGACTAATAAGTTTCGAATTTCAGGGCTTTTGGTGACCCTTGGAGCCCCTTGAATTGATATATGTTGATCTTTTGGTTTAAAAAGAATTTTCACTTATGTTTCACTTTGTTATTTTGCAAGTTTCCACCTAGGTGTTATACTCCGAAGTTGTAGTTCGGTTCAACTAAGTTATGAATGTAGCCCATGTTCACTAGTGTATGAACTTAGGGCTCTGATACCAAAATGTCATGCCCAAACTTTTGGGCAAAAAACACAACAATTTTTTTTTTTTTAAATACACTTAATTACTTGTGACCTATGTTTAATTAGTTGAGACAACTTAACAAGTTGTACTAAAATAAATCTTAAATGGCATCAAGAATGGGTTTCTAAAGTGAGCGATGAATTAAAATTTAACTAGAAATCTTAGGTCTCATCTCCAACTCCTAAGTGATCGAATTTTATTTTTATTTTACGTAATAATTACAATAACTCCCATCATCAAACGCAAAATAAACTAATTTTATAAGGACAATTTTTCCTTTTAAATATTAAATAAATTCACCCAATGGTCCTCCAATTTTAATTATATTTTACAATATTTAGATAGTCCAAATTCCACTAAATTGGCATTAATACGATTTCTTGAATTAATATCAATTATTTATCTACGTAAAGGAATATCAAGTTTTCCCCAGTTCATTGATAATTTTAAATAACTCCAAAATCCTTTAAGTTATCATTAGTACAAATTGCTTGTATTAATATTAATTAATTAAATAAGCGAATGAGTACAAGGTTTCCAAATCATCATTAAATTAGCTAATCTATTAAATTAATATTTAATACCAATTCATTATTTCAATGTTTGTTAAAAAGCAAATAAAAGCAAAATACCATACATCATTTTTTAGCAAAATCATAAATAAAGTTGCCTAGGAGTTAAATCTTCCCTTAGACGAGCATTAATAATTAAATCAAGCCCTTAGAATTGATATATATATATTTTTAAATGCCTTATACCCCGTAGGGTTTTCTTTTCTTCTTATTGTTTTAATCTTTTTTTTTGCAGGGTTGCTCACCCATGGCAGAGGCGATGATCCCACGCAGGGCGACATACTAAGGCACGGGCGATGGGATTAAACCTGACAACAACATTGGCTATGGCGAAGAGGGGGGGGGGAGTGAGAGGTGGTGGCTGCATGTGGCATCACAGTGTGTGCTGCGGCCCACACAGTGGAGGTCGCGGGCTGTGAATCTGCTAAACAAAATAATTTGTTTTCTAGGAGAATAACCAGATTATTTTGTTTAGCAAATTCATGTTTTATTTTATATATGTAGAACCATTTATATTTTATAACAACATTATCAGAATGCAGAAACATACATCCCAGAATTATAATACTAGCTTTATCTTTTTTTTTTTTGCACAAATAGATTTATATAGTTGAAGGAGTTTATCTATTAACTGTTTTAAACCGTTCTATGGCAGATTGGAGTTTAGCAACACAATATTGATTTACTTGAATATTCTTTTTTTTTTATATAAGGGTATAAACATGAAGAGACATACAACTAAAATCATGGTAATCTCGTAAGGGTAAGCGCTCTGTTATTTTCCATATTTATTAAATGATACAAAATAATAAAGAAAATATGCTACATCAACTTTTATTCCAGAATGAAATTTTATAGCCCCAGTTTAAGAACTGCACTTTAGTTTATCAACAGAAATGATACTTTCCTTTGACCAGCATTATGTCTTCATAGATAAATAAATAATACATGAGCTCAATATGTAGTTCCTTCTATTTCCAGAATCTTGAGTTATCTTAACAATATTGACTCTTTTAGTACTAGCAATATTTCATTATGGAACAAGAATAAACACTATTTTAAATATGAGATTCATTTTTTGCAACTATATTATGCTCTCTCCTTCTTAACCAGAAAAACAATAATAAAACTAAGATGATAAAACATAAATATTTCCCATTCTGTGTTTAAAACTGAAACTGACTTTAATAAGTATGTTTGTTAAACCTTTTTCAATCTTTGACAAAGTTAATGAACCAATAATAAAAATGCACTTTTTCAATAGCAGAATAGAAGTATTTTATTGAATTCTCCTTTGATTCCAATCTAATGAATCATGAATAAAACAACAAGAAAATGCATCTCTCTTTCTTTTTCTAGAAATACATTGTTCACAAGGAGATACATAAGAGCCTTTCCTTCTTTACATTTTTAGTGAAGAGACTAAATACAACAAGATGAAATAGGCATATACAAAGGGGTGCATTTTCAGCATCCTTAAGCTCCACTTTTTAGGAGATCTATCTCATCTCCATCCTTTCAACCCAAATGTGATTTTGCAAATAAAACTTGTAGGTTGTGACCATGGAGGCTCACCTCCCAACCTAGGTGGTGTAGGAGCACCCAAGGGTGAGCAAATACCCTTTTCAATTTTGGCATAAGGACTGGTTCTAGTCCATTAGGTTGTATGTTTGGAGTTTGGAGTGTATTTTGTCTTCTTTGTGAAAGTTCATGTTTTCGACGAGACTTTCCTCGATGACACCGCTAGCATGTGGAGCGCAACCATTGGCTATCGGAACAACTGGTTTCACCCTATCTCTATGCCCCAATGAGTATGTGTAAGATCAGAGTGGAGCCATCAGATATCATAGGGAGTGTTTTCTACGTACTCTGATAACTTGATGAAGTTGCCAGTGGTTGGAGCGAGTCAAAGTGGAACCATCTGCTATCGGCGGAGGTGTTTTCTACCTACCCTGATAACCTGAGGAAGTCACCAGTAGATTGGAGTGAGTGGAGTGAGTTCGAAGTGGAGCCATCGGGTATCGGCAAGACTAGTTTTCATGCTAACCCGATGACCCGATGGGAAGGGATAGTGTGTGGAGCATATCATCGGCTATCGGTACAACCTGTTTAAAGCTACACCGAAGACTCGATGGAACAACATACTATTGGGAGCGCGCCATCAGATATTGGTGGGAGTGTTTTGACGCTACGTCGATAACCAGATAAGAAGGTGCACGAGTTGTAAACCGTCATCGGTCGATGGAAGCAAATATTTTGATGCTATCCCGATGACCCGATGGAATTGAAAATCAGTTTAGTTAGAAACTGAACTGTGTCGAGTTGAATCTCGTTAGTTAGGGATGATTCAAGACATGTTTAGGAGGCTATAAAAGATCCAATGGGCATTCTATAACAAGGTTGGTTAGAAGAAGGTTGGATGAATTTGATTCCATGAAGATCAAGAACATCTTTTGAATAGAAATTTGAAAACCATTTTCTGGTTTCTTTTCTCAGAGTTCAATTTGTGTTTGTAAACTGTATAGAATGGCTTAAATATTTAAATGCTAGTGTAGATAGAGTAGATGTTTCTTTTCTGCATTTTGTGAGTTCCAGTTTTGAAGTCGTGCCAAGCTCGGCTTTGTAGATAAAGTTGTCTTTCTGTTCTTGTTTTCTTGTTGGTGACAAGTAGTTATAGCATGGCTCTGTCTTGATTCTCCATCGTGGTATCCACATGACCATTGGAGGTTATCAAGAAGAGCCAGCCATGTACAGTAGGGTTCTATATGGAGCAGACCAGGGAATGGTGTCAGCCGTTTCAATAGACTAGTCCTAGGCGATCTTAATGATAGCCTGGCTAGGTATCAGTGACCAAGAGGAATCACTTGCAGGGTAGATCGGAGTCTAGGCTATTAGCTTCAAACCAGGGGAAGATGGGGTCAATAGGAGAAATGATCCAAGCTTGAGAGGAAAACAACTTAGGAGAAGTTGAAGGTATAGCTAATGGTAGAGAAAACCCTGCAAGGCGTCTGGTTAGATTTAGTGAAATAGTGAGTTGGTGGATTTACGAAAGTGAATTCACAAGAGCAAAGTAACAAACCTCTGTAGTGAGGACCTAGAGTGGAATAGGGGAATAGAGAGGAGCATTCCCGGGTTAGGCTAGGAAAAAGGCCTTGGTGTGAGTCAAGCTGACTCAAGAAATCTAGGGTCCTCCCTATCAGATTGGTATCAGAGAAAGTTAAATACTTGGGGTGAAGAGTGCAAGATTGATCTAGTATCAAAAGAAGAAGTAAAGATGGTGACCAATATAGAACTGGCTAAGAAGGTCGAAGACCAAGAAGAGGAAAACAAATTGCTCAATGAAAGGTTGGAGCAGTTGGAGCAGAAACTAGGTGTGATGGAAGTCAAGACAATAGAAGTGACTAGGAAGATAGATGAGAAGGGTAAAATGTTGGTAATAGAGGATGAAGTCCCTGCCCCAGACCCTGTTGTTGATCAAGAACCATTCTTGAAGGCTTTGAAGGAAATGAGTGGAAAGTCTTTGGAAGGAGTACCACTGTTTAGTGGCAAGATGGAAGTAGAATTGGTAATGGAATGGATAGAGGGTATGGAAAATCATTTTGAGTGTGAAGGTGTGACTGAGGCCCAAAAGGTTAAAGTGGCTAAATCAAGAATGAGAGGTGCTGCCGTTACTTGGTGGAAGTTTATATAAAATGAGAGAGAAAGAGAAGGTAAGATCCCCATCTCTACTTGGAAACAAATGGTAAACAAAATCAGAGAGACTTATCTTCCTGAGGATTTTGAAGTGTAGTTGCATAGGAAAAGACAAAACCTACAACAAAAGGAGTTAGATGTAAGTACCTACACTGAAGAGTTCCAGAATTTGTGTCTACAATCAAAAGTGATGGAGGATGAAAGCATCAGAGTAGCAAGATATCTTAATGGTCTAAGATGGAACATACAAGAGGAAATAAGTTTGTTGAGTCCAACTACTGTTCACAAATGTTATCAGTTGGCCCTGAAAGTATAAGAAAAGAATAAGAAGAAACATGAAAGCACCAGTAGAGGTAGAGGTAGAGGTCGAGATTCAAAAGGTTATAGAGGAAGCTATAATGGCAGAGGAAGTGAAATAAGATCACAAGGAGAGTCAAAATTGACTGAGCAGTCTAATGAATCTAGTGGAAGAGGACACTATGGTAGAGGAAGAGGTCATAACAACAATAACATAGGTAAATCTGGAAGTTGTGGTGGAGGTTCATACTTTGCAAACATGAAGTGTTACCATTGCAGTAATTTTGGTCATCCTGCATATAGGTGTCCAGAGAAGGCAACCTCATCACATTCAGAGAAAAGAATCAGTTATGTGCAAGAGGATTTGCATAGTGTGAAGTCTCCTGAAGTAAATCTTGATTCAAAGAATGGTCAGAATCTGATGGTTAGAAGGGTACTAAGCAGGGAACCGATTAAGGAAGAGCCTAAACAGAGGAGGTCTCTTTTTACAGTAAAGAGCAAGATACTTGGTAAGGTCTGTAAGGTGATCATTGACTCAGGATCAACTGATAATATCATCTCCGAAGAAGCAGTAAGTAAACTTGGGTTGAGTAGCATGCCACATAGTCATCCTTACAAGGTCACATGGTTGAATAAAGGACAAAATGTGTTAGTAAATGAACAAGTATGGGTTGAATTTGCAATTGGGAAATATTCTGACATAATTTTATGTGATGTTCTACCCATGGATGCCTATCATTTGTTGCTAGGCAGACCATGGAAATTTGACAGAAAAGCTATCCATGATGGAGAGAAGAACTCTTATGCATTCACAAAGGAAGGGGTGACATTCAGGATTCAATCTTTGGTAGAGGATGAAGGAACCAAGACTAGTGGTCCTAATGTGTTGTTGGCTAGAGGAAAAGAATTTTTGGGAGATCTCAAGAAAGGAGATGGAGAACATTATGCTCTCTTAGTGAAACCAAGTCAAGAAGAGAAGACTAAATAACCATTTTTACCTACAAAGGTTTAACAGCTGCTAGAATAGTTTAAGGACATTGTGAGTGATGGAACACTTGCAAGACTACCTCCTCCTAGAGCAGTAAGTCACCAGATAGATTTTATACCCGGAGCATCACTACCAAATAAGGCTGCATATAAGATGACTCTTGAACAAAACAAAGAAGTAGCAAGACAAGTACAAGAGCTGCTTGACCAAGGTCTAATCAGGAAAATTATAAGTCCATGTGATGTACCAGTGGTGTTAGCAACCAAGAAAGGAGGTAAATGGAGACTATGTACTGATTCTCGGACAATAAACATAATCACCATAAGATATAGATTTCCTATCCCTAGAATTGAGGATTTAATGGATTGTCTTGGAGCAACAAAGTATTTTACTAAGATGGATTTAAAGAGTGGATATCACCAGATCCAAATTAAAGAAGGGGATGAATGGAAATTTTTTTTTAAGACTACAAAGGGGTTATATGAGTGGTTAGTTATGCCGTTTGGGCTTACTAACACCCCTAATACCTTCACGAGATTGATGAATGAGGTGTTGAAGGACTACATAGGTAGATTTGTAGTGGTATACCTTGATGATATCCTCATATTCAGCTAAACAAAGGAAGAGCATCTTGAACACTTGCAGATTGTATTAAGGAAACTACATGAGGAACAATTGGCAATAAACCTTGAAAATTGTGAATTCATGAAACAAGAACTCATTTATCTAGGTTTTTTAGTATCCCAAGGTACTTTGGAAATGTATCCTAGCAAGGTGGAAGCAATACAGAGTTGGCTTACACCAAAAATTGCTACTGAGGTAAGAATTTTTCATGGACTTTCCCAATTTTATAGGAAGTGTATTCGAGGTTTTAGTGAAATTTGTGCTCCTATTCTTGATACAATTAAGGGTGGGTTGAAAAATAAGTTTAGGTCAACTAAAGAAGCTGACCAGGGGTTTGAGTTTCTCAAAAAGAGGATAAATACCCAACCCATCCTAGTGTTACCAAGTTTTGATAAGTTGTTTACCCTAGAATGTGATGCTAGTCATATAGCAGTAGGAGCTATTTTGAAACAAGAGGGAAGCTTGGTAGCATTCTTTAGTGAGAAATTGAATGATGCCAAGAAGAGATACTCATCCTATGACTTAGAATTTTATGCCTTAGTGCAAGCTCTTAGAAAGTGGAGGCATTATCTTTTGCCTAAAGAATTTGTAGTGTTTACATATAACCAAGCCCTTAGTTCTATCAGTTCTCAAGAAAAGTTGAGCAATAGACACATCAAATGGATAGAATACCTGTAGGCATACACTTTCACTATCAAGAACAAAAAGGGACAACTAAAAAAGGTAGAAAATTCCTTAAGTATAAAAGTTCTCGCTGTCCAAGAAGTGACTTTGCAGAGCATAGGTGTGGAGAGTTTCAAGGAGCTTTATAGGGAAGATGAAGACTTTTCTGAGGTATACAAGGTATGCAGTGAGTTCAATAATCATTTCAATAGCTAGTATGCAGATTACACATTATAGAGTGGTCTTTTGTTTAAGGGATGTCAGTTATGTGTACCAAGGGGATCTATGAGAGAAAATCTCATATAGGAAAAACATAATGGAAGTCTTAGTGGACATTTTGGTCTGAATAAAACACTTGAGTTGGTGCAAAGATTTTATTATTGGCCGAAAATGCATAAAGATATCAGGAAGTATGTTGAGTAGTGTTTTGTGTGTCAGAGAGCCAAGGGTACTAGTTCAAATGCCGAACTATACCAAGCTTTACCAATTCCCAAAAGACCATGGGAGTGCATCAGCATGGATTTTGTTGTGGGTTTTCCAAAAACCAAGACTGGCCTGTATAGTATTTATGTCATTGTTGACCGGTTTAGTAAAATGAGTCATTTTGTTCCCTGCAAGACTATGCATGATGCTAGTTACATTGCACATTTATTTTTCAAAGAGATGGTAAAAATTCATAGGCTGCCTCTCAGTATAGTTTCAGACAGGGCTGTGAAGTTTATGGGACACTTTTGGAAAACTTCGTGGACAAGACTGGGAACTAACCTTTCTTTTGGCTCTTCTTATCATCCGCAGATAGATGGTCAAATTGAGGTTATTAACTGAGTACTGGGTAATCTTCTGAGGTGTCTGACAAAAGAATATGGATAGATGTGGGATCAAGTGCTACCATAGGCAAAATTTGCCTATAATGACAGTGTCAACAAAACTACAGGTAAGAGTCCTTTTGAGATTGTTTATGGACTCCACCCACGTGGTGTTTGTGAACTTAGAGATTTAGGAAGCCTGGAAGGAAGAAGTGGATATGCAGATGATTTCACTCAGTCTATGAAAGAGGTGCATGAACAAGTGCAAAAAACATTGATCGACGCTACACAAAGGATTAAGGCTAAAGCAGGTGAGGGGAGAAAGGACATTCAATTTGTAGTTGGAGACATGGTTATGGTACATCTGAACAAGGCAAGATTGCAGAAGGGAGTCCCTAGTAAGCTTCAGATAAGGAGAATAGGTCCTTGCAAAATTTTGGCTAAATATGGCTCAAATGTCTATAAGGTGGACTTACCCAAAAATTTGGCATTGTCCTCTATGTTTAATGTCAAAGACTTGATCCAGTTTAAAGGTCCCGTAGTAGTGATAGATGGATCGAATCCAGAAGGGGAGACTAATCTCAATGATATTCTAGTACCACCCATTTCTAAACCACAGGCAGAACGGATTTTAGATTCTAGGGTGAAGAAGCAAATGAGACATGGCATATATATGGAACACTTAATCCAGTGGCACACATTACCTTAAGTCGAAGCTACTTGGGTTGCAAAATCTGATTTCAAAAGATTGGGCATTGATGTTGCCTTTCTGCCCCTAGGGGGGACTTGATTTTTTTGTGTGGGGAGTATGGTGCAGGAGCACCTAAGGGTGAGAAAATACCCTTCAATTTTGGCATATGGACTAGTTCTAGTCCATTAGGTTGTATGTTTGGAGCTTGGAGTACATTTTTTCTTCTTTGTGAAAGTTCATGTTTTCAGCGAGACTTACCCCAATGACATCGCTAGCATGTGGAGTGCAACCATCGACTATCAGAATAACTGGTTTCACCCTATCTTGATGCCCTAACGAGTATGCATAAGATTGGAGTGGAGCTATTGGGTAGCAGAAAGACTAGTTTTAGTGCAAACCCGATGACCCGATGGGAAGGCATAGTGTGTGGAGTGCATCATCGGCTATCGGTACAACCTGTTTAAAGCTACACCGAAGACCCGATGGAACAACATACTATTGGGAGCACACTATCGGATATCAGTGAGAGTGTTTTGACACTACGCTGATAACCCAATAAGAAGGTGCACAAGTTGTAAACCATCATCGGTCATCAGAAGCAAATGTTTTGATGCTATCGCAATGATCCGATGGAATTGAAAATTAGTTACAATTAGAAACTGAATTGTGTCAAGTTGAATGTTGTCAGTTAGGGATGATTCAAGACATGTTTGGGAGGCTATGAAAGACCCAATGGGAATTCTGTAATGAGGTTGGTTAGAAGAAGGTTGGATGGATTTGATTCCATGAAGATCAAGAACATCTTTTGAATAGCAAATTGAAAACTGTTTTCTGATTTCTTTTCTCAGAGTTCAATTTGTGTTTGTAAATTGTACATAATGGCTTAAATCTTTAAATGCCAGTGTAGATAGAGTAGGTGTTAATTTTCTGCATTTTATGAGTTTTAGTTTTGAAGTCGTGCCAAGCTCGGTTCTGTAGATAAAGTTGTCTATCTGTTCTTGTTTTCTTGTTGGTGACAAGTAGTTATAGCATGGCTCTGTCTTGATTCTCCATTGTGGGATCCACACGACCATTGGAGGTTATCAAGAAGAGCCAGCCATGTATAGCAGGGTTCTATATGGAGAAGATGAGGGAATGACGTTAACCATTTCAACAGACTGGCCCTAGGCGAGCTTCACCTGGCTAGGTATCAGTGACCAAGAGGAATCACTTACAGGGTAGACCAGAGTCTAGGCTATTAGGCTCAGACCAGGGGAAGATGGGATCAATAGGAGAAATGATACAATCTTGAGAGTGTAAAGTGGAAAAATCAAACCCTCGTCGTTCTCCCCTCCCCAACTCTGAGGAGAGAGAAGGGAGAGTCACTAGGGTTGATGGTTTTCACTTAGGAGGGACTTTACATTCAAAAGAGGGGTTGAAACCCACAAGATCCAATCCCACGCAATGCAAGATTGGATTCTATATGAGTTTCAAGGGTTGTGATAGCAAGGATACCCTCTTTTGTAAAGAATGTAGATAGAAAGATTGAACTATGAATGCATGTAGAAGCAAGAAAGATTCACTTATAAATAGAGATAGGGATATGATATGAAGTTGCGGACCTGGAATTAGCAGTAAAATGTCGAGACGGCACTGTCCTGCAAATTTGAGCAAAAGTTGACGGGACGATGGTGCCCGGCGTGCACACGGTCCTCCGAAAAATCCGCGAAACGAAGGGGGATTTGTTCGTCTCTGCACAAGGATTCCAGATCTTCAATTTCAGCCGCGTACCTGCAACCTACACATAGAAAAGCGAAGATGATTGGGGGGTTAGGGATTAGGGGTTTGCCCTTAGGTCAAACCCCGGTTTTGGAATTAACCAAGAAATGAGAAATGCTTGTAAATGTAATGTAAAACAAGTACTAATACCTTGTTGTAAGGATGTTTGTATCCTTATATGCGAAGGTATAGATGTTGTTGTATGTTGTATGTTGTATGTTGTAATATGTGATCTCCTCTTCAATGGTTGAATCCTTGTCTTGAATGCAACACTTAGCCTTGAATGGAGACTTAGAATGATCAATTGCTTGAAGGAATGCTTGAATGCTTGAATGCTTGAATG
Organism: Cryptomeria japonica; assembly: GCF_030272615.1. Taxonomy (NCBI): domain Eukaryota; kingdom Viridiplantae; phylum Streptophyta; class Pinopsida; order Cupressales; family Cupressaceae; genus Cryptomeria; species Cryptomeria japonica. The sequence continues at coordinate 620,623,167 of NC_081411.1, forward strand.
CTTGAATGCTTGAATATCATTTCCCACTTTTTCCATCCTCCCCAAAATGAGAGAGGAAAAGTAATTTATATACTTGCCAATTAGGGTTAAAAGACTGATTTTCCCGACCTTAGGCCGACCAAGAAATGTTATTTTCCAATTTGCAAACAAAAAGGCCCGAAGTCCCATAGGAGACCGGGCCCAAAATAGGGCCAGGGACCAGGGCGCTGGGCGCCATGGTCCTGGGGGACCAGGGCGCTGGGCACCCTAGTCCTGAAGGACCAGGGCACTGGGCGCTCTGGTCCCACCTCCCGGGATAGCAGGGTGCAAGGAGGGATCAAGCAGGGTGCTGGAAAAATGCAGTTTTTGGTGTCGTGAGCAAGTTTCGGGGTCTCCATTCAGGTTCCGTTGTTGCATCGCCATCGTGAAGACCCAAATGCGGTCGAAATTGCAAGTGTCGCAATTTTAGGACGCTACATTTAGCCCCCACTATAGCGGGAGTATAAGCGTACGCTCATACTTCTGGTAAAGTACAAGGAAACAACATTGAAAAACTTTCACCATGTCAAGGAGGCAAGATACACCAAGCCCCCAATGGACTAAGGATCTTACGACTTCGATTAACAAAGTAAAAGGGAAGATCACGAGAGAGAACCATGACTGTCAGTAGTAAGGTTCCCTCACTATGAGTCATGCAAGAAAGATAGCAAAAATTTTCAAGGCAAAGCTAAATTTGTCAAGAAATTTTCAAGTATCTTGAAAAGATATGGACGGGATGTATGCCCCCCTACGTTAAAGCGATCGCACACGCCTCACCGGGGGTGATTGCTTTAAGGTAGTGATACATATAAGAAATGAAAAAGGGAAAGGAGCACGTTATCACAAGGATTTAGCCCCCAAGTGTGAGATAAGCCCAAGGATAATAGACACAAAACACAAAGCACAAGGTGACTTCGCTTTCCTCGGGGTCAGTATGCTGTATGATAATTCATGTATATCATATGTATGTATGCATAATTGTTCTTCATTCCCCAATCAAGGAAGGTCACCTAGAAGAAGGGAACACATGTGTCTTTTTGAGTCAACATGAGAGAGATCGAGAGATCTCAATGCTTTGCATCGTCCTCAAGTAGACAAAACTAAGGACAAAAAATAGAAGAATGAGAATAACACATAGAGGAAGTAACAAAAGAGAGGGGGAGAGAATCTGCTATGCTAATGAAACTAGTCTAGCACGTCATCTACCCCCCGATCTTGCTGATCAATATTTCGGGAAGGTAGGAAACACGCTAGAGGAGGAACATCCAACATAGTAGATGGAGCCATCACAAGATCCAAACAAGGGCTATGTTCATATCCCAAGCCATGGTGTTCTTGTCTAGGAGCTAGGATAAGTGCTTTAGAAAATTCATTAGATAAATGGTTATCAATATCAACAAGTTCATATTCACTATCAGAATGAACAGGAGTAATATTTTCATCATGAATAACATTTTCATCTATATCATCATCAAGATTTATGAAAATAGGATCTTTAACTCGCACAGGATCAAGGCCATCATGCATCTTATGTTTAGGAGATTTCGGCTCAATCGTCGGCTGAGGAGAAAATGGAATAATGCTTGTTGAAGGTGTTTTTGGGGATTGCAAAGTTTGAGAGACAGCCGCCTGAGCTCTAAGATGACGCTTTCATCGGCGTTCACGTGCAGAACGATTTCATCTAGTCTTAGTAGGAAGATTAGGAGATTGAGGAGGAGGAATGTTCTCATCCTTATCACTTGGGTGTTTAGGTTGTGGTCTCTTAGGTTGAATAATAGGAGAAGAGGAAGGTCTCTTCTCTCTATAAAAGGAAGGAGGAGGAACTGCTCCATATAAAGGAGGAATTTTTGGTTTAGGAAGGAGACCAAGTCCATCATGACGAGGAGATATAGGTCTACTCTTAGGAAGTTTATTAGATATAGGCATAGTCACATCCATAGGAATGGGTTGGGAATCTTCTTGAGGAAAGACATTAGTTTTATCTTTCAAAGGAAGAACTTCCTTCTCAAGAATGATAGGAATATCAAGTTTGGGTGTTCTAGGTTCACTTAGAGATAGGATCATATCTTTTTTCCACTTTTGATAAGATTTGAAAAGATGATCACTTCGAGGAGGAAGAGGCTGAAATTGTTTAGGCCAAAAGTAATCAATAGGAACACTAGAAGTTCTTTCAGCTGGTTTAAAGAGACTATGATTGACAGTAACAACTTCACCATTATGGGGAAATTTCAAACACTTGTGAATAGGAGAAGCAATAGCTTTCATGGAAGATAGCCAAGGATAGCCTAGCTTCACACGAAATTGTTCAGATGATGGAATAATAGCAAAGTCCACATCAAGGGATTTGTTATGGACCTCAATAGGTAATGTAATAGAACCAATTGCAGGAGAAGAAAATGCATCAAATAGTTTCACAACCACATTTGTTTCATCATAGATCACTTGATTCAATTGCAGAGTAAAAAGAAATTCTTCAGTAATGATATTAACCATGCAAGAAGGATCAATAAGCACTCCACGACAAGGTGTGTTCTTGACTTTTGCAACTATATATAAAGGTCCATTAGGTGCCCTGATAGTTTCACTAGAATCAAAGGTGATGGAAAGTTCTTTAGGGATTTTCTGCTGCTCCACAAAGTTAATCACATTCGGAGTCATAGACACAAGTTCATCAGGTGAGACAGAGGAATCAGTAGTATCAATCGCATTAGAGGTATGAGAAGGCAATGGATCAGTGAAAATCTGAAGATTTTGGTTGGGAGGAGCTACAGATGTATTGCCTTTATCATTCACTCCAGAAACAAAGATAGTATTATTATCAATCAAATCTTGAATTTTACCCTTTAAAGCAAAACATTTTTCAGTATCATGCCCAGGTTGACGATGAAATTGACAAAAAGATTTGTTATCAAAATAGGGTGAATTAATCTTTGTAGGATCAATTTGCCTTATAGGAGGAAGAGTAAGCACATTTTGTTCCAATAACTTATTCATAATACTATGCAATGATTCATTCAAAGGAGTAAACTTTCTTTCTTTCTTGAAAAACTTAGAAATAGGAGACACACCTGATGTTGCATTCACATTGTTGTTGATGATGTTTTCATTGAATTTAATGGACTCTCTGTTCGGTTTAAACTTCCCAAATGGTTGTTGACTACTATCACCCTTATCACTCGGAGCCATAGGATGTGATTGTTCCATTTGACTCACAGTCCATTGATAATTGTGAAGAGTTGCGCACAACTGTTGGAAAGAAGTAAACTCAGAAAACAAGGAGTTTTTCTGTAATATCTTTTTGTAAATTAGAAATAAAAATTCTTTGAATATCATTGTTAGGCACTGGAAAGGAAATTTGAGCATACAAATGCTTATATCTACCAATGAAATCAGTCACTTTTTCTTTAAGACCTTGTTTACAATGCATTAAATCAATCAAAGTAACTTTAGGACTTATATTGTTTTGAAATTGTTGAATGAAAGCATTTGCAAGTTGTTCAAAAGAAGTAATAGAATAGGAAGGCAACAAGCAATACCATTGTAGGGCTTTGTCTCTTAATGTTCTAGTAAACAGTTTTGCAAGCAACCTTTGGTCATAAGCAAAATCAGTACATATTGTTTGAAATGTCTTAACATGTGTTAGAGGATCACCCTTACCATTATAAAGCTCCAAATGTGGAATTTCAACATGTTTAGGGGGAATAGCTCAGACAATGTCAAGAGAAAGTGGGCTCGCAACGTCAAATGTGGGCACACTAAACTTAGATTGATTCATAGAGGCAATTTGTTGCTGTAAAGAAGAGACAATTTGTGCAAGATTGTTAATGGTCGCTTCAGTCGAAGAGATCATATTAGACGTGTTAGATTGTGATGGAGGTGTTATGTTATTGAAAGAAGGTAGAGAGTAAGGTGGTGGGACACTATGATAGTTAGTCATAGGAGATGATTGGACAGGAGGAACACTACAAGGAGGAATGGAAGGGTTAAATGAATTGCCCCCTTGCGTCATGTTCATTTGTGAAGATATGAGAGGAACACTCACTGAAGGAATGAATGAAGAAGTTGGATTGAATGAAGGAAGAGGGTTGATTGAAGAAGAGGGATTGCCCCCATGACTGGTGATCATAGGAGGAATGTCTTGTATTGAAGTAGTCATTATGTTTGATGTAAAAGTAGGTATACTAGCAATAGGAGTCGTCAAAGGAATAGAATGATTGTCTTGAGTAGGAGGTTGTGTATAACCTAAGGTTTCAGCACAACTTTTCATAGGCATCACATTTGAATCCACAATGTGTGCAATACCACGCAAAATATCAATTCCATTCTTATCACTTTGAAGCATACGTTTTAGACCCTCAATTAAAGGAAGAGCTTGACTATCAGGGTATTCTTGAGACATCCATTGTCGAAAATCATCAAATTGGTTATCCAATTTTGAAAGTTGTTCTACAGAAACCTCATGGAGAGCTTCTTCATCATTAAGAGGATTAGAGGAATTACCCATGTCCTCGTTAAAAAGGCCATTCAAATTAGGTTCTATCTCCTCAGTAATTAAACCTTGGAAGGACTTAATTCTAAGGCTTCGTCTAACGGGAATAGTGTAAGTAGGACTTATTGTTGTAAAACTCATGCACTAAAGAAAGAGAGAAGATTTTGAATTTTAGAGGTAGCAAATTTTAGTAAAACCAACCAATCTTCTAGATTTAAGCTGTTAAATACAATCAGGACAATCTCCTGAAATTTCGGAAAAAATGTCCGGGACCGTGGCGCTCGGGGTGCACACAGTCCTCGCAACTTTTTTCGAAATTTGCAGGGATGAAAGTTATGATGATTTTATAGCTAACCTGAAAAAATTGAGTGATTTTATGATCTGTAGATAGGCCAAATTAAAGTTGCAATCTGAAAATTGAACCCTACCCAGATTGTCGAAAAATGCAAAATTTGAATTTTGAAAAAGAGAGGGAACCTGAAATTTTGAATTTTATGATTTTTAGAGGGAATACCAGAAGCAATGCAAGTTTTGAAATTTGAAAGTTGACTCAATTTCACGCAATATTCAATTTTGAAAGCGGAAATCAAAGTTGTTGTAATTAAGCACTTAATTTCAAAAGTCACAAATTGCAAAAAATTTGAATAAATCACTGAAATTTCGAATGAATGATAACACACTTTTCAGATTTAGGACTATAAGAAACACAATTTTGATAGGAATTTCAATTTCAATGATTTTTGAATGATTAGAAGCCTCAATCCAAGCAATTGCTAGACCAACTTTGACTGTAATTTTGAAGGTGTTAAAATTGATAAAATCAGCCAAAATTCTGGATTTTAGCAAAAAAATACAGTAAGATCTAGCTCCCGAAATTTCGAAGAAAATGTCGGGGACGATGGCGCTCGGGTCGCACACGGTCCTCGCAACTTTTTTCCAAATTTTCAGGGATGAAAGATATTATGATTTTATTGCGGAATCCAAAGTTACAGCTGATTTGGAGATGTTTTGATCAGTGAAATTGTCGGACAAAGGTTGAATCAAGAGGGTTTCAAAAATTATGGTTTTGACACTTAACCACTTAATTTTCAAAATTAACGCACAAATATGAATTGATAATTTGTAATAGAAGGGCAGATCTGAAACAAGCATTAACAATTAAACATTTCACAAGTTTAATTACTTAAAAAGAAAATTTAGGGTTTTTATGCCATCAACCTCTAAAATTTGCAAAAGATCCAACATGGAAATGCAATCAAGAAATCCAATTTTCAGATCTAACTATGAATAATCAGAAAGGATGTTCACGTCAGGTTCACCAAAATGTAAAGCGGAAAAATCAAACCCTAGTCGTTCTCCCCTCCCCAACTCCGAGGAGAGAGAAGGGAGAGTCACTAGGGTTGATGGTTTTCACTTAGGAGGGACTTTACATTCAAAAGAGGGGTTGAAACCCACAAGATCCAATCCCACGCAATGCAAGATTGGATTCTATATGAGTTTCAAGGGTTGTGATAGCAAGGATACCCTCTTTTGTAAAGAATGTAGATAGAAAGATTGAACTATGAATGCATGTAGAAGCAAGAAAGATTCACTTATAAATAGAGATAGGGACATGATATGAAGCTGCGGACCTAGAATTAGCAGTAAAATGTCAAGACGATGCTGTCCTGCAAATTTGAGCAAAAGTTGACGGGACGATGGCACCCGACGTGCACACGGTCCTCCAAAAAATCCGCGAAACGAAGGGGGATCTGTTCGTCTCTGCACAAGGATTCCAGATCTTCAATTTCAGCCGCGTACCTGCAACCTACACATAGAAAAGCGAAGACGATTGGGGGGTTAGGGATTAGGGGTTTTCCCTTAGGTCAAACCCCGGTTTTGGAATTAACAAAGAAATGAGAAATGCTTGTAAATGTAATGTAAAACAAGTACTAATACCTTGTTGTAAGGATGTTTGTATCCTTATATGCGAAGGTATAGATGTTGTTGTATGTTGTATGTTGTATGTTGTAATATGTGATCTCCTCTTCAATGGTTGAATCCTTGTCTTGAATGCAACACTTAGCCTTGAATGGAGACTTAGAATGATCAATTGCTTGAAGGAATGCTTGAATGCTTGAATGCTTGAATGCTTGAATGCTTGAATATCATTTCCCACTTTTTCCATCCTCCCCAAAATGAGAGAGGAAAAGTAATTTATATACTTGCCAATTAGGGTTAAAAGACTGATTTTCCCGACCTTAGGCCGACCAGGAAATGTTATTTTCCAATTTGCAAACAAAAAGGCCCGAAGTCCCATAGGAGACCGGGCCCAAAATAGGGCCAGGGACCAGGGCGCTGGGCGCCATGGTCCTGGGGGACCAGGGCACTGGGCACCCTAGTCCTGAAGGACCAGGGCGCTGGGCGCTCTGGTCCCACCTCCCGGGATAGCAGGGTGCAAGGAGGGATCAAGCAGGGTGCTGGAAAAATGCAGTTTTTGGTGTCGTGAGCAAGTTTCGGGGTCTCCATTCAGGTTCCGTTGTTGCATCGCCATCATGAAGACCCAAATGCGGTCGAAATTGCAAGTGTCACAATTTTAGGATGCTACAGAGAGGAAAAGGACTTAGGAGAAGTTGAAGGTATAGCTAATGGTAGACAAAACCCTACAAGGTGTGTGGTTAGATTCAGTGAAATAGTGAGTTGGTGGATTTATGAAAGTGAATTCACAAGAGCAGAGTAACAAACCTTGGTAGTGAGGACCTAGAGTGGAATAGGGGAATAGAGAGGAGCATTCCTGAATTAGGCTATGAAAAAAGGCCTTGGTGTGAGTCAAGCTAACTCAAGCAATCTAGGGTCCTCCCTATCACTAGGCTTACAAGAATCCACCCTAGAGCTAGGAGAACCAAGGCTAAATGAGTGACACGCAAGCATAAACACATAAGCAAAGGAAAACACAACACAAACACTTGCAACCCAAGGATGAACAAAGTCACTTAGTGACTATAACTTGAGGGGTGAAGGTGGACCAAATACCTAGAGGAGAATTCTGCAAGAAGGAGAACATAATACCATAGCAAGGCTACCAAGTAGAACAACCACAAGTTCCAAACTTGTCCCAACAAATCCTTATGTCCCCCAAGGCATACACGCCATCAAACTCTCCTTATGACCCCCATTGCATAAACAAACACTATGTAGCAAGGGTCCCATAATTCCCTTGTGTATCACTCTTAGGCTGTCAAACAACCCTTCACCTCAAGGGCAATCTACCCTCCCAAGGGTGAGTATGGCCTTTAACACCCAAAACAATATCATAAAACCTCAATAACACAAACACATAGGGAAGAACTCAACACCTTACTAAACATACTAAGAAATCAACAATGGAAAAACAACTACAACAAATAATCTTTTCAAAATACAAAGCAACATACATGAGATAGTAAACCAACCAACCTTAAATCTGCCAAAAGGATGAATAGAAGTTGTAGGAGAGCTGCCCCATCTACTAAAATTTCCTTCACAAGACTTTGCCAAAACTCATAAATCCAAAAACCAATCTCAAGAAAATCCATGTCTCCAAAAATAGAGAGTGGGTGATCAAACGTCTCCCTCCCAAACCATTCCCTAAGAAGACACTCCTCACTCTTTCCAATCCTCTTGGGAAGGGTGAGGGATGTTCATAAGCTAGTCTTCCCCAGACCCTAAAAGCTCTCCAGCCAAGGCACCTGAAAAAGGTAAAAGGAATGGGGAAGGGCAATAACACTCATGAGGAAGGTTGTCTAACCTAGGTAGGATCTTCAAAAGTTGAAATTCGGCCATCTTGGAAAACTCAACTTTTGGGGTGACTAAACAGTCTGTAGGGAGTGGACACATAGATAAATTTGACCTTCATCCATAGGTACATCATATGGCCCACTAAAAATGCCCCTAACTTGACCCTAGGAGTTAGTTTAACCCTCTAGAAACTCAGCCAAAGTTTACCTACGGGTCAGCCCTGAGTTGACCTTTCTAATGGCTCCCTATCCAAGACTTTCTTGGGACCATACTAGGATAATTGAAAAATGCATTGTTAAAACAAATTCCTTCCAAGGGACATGTCATTGCCAACTCACTTTACAACACATGTGTCAAGTGACACCACAAAAATTACACATCACTAAAATACACATGGCAGTTGTCCCTTTTTTGGAATTAATAAATTAAATAATTCTCAAATTAAACACACATCCAAGCATAAACTTTTACAAATTAAAACACATTTACACACGAGGTTTTGTCTCTCCAAATAGACAACCATTGGCTTCACAAACGCACATAGGTTTAGGCTTGGTTCTTCGAATAGTTTCCATGGTCACATGGATTATTTTTCCTGAACATCTCACTTTGCACATTAGTAATCCCAAATAATCACATTTAATATCAACACATGAAAATAATACAATTCAAACACTTTGCATACAATTTCAATCATAACGATCAATTTATCATTTATCCAATAAAATTCACATAAAGCAATTTACTCAAAGAGCATCATCATAATCCTCATGAAACTCAATCATTAATATGACATGCATACATGTTTTCTAATATCATAATGAAGTACTACAAATTCTGTGATAGAAGACATACATCATATCAAGATTATCAAATTAGTGGATCATATAGGATCTAATTCCATAACACATCAAAATATGCACTGCAAGGTAGAATGATTCCATAACTTGGTTCAATTATTTTTCCCACTAATCTTTCCATCTAACATAGCCAATTTTATTAAATTATAACATTTATTAATATGGTCAACCATGGTCAACTAAGTTAACCAGAGCTTGATCGAGGAGGGGCTCTACATGCTGCACATAAAAACTACAAGGTTTATCAGATGGATGTCAAGTGTGCTTTTCTGAATGGGGATCTTGATGAGGAAGTTTATATTGAGCAACCTGATGGTTTTTCACTTTCAGATGATAAAAACATGGCTTTTAGGTTAAAGAAAGCCTTATATGGATTGAAATAGGCACCTAGAGCTTGGTATGCAAGGCTAGACAAATATCTTTTAAAACTTGATTTCACTAAAGGTAATGCTGATAGTAATATATATTATAAAGTCACTGATGATGAAATATTGATTATTGGGGTCTTTGTTGATGACATCATTTTTGGAGGTGAAGATAAGTTGTGCATGGAATTTTCTAAAAATATGGAGAATGAATTTGAAATGTCTATGATTGGGGAAATGAAACTTTTCTTAGGTTTGCAGATTGCTCAGAGTGATAAAGGTATTTTCATCTGTCAAACTAAGTATGCTAGGGAATTGTTGAAGAAATTTGGTCTTGAAAATTTTAAACCGATTAGTACTCCTATGGTTACAAGTGACAAATTGTCAAAGAAAGATGAATCTGCACCAGTAAATCCTACAAGATACAAGTCTATGATTGGAGGTCTATTATATTTGACTCAGACTAGACTAGATATAATGAATGCAGTTTGGATTGCATCAAGATATCAAAGTGATCTTAGAGAAAATCATGAGAGTGCAGTGAAAAGGATTTTTAGATACTTACAAGGTACATTTGAATATGGTTTGTGTTATCTTAAAGATGATGACTTTACTTTATGTGCATATAAAGATGCAGATTGGGTAGGTGATGTTGATGACCAGAAGTGATGTTGAAAGAAACTTGTTTCATGGATTAACAAGAAATAATCATGTACTTCTTTATCTACTGTTGAAGTTGAGTATGTTGCTGCTGCTACTAACTGTACACAAGTTCTATGGATGAAGCAAATGTTGAAGGACATAAAAGTGAATTGCAATGGACCGATAGTTATTCACAATGATAACTCTGCTGCTATAGACATATCAAATAATCTGGTATTTCACTCTAAGACAAAGCACATATCTATCAAGTATAACTTTTTGAAGGAGAAGGTGGAAGAAAATGAAGTTAGATTGGTTTATGTGAACACTAAAGAGCAGATTGCAGACATCTTCACTAAACCTTTTCCTAAAGAATCATTTGAGTACCTCTAAGACAGATTAGGGGTTTCTGCCCCTCCGATAGGAAATTGATTGATGCTATTTGGCATCAATCCGGTATGCATTATCAGAGATATTATTCATTTCAGATTGATGTGGTGATGCTACTACTCAGGGGGAGTAGCTAGCCTTGTGATTCAGTGGTTTATGATTTTGCTTTAATATTTATGTCAGATCTTTGGCATTGATGTCAAAGGGGGAGAGACATTCATGTGAAAAATTTAAGGGTTATATACATTAGGGGGAGAAATTTGCAGAACTTAACTGAGATATCATCTACAGGGAGTGTATGGATCAGAAATTCATTGCTATATTCTTGTGTGGGAAATTTATTTGGCATTTCTTGGTACTTGGATGTTTTTCACATCTAGTGTTTCCAGCAATGCCAAAGGGGGAGATTGCTGGCAATTTGATGGAATTGATTATGTGTTGCATTGATGTTTTGTCACTGATATCAACACTACCTGCTTTGACTATTTACCAGTATCTGATTGGTCCCAGTAGGATGTTTGGTTTCTGATTGTTGATCCGGTATACTCTGGTATGCTCTGGCTTATGGAATTGGCTTAGATTTGCTACTCATGCTACTCAGATACATGTTCAGTCAGTTTGTATTGATCTGGTGATTGAATGCTATCTTATATGCTGACAAGCCTGGTTTGTTGATTCGGTGAGGGTTTCACCGGTAGAGCTTTGTTGAAGATCTTTTGATATTATGCATAAGTGGTGTTGGAGAGACTTCTAGTAGAGATTCAGGATACTGATGGTGATCATGTTTGATCCTTGACTGTTTGGGATCATTACTTTAGCATGTGTGGACCTAAATTGGGTCCGGTACTATCTAGGTTATGGACCGACTTAATGTAATGTGTTGGTTGGTCTTCTCGATGTGTTTCTAGGATGGCTTATGGGTTGGATGATATTTTGTTTGGTCTCAGGCAAACATGTTTTATAATTATGTAACTGGTTTATTGTCTAGGTGGCTGACCTTATTGTTCAAGGTTTAAGGTTTATATATATATATATATATATGTGTATGATCTCATTGTAGATCAATCATGGAATCATGGAAATGTATGGAAGCAAATAATGTAATAATAGTTCATGTAGAGGATTTGGTCGATCATAGGTGATCGAGTTGGTTTTATGCAAGAGGTTTAAGTCCTCCAGTATTGAGCTTAACCAGAACTGTACTCAGGCATAGGAGATGCTATTATTGTAGTTCATTCTTTCTTCTAGATTGTACTCTGTATTTTTATGTAGTCAGTGAGACTCCTTTTGTAATGAGCAGTGTGCTCTAGGCTGTTGGCCTTCCTGCAAGTGCAGGCCCCTCACATACTTACTGTAGAAGTATTATTTGACTGTGGGTAGGATTCCCACCGTGGTTTTTCCATTTATTGAGTTTTCCATGTACAAATCTTGGTGTCATGTGGATGGTATCTATTCTCTAATTGTTGTTTATGCTTAACTGGTATATCTGCTATTTCGGTAATTGGTTTATGTATTCTAGTATTGATCTTTTGGGTTTTGGTATTAATGTTTTAATTGCTTAAGGTTTCGGTAATTTGGTGAAAACTGATTCACCCCCCCTCTCAGTTGTCTTCCACTTATTTGATCTATCTAACACAATGTGCCATCAGCTTCTAGCTCAACATTAAGGAGGCCAACACCCATATGAAGGATGGACAAGAAGCATAGATAGGTTTAATGCATCCAACCATTAGAATGTACTCAATGTTTCAAAAAGTTTAAAATCAAATTCAAATTAGAGAGACCCTTTGCATGAGTTATTCGAGCTCCCTTAGTAGGCATTAGAATTTTGAATTATGCATTTAATAATTGAAGTGGCAGAAAGTATTGCTCCTAGTAAAATCTGACTTTAACAAGAGAAGAAGAGATGGATGATCTTCCTTCAAATTAAAAACATCCAGTTAAATTATGCCATAGCTCTTAGAGGGGAGACTTCATTGATTCCTAAAATCCATAAAATCATCTGCCCACCATCTTAAATACCACCCTTCTAATGCTGATTTGGAGAGGAAATATTCTTCCGAACTTTTCTTCCCTATATATAAATATGTCTGCAAGAAAAAATTTCAAAAATTTCCAGAATTGATAATTTTTTTTCCAGCAATGCTTGCAATCTCTAGTTAGGGGTTCTTGCTGTTTTGATGGAATTGACAACAATTGCGGAGTCATCTTCAACTTCTAGACTCTTAATTCCTCTCTTTGAGCATTCGACGAGGCCCAATAAGAGGGCACTAAATTCAGCAATGTTGTTGGTATCAAGAAAAATAGGGATAGCTAATTTTCCTTTAATGATTCCTTTGTGATCCTTGATAACATATCCAACACTAGAAGGACCCGGGTTACCTTTTGATGCTCCATCAAAATTTAGTTTTAACCATCCTATTTTAGGGGGGTTCCAAACATCACGATCTCTTTCAAGGTCCTTCTTCTCCATAAATGGAGGAACTTTAATACCATTCCATTTAAATCTAGTCCTACCATCCCTATCTGTGAAGTCTTTTTTAGAGTTGGAATTAAAAGATAGCTTATAATTGATGTTCTCGACAATTGAGCTTTCGATGGAATTGAGAACTGATTTTGTCTTACTTGCTTTGTTATAAAAAAATCTCCTATTTCTCTCTTTCCGTACTTCCCATATGAGACTAGAAGGATTGATTTCCCATAGAGGGCTAAGAAGACCATTATTTTGTCTAATTGGCCAACCTTGAAAGAGGGAGACAACATCATTAGGAAGAGAAATGATCCACCCTAGCTTCATAACCATCTCCAACACTTAGCTATAAAAGGGTAGTTTAGGAGAAGATGATCTACAGATTCCTCCCGAGATTTGCAAAGGATGCATCTTGAGGGGACCTGAAAGTCTATTTTCTTAAATTTCTCAGTAGTGAATGTTTTATTTTTAGTTACTAGCCAAGCAAAAACCCCAACTTTTGGTATTAGTTTGGTGTTCCAAAAGAGCTTGTGTGGGATTCCTAGATCATTGTCCTTAGATTGGTTAAGAAGGAGATTGTAACCTTCCTTGGCATTATATTGGCCTGATTTGGAGGGAGTCCATATTAGTGAATCTTGACCATTCTAAAAACCAACTACATATTCTTAATAGTCTCTAGAAGCTATTCAATTTCATTAGAAGGGAGAGGAAGACCATCGAAGCTCTTCCAAGACCATCCAAAACTAGAATCCTCCTCTAAAAATACTACATAATCCCTGATGTGAATACCCCAATTTTGTTTTAGCCAGTCTCTTGTATTCTGGATTGATATTAAATTGTCTAAGCTTGGATAACCACCCCAAGAGTCCTCCCAGAATAGACATGAGGAGCCATCATGAACATCCCAAGAAATATAATCTACCACTAGAAATCTACACTTGAGCATAAAATTCCAAATACTAGATCCTTTAGGAAGGTTACTCACTCTCATGAAGTTGCTTGGTTCTCCATCAATAATTTATTTAGCTTGCATTAGTCTCACCCATCTTTCTTTTGGATCCTTTATCATTTTACAAATAAGTTTAGCCCCCAAAGCTTGATTTTGAAGTTGTTGACTGCGAATCCCTAAACCACCTGATGCCTTTGGTATAAATTTTTTATCCCAATCTATTAGAGATATTCTATGCTTCTCCTCCATATTTTTCTAGAAGAAGTTTCTCATTTTCTGAATATTAAAAGCATTCATCCCTATTGTTAATGCTTGATATGACAAGAGATAAATGGGAAGTGCCGATATAGCCTCCTGAAGCATGACCAATCTACCTGCCCATGAGAACCATTTACCTTTCCATGAGTTGATACTCTGCTCCATTTTTGTTTTCAAGGGGTCCCACAATTTTGAATTTCTTAAACCTTTGTATATTGTTATTCCCAAATAGATACATGGTAGACTACCTTTCTTACAATTTAGAATTTTCAAGATTCTTCTTTTTGTTGTAAGGGGTGTTGAGAAAAATAGACTTTTGACTTCTCCCTATTAATAATTTGACCTGAGACTTTACCATATGAAATTAGGAGACTTTGGAATTGTGTTGCTTCTCTAGCTTTGGCTACTCCTAACAAGAGATTATCATGTACAAATTGTTGATGTGAAGCAATGTAATCTTAATACCTTCTATTAACTTTTGATTTTGTATATCTTTGATAGCTCTTCCCAAGGCTTCTGCCATTATAATAAAGAGAAATAGAGACATAGGGTCCCCTTGTTTGATGCCTTTGGAGGATGAAAAATATCTTTCAGGTTTACCATTATGAGAATTGCAAATTTTGGTGTTGAGATGCATTCAAAAACCTAGTTGATCCATTGATTGTTGAAACCAAAGGCTTGCATAATCTTGCATAAAAAATGCCAGTCCACATTGTCATATGCCTTTGATATATCTGATTTTATGATCATCCCAACTTTATTTGTATTTTGGAGAGTATGGATAGCCTCTTGGGCACCAATCACCCCATCTAAAATTAATCTCCCTGGCACGAACCCTATCTATTCTTCTGAAATAATGTTGTCCATAAGAGGTTTGAGTCTATTAGTGATTACCTTAGAGAGGATTTTATAAATAGAGTTGCAAAGGGAGATTGGTCAAAAATCCCCCAATCTAACAACTTTCTCTTTCTTCAAAATTATGGAAATGAAGGTATTATTGATTTCTTTTAGAATATTTCTAGATTTTCTTGAGGATTCTAGAGCCACTACCAAATCTGACCCTATTATATGCCAACATTTAAAAAAAAAACTTGTAGGGAACCCATCTGGCCCAAGAAATTTATCAGAGGGAAGTTGGTTGAGAGCCATATAGACTTCTTCCATTGAGATTGTTTCATTTAACCACCTATTTTTCTCCTTTGTAATAATCTTGGGAATGACTAAAAGAAGCTTGTTATGTTCTCTTAAATCTTACCCTTCATCATTATTTAGCAAGTTGGAAAATAAACATATGATTTCATTTCGGATAGCCTGTGGATCCTCAATGGCCTAGTGATTCCCCTGACCTTTTATTGTGGATATCCTATTTATATTCCTTCTTTGCTTAGTAACATTATGAAAAAAATTGGTGTTCTTATCTTCATCTTGAAGCCAACCCTCCATTGACTTTTGTTTCCAAAATATTTCTTCTTTAGAAAGAATATCTTCGTACTTTGCCAACAACTTCCTTTATTTAATGAATTCCTCCTGAAACATCCCATCCTTGATTATTTTATCATTCAACTCCTCCAATTGAGATTCTAAGTTTCTCTTAGATTCAAATATATTTTTGAAATGTTTAGCATTCCATACCAGCAACTTCATACAAAGCAGTAATGCTTAGAGCCCTCAAAAGCACCATCTTTCCATCATTGGTCTATAAGAAGTAGGAAATTCAGATCCTTCATCCACATGTTCTCAAATCTAAATGGAGGTTTTGACAAATTGGAAGCTCCCTGAAAATTTAACAAGAGTGGATAGTTGTCTAACCTCGACCATGGTAAGACTTTGCATTCTAAAGAGAATGGGAAAGAGGAGAAGTCCCCCATCCAGAAAAAATTGTCTATTTTTTTTGCAATGTTGCTGAAACCTAATCTCTTGTTATTCCAAGTGAAGATGTTGTCCCCTGATTCCACTTCAAGGAGATCATTTCTTTCAACCCAATCTTTAAATTCTTGTTGGTATTTTCCACGCCTAACTAGACCTCCTCTTTTGTCTTTCAAGCATCTGATGGCATTAAAATCCTCTCCAATAAACAAATTCTTATTCTAAACTTGAGATATCACTCCATCCAAATCTGACCAAAAGACTCACTTTGATGTTGTAGACATAGGACCATAGGCATTAATCAACAAAAAAAGAAATTTGAAGAAATAATCTTTACTGCCACCATCAACCAATTTTTGTCTGAAGCTACCCTCTCAATCTACACCATAGAAGGTTTCCATATTATCTAAAGGCCCCCAGATGCACCATCTACTTGAATTGCTACCTGCTTACAACCAATATATTGGTTCCTAAGACCTTCTCAAAAGGATTCCACTTGTTGAATATTGAGTTTAGTTTCTTGGAGGATGATGATCTTTGCATTGATCAAAAGGATTCTTCTTTTGATCAAGCATTTCTTGTTAGGGGCTTTGACGCCCCTAACATTCCAAGATAGGATTTTCATATCTATTAAGGAAGGGATGACCCCTTCCTTACTTTCAGAATATCAGTTATCTTGAATTGTCTATCAACCTCTCCCTGTATTGATCGATGCTCACTTAAAGATTTTTTTCCTCTCTTAGGTGAGGTAGTACCAAAATCAGGCTTAGATTTACAATCAATTAGTTGTGTGATGCCCAAATTCTTCTTTTCTTTCATTTGTGAGTAAAGAGAAGCAAGAGGAGTTTCCTAACTTGTTCAGGGACCTCATCCTCTTCCATGTAGTCATTTAGGAGATTGAGTGTTGGAATCGATCCCCATCTCTGAAGGGACAAATGGTAGATTTGGGGAATCAACAAAGGAATTAGGAAACTCTGAAGAAAGATTAATGCTCCTTGACTTCAAAAATTCATTCCTAATCAGAGAATAATAATGCAATGGTGGATTCAAGCAGGGGGATTCTACAAATTTATCTCTCCACTGTACCAGTTAGGGGAACATCTGAATCTTTAGAAGGGACTTGCTGAGTATGTATATTTGGGATCTCCATATTCTAAGGAAGGGTGCCTTCCCTAATGGAAGCTGAAGATAAGAAAACCTAAGGTTAATAATCATTTGCATAAACCACATAAAAACACCAATAAAGCATTTAGACAACTAAATTGATCAATTATACCTTAGCTTCTACTCTTCCTCTGATTGAGCTAGATGAAGTGGAAGATGCACCCTTGTTGCTCCACTTGATTTTCTCCTTTAAGATGGTGGATTTGTGGATTGATCTTCACTACACAACAAGATTGGATTTGGATTGGATTTGAATAATGATGATGGATGAGAGGAATTTGTCTTAGATGAGGGGATATTTGGGCATTATGATGGTTCTATGGATGATCTTGGGACTAAAATGGACAACATGACAATGCATGAGAAGTAGATGATTTGTGTGGAAATGAAACTACAAATTATAGATTGGAGGAGGTCCAAATGAAGGGCCAAGATTAATTTTGAAATGGGGGCTAGGATTGAAATAAAGAGTGAGAGAGGATTGAGAGGACAAGGTGTGGGATCCAAGAGATATGCCATAAAGGCATTTCTTGTCTCCACACCTCTCAAGGTGTTGAAATCAAGGAACACTGAGAGGGGGGTGAATCATTGCTCTACCGATAAATAAATTTTCAAGCTTATTCTCATACTACGAGAAGTAGATGTAAGAAAGTAAAATGCAGAAACACAAGATAATCAACCACAAAATCATAACACTAGGATTTTTATGTAGAAACCCAGAAAGGGAAAAACCATGGTGGGATTGGAACCCACTATTCATATACTGTGATCAAGAGTACATAAATATTACATAAGGGGAATGCACTTGCATTTAGACACACTGTCTAGAACCAAAGGTTCAATTACAATATGGAAGTCTCATTGACTTATAGATCAATTACAATGATAACTTCAATTGGTGAAATCCAAAATAGTATCAAACAATGCCTGGATGAGTTTCGGTTAAGTGCAAGAAGTATGATTGTAACACCTCTGCAACTCTGCTCTATTTTGCTTCTCAATCAACTACCGGATCAAGAATGCAAACGTGAAACTATGCCAAAAGGTTTCTCGATCACAACTCACTCATACTATCACCCAAAAAGATCTTCTACATCGGTCATATATATCCATAATCACAAAAGAAGACATTCATCAAGTTGACCAAGCACAATATGCAATGTAATGTGTAACCAGTTGTTGGCTAAGACCGAATCACCAAAAATTATGTGGATACACCAAATAATGTCTAAATGATTTCTATATATCAACCCTATCATCCCATGCATGAATCTAACCATCGCAATCACAATAAAGATTCTAGACCAAAAGTGCTCTACTTATCTTGAAATACCAGAGACTGATTACTAGACCACTTCCTCCACTGGTTACTAAGAACCATGACTAATGGATAGGATTTCCAAGGATAGTTGGCATAAATGACAACCCTAATCCATTATCCATGCATTAGAATTCATCGGATGAGTGTCAATTGCCAACAATCTCCCCCTTTGGCATTGATGGCAAAACTCATGAAAAATGTCTAAGTGTTGACACCAATATACCGGATCAAAATTTCTAAGGCTCCCCCTTAGACCACAAACTCAAAAGCCTGTATCATTCTGTATATTTTTCACTTTACACTCCCCCTTTGACAACAATGCCAAAGTTGGGGTGCTGCTTACAAACTTATATACAAGGGTACATACCAGATATTCTATACATGAAGATATCTACAAAAATGGTCTTCAAAAATCTGAAGTGGGTGTCCCACCCATTCTTCAAATTTTCCAAAAATATGATGAAATCACTGAAAACATAAGCATATATTTCCACATCTTTTAATTCAGATGGAACTGGTTGAGCCATTGTCTTCAAGAAATCAACTTTTATTCTCAGCATGGTGTCCATCGGAGGAGCAATAAGGTTCCAGAGTTCACCAACCCACCTCAGTATCCTGTCCTTTTCCGAGTTTAGGATCAAGATTTGATTAGTTTGAGCCATCACCTGACCTTCTACACTGCCGGCAAGAGCTACATTGGAATCAAATGACTAAGATATACTATCAAGATTTCCCTAGAAAACACTAATCTTCTTATCTATATCTGAGGTGAATTTGGGCAGTATAAGGCATGACTTGTATATCTTTCCTCCTTCACTCAATGCCTCAAAGATATTTTGGAGTCCTTTATTCAGTCTAACTCTGTCATCTTCAATCATTTTCCAAAATGTCTACAAACGGACCTCCTTGAATCTATCCAATAATTTCTTGGTGGTTGCCTTTTCTAGTAATTCAAAATTGGTATTGATATTTTTCCAAAATGTCTACAAACGCACCTCCTTGAATCTATCCAATAATTTCTTGGTGGTTGCCTTTTCTAGTGATTCAAAATTGGTATTGATATTGTTAATTAACTATAGAAGCTTACCGGAGGGGTTGGAGTTTGGATCTAATTTCAGTTTCGGTACCAATTTTTTTAAAACACCTACAAACATCTCAATCAACTTCTTGTCCTCATTCTCAAATTTCACCAAGTCCTGACTAGCTTGAGCCTAGACTACTACAACAACCATCAGCCTTTTAGCTGGAGACATCTACCTAATATCAAGTGGTTTATCAAGATTAATGGATGTTCGCATTTGATCATTTGTATTATACGGATAATGCATTTTTTCTTGATGCAACCGGTATATGTCTATCATAGAGATTATATTTGTGTATGATGACTATTTTGTATGTTATCATTGATGGAAACTGTGTTTCTTTAAGTCATCTAAGTTCTATAGTTCAACTGGCTAGACTTAACCGGTAAAGCAGAAATAGTTTTATCAGAACCGGTAATTAGGACTTCAACTGGTACATGAAAATCATGAAGATTGAGATAATATCATTTTGAAGCATCATTGAAGACCATCAGATGAAGATATGTTTGTGACTGCACATGCTAAACAGATCAGATGAACAAGATTTGTTTGACATAACATGTTAGTGGATGGTGACTTAACCGATAGTGATAAAAATCACTCAGATCGGTAAAACGACATAGAATAGGATTTGTTATGTTGGAGGCCGACATAACTAAAGTGTACAATGCAAGATTGTCTAGATGCATTGAACCTAGGAAATTGTAATTAGGTTCTAAACTGACCTTATGATAATTTTAATTGTGTGATGAGGTATGAAAAGATATTTATACATGAGCTTGATAGTGTGATATGTGATGAGCAAATTGAGTATTTCTGGTAGTGCAAAGTTCAGAGAAGATGAGAGATGAAGTCTTTGCAATGTTGTAATGTTCTGAAGTGGATCTTTTCAGACAGATAAGGTACTATACTAAGATAATTTGTACTTGTTGACTTCCTAACAGTTGCAGCAAGAAAATCCTCTTGCAAGGTCACTCCTAATAGGGTGTAGTCAGATCCTAACAATTCTGATCATTAAATCCTCTTACCAGGTGAGACATTAACTTGTGTTTCCAAATCCCAGTAACTTGGGTAGCTCCTAATAGGTTTGGTCCTCAAAGGCCTTATTGTATAGCTCTTAACTGGGCTTAGACACTTTTAATAGGGTGTGCCCCTAACCAGGTGTTGTAGACCTTAACCAGTTAGATCTCTATACTACAGATATTGGATCTTGTGGGTACTAACTCTCATCGTAGTTTTTCCCATTTGGGTTTTCCACATATAAACTCTTGTGTCATGTGGTTTATGCTTTGTGTGGTGATTGTATACTTGGTGTTATTTCTTATATGTCTATTGAGTTTTAAGTTGGTGAAATTGATAATCATATTTCTATTGTTTTTACTATCACTGATTCACCCCCCCTCTTAGTGCCTTGTAAGTTCATCAATTGGTACTAGAGCTTAACTTCGTTAAGGCTTAACTGCTTGGAAGGGATCTCTAATCCTAAGGCAAATATGGGTGAAAGAATGAGATATAGAGAGATGGCTAAAGAACTTACTAAAACCAAGGATGAGCTAGAAACCCTAAGAGGCAAGTATAAGACATCAATAACTAAAAGGAAGAAACTGACCTAACAACTATTGGATATCTCTGACAACAACTCCTCAGATGAAGAGAACATTGATGCACTAGTTGAAGAAGTGGATAAGTTGAATGGTGAAAAGACTAACCTAAGGAGAGAACTTGAAGCACCTACAATCCAGATGAGTGAGGAACTTGAAGCTAGAAGAAAGACCGAAGATCAGATCCGAGATAAAGAGCATGGAATATTTAAGATCAAGCAGGAGAATTCAACTTTGTATGAATATTGGCATGAGGAGAAAGAAGAAAAAGAAACACTACAGTCAGATCTTAAAATGGCAATGTCTCTTAGAGAGACCCTCATGAAAACAAATGAAGATCTTACAAAGGAACTTGCTGAGGCCAATAAGAAGCTTGATAAATACAAAAAGAGCTCCTCTATGATGGATGAATAGATCAAATCTCAGAGGATGAAAGGTGATACATCTGGGTTAGGATACAATACATCTGAGAAGGGAGAACCTTCTGGTGCCAAGAGCAACATGCATGAAGGTAAAATTTCTCCTAAGGCTTAGAAGCCTACTGGTAAGAAAGCTTACAAACTTGTTTGCTTTAACTATCTTAAACCAGGACATACTACTAATGTTTGTAAAAGCAGATCTGATTCTAATTCTGGTTATAAACCTAATACTAGATATGTTCCTAGGAGATTTGAAGGATATTGTTATACATGCAATATGTATGGGCATAGATCAGTTGATGTAGATATGGAGCAAACAATCCAACACCTCACATGCTCCCAAGACCTATTGGTGAGTGGAGAAGGAATTTTATTGACTGAAGGATCACAAATTGGCAAAGACTCTATGTTAACCGGTCTAGTCCTTATAAGATGGAAAAGAGAGTCATTTTGATTTGTTTAGTCTGCAACAATTTTGGACATGTGGCATTGAACTACAGAAGAAGAACAAGTAAAGGCAACTCAGGACCTTGGAGAGCATTTGGAATGGCATGCTATTATTGCAACAAACTAGGACACATTGCCAAGTTTTGTAGAACACAGAAGAACCAACTATTGAATCATTCTGCATACCGGAAAGGAAAGAAGAAAGTTGATATTGAAGAAACCAGAGCTGAGATAAATAAGATATGGAAGAAGAAGAGTGATGTCAAACCATCAAAGGAATCATATTCTTCACCTAATGTGGAGAATCCATCTCCGGTAAACTAAGTTGTTTCTACAACTTGGGGTGAGCTTATTGTCAAATCTTGAGTTGAACCTCTGGATGATGTACTGTAAGTTAAATTTGCATATTTTGATGCATTTTGATGTGTTTCTAGATCAAACTGGTAAATATCTTTGAGTTTTTGCTATCGGTAATATGCTTTAGAGTTTGTTAATGCATTTTAGGGTTTTGTCGATAAATGCATTTATTGTAGTAGTTAGAATCAAAATAAATAAAACATTTTGAATTTCATTTGTCACTTTGCATCTTGAGAACTCTTGGCAAAGCGAACAGAGCGGAGATAAGTTTGTGCAATCAGCATTCAGATCATTTACTAGCATCCAAGGTGATTGAAGTGAAGTTTGATTCAGTGATCGAGTATTGAAAGTTTTTGACAGTTGGAAACCCTAGCACCGAAGAGTAAGAGGTATTTATCAGTGAATCTTACTCTTTGCTTTGAAGTTTTGCATATTGTAGTATGGATACTCTGCATCTAGTTGATGTGATCTAGAGATCAAGACCTAAATACAAATGACATCCATACAAATTAGAGGAAATTGACTCTGTCAGTGCCCTATCCGGTGTACCAAATGATGTTTTTCATGTAGAGGATGTAAGATCCTTTTATCACTGCAAATTTGAAGATCTGGGAGTTTCATTTATTTATAAGCAATACAAATCTCTGTGCAATGAACAGGGTAGATTGAAAGAATAGTTCAGAAGTGTAGCTGATAAAGGTTTTCATCATGTGATCAATTTAATTGATGATTTTGATGACAAGTTGGTGAGATTTGTTTTGATCCGCATTCATGATCAGTTCATGTGGCTACACAGACCTCACAAAATCACTAAGGAAGCAATCCATGTTGTAACCAGCTTTTGCTCAACCGGTGAAGTACCATTGCTTAGGTCTATACCTAAGAATGATGTTGAGAATTTAACTGGATATAGATGGGATAAAAGAGCCATGACCATGAATGATATTAATGATCCCACTGTGAAATTTGCATCTATGCTGATTGGCTATAGAAATTTCTATTCAAGTATAATGAATAATATACCGACAATAGCCATTCACATTGCATATTGGATGATTAAAAAAAATGTGGACTATGACTTGACTGAAGCTCTAAGTAGTCAATTAGTGGAAAATTTGGAAGCAGTCAAGAAGGACAAAAGGCTGAGATTTAAGTTTGGACAACTTATCATGGGCTTATTCTTTTATTTCCAAAACTTTTTCCCCAGTATTGGTGATGTACAATGGATAACCGAGACACTTGCCCTATTGTAGATGAAGAATGACATTAGGATGCTAAAATACAAGTTTGATGATATTTTAAAAAAATTCAGAAGGAAATGCATGCAAGGGAACACATATCGGTAGAGGTAGTCAATTGGAAATGCATGCAAGGGAAAACATACCGGTAGAGGTAGCCAATTGGTAATGCCCATGGGTTATAAAGTAGATAAAGACCTACTTGTTGCTTATGTTGATCATTTGTTAGCTCAACCGACTGATACCACCGCTAAGAGGTTTGGAACCTACAAGTGTTGGCAATATGGATGAATTGATTATGTGTTGCATTGATGTTTTGTCATTGATGTCAACACTAGCTATTATGGTTTGTTATCGATAGACAAGTTTTGGTTACCGGTGGAAGATCTAGTGTTACTAACAAAAGGGACTATCTCTTGGAAACTTCTGACATGTTTGGATCAATGGAGTATGTTTGATTTTATGTGTTACATGCTTCTGGAGCATGTTTTGGTCAGTTGGTATTGACTTGGTAATCGGATGCTATCATACACTCTTGTAAACCCTTACCGACATGGGTTTAAGGTTTAACTAGTAGAGATTTCATTGAGAAATATTGACAGGATGCATAAGTGGTGTTGGTGTGGCTTCTAGATGGATTTCAGGATGCTGAAGATGTTCTTTGATCGTGCCTCAACTAATTGAAGACATTGTTTTGGCATGGTGGACCCAGATTAGGTCCGGTGACTATCTAGGTTATGGACCAATATCATGTTAACGTGTTCTCTACACGTTACTGAGATGATTTATGGATTGGTTATTGTTGTTTTAGTCTTAAGCCAACATGACATATCATTGTAATATGGATGTATGTAATGATCTTATTGTAATATCTTTTAGGTGGCCGACCTAATTGGTTTAGGCCTTAGGGTTGGTATAAATTGATGAAAGATCTCATTGTAAATAACATATCATGGTCATGGAATGTAATATCATATGCAAAGGAGATTTGGTCGATCATAGGTGATCGAATTGGGATTAAGGAAGAGGTCAAAGGCCTCCGGTATTGAGCTTAACCGAGACTATAATCAGGCATGGTAGATGCTATCTTTGGAAGTTCATTATTCTAGATTGTTGTCCATTTATATTGAGGTGTTTATAACCTCTCTATAGTCAGTGAGACTCTTTTGTAATGAGTTGCACACTCTAGGCAGCATGCCTTCCTGCATGTGCGGGCCCCTCATTGTATCACATACTTTTTGTAGAAGTATCATCTGACTGTGGGTAGGCTTCTCACTGTGGTTTTTCCCTTTCTAGTTTTTCCATGTACAAATCATGGTGTTATGTGATATGGTTGCATTGTGTTGATTATCTGTTTTATTTTTAAGTTTTATTGCTTACTATTATCTATTTCTGTTATTCCAGTACTTAATGTTTATGTGATCTGGTTAAAGGTTATTAAGTGGTTTGGTTGATATAATATGTTAACAACTGATTCACCCCCCCTCTCAGTTGTTCACCGGTTATACTAACAATTGGTATCAGAGCTTTGGTCCTCTTTTGCAGAAGCTTAACCACTTGAGGTAGATCCTATGACAACTAATACTTCTAATCCACTGACAACTATTTTCAGAAGAGAAATCCCTAAGCTTGATGGAACAAATTATGGGATATGGAAAATTCGAATGGAGACTCATCTGAGATGTCTTGACAAGGATATTTGGGAGATCACTGAGAAAGGATATAGACTTTATGATCCGACATCTGGCAATCCTGCTCCTGCAGACCTGGACAAGAATATTGAAAATGATTGCAGACCTAGAGAAGACCTCTTGTGTGCACTTACTAATCAGTAAATCATGGGATTGATTGATAAATCATTAGCAAAGGTTATGTGGGATAAATTAAAAACTCTGAATGAAGGTGATCCTACTGTCAAAATTGCTAAACTTGATGGTTACCGGGTAAGGTATGAAAACTTGAAGATGGAAGATAATGAAAGAATTGTTGTATTTATGGAAGAGTAAATGATATTGTTATGGGAATTCGATGTTGTGGAGGATCTTTGAGTGAAGATGAAATAGTTTCCAAAGTCTTGAGATCCCTTCTACTAGCTTACAAGATGAAGGCAACTGTAATTAATGAGCAGAGAACAATGGCAAACACTTCAGTTAACAGAGACATTCTAATTGGGAAATTATCTGCTTTTGAGCTTGAAGAATTTGGATCTTCTGGAGCTGTAAAGTCTGAACCTGCTTTTCATCCATCATCATCTTCTACCAGAAAAAGTGATTGGAAATACCTATATGCAAAATAATTGGAAGATATGAGGAAAGAAGATGAAGAATTTGAGCAACTTGAAGCCTTATTTTCTAGAAGAGTACCTAAAGGACTGACAAGAAGTAAGTAAGAAGGAAAAGAACCTTTTAAATGTTTTGCATGTAATAAGATTGGTCATTTTGCATCTAGATGTTCTGAAGGGAATGCAAGATTTGAACAGAGAGTTAAGAAAACATTTAAGCCTAATCAGAATAGATATAGATTCAAGAAAAGTAAACAATGGTACATAGCAGATGAGGAAGGAGTAAGTGATGACTCTGAGGATGAACTAATAGTAGACTATGCTAGTGGATCCAACAATGGAAAGGAATGGGTGTTCTATGCTTTAAAGGAAGATGAACCAGAACCGGCTATCATAAATGAAGAAAATGCCCTAGCAGAAAAAGTTGAAGATAAGGATGAAGGGGTAATTGATAGTGGATGCTCACATCATATGACTGGAGATAAAAGAAAATTTATGTCCTTGCAAGAATACAATGGTGGTCAAGTCAGATTTGGAGATGACAAAGCATGTATGATCAAAGGTAGAGGTATTAATTCTCTAGATGGCAAGCATAATACTAATAATGTCTATTATGTAGAAGGTTTAAAGCATAATATTTTGAGTGTTGGTCAATTGGTGGAAAAGGGTTTCCAACTTCAGTTTAAAGATAGAAAATGCAAAATCATTAACAAAACTGGTTTGGAGATTGCAACCGGTACTCAGACTGGAGGTAATATCGTTCACTTGAATATTGGTAATAAGACATGTTTGATTTCTCATATTGATGAGAGTTGGTTATGGCATAAGAGGTTGTGTCATGTTAATTTTGATTGTATTGTTAAGATCAGTTCAACAAAGGCAGTTACAGATAAACCTAAGATTATGAAGCCTCATAATCTGGTATGTAAGGAATGTCAATTGGGAAAGCAAGTTAGAACTTATTTTAAGAGCATACATGATAAATCTAATGATTTGCTTGATTTGATTCACACTGACTTATGTGGTCCAACAAGGACTAGAAGCTTTCAAGGTGATAGGTATTTCATGCTAATAATTAATGATTATTCTAGAATGATGTGGGTGACTTTTCTAAGGGAGAAGTCTAAAGCCTTTGAGAAATTCAAGATCTTTAAAGAAAAGGTTGAAATAGAAACTGGATTGAAAATCAAATGTCTAAGATTAGATCAAGGTGGTGAGTTCACTTCTCATGAATTTAACAGTTATTGTGAGACAAACGGAATTAGGAGACAATTATTTGCACCTTAGACTCCACAACAAAATGGAGTAGTGGAAAGAAAGAACAAAACCATTTTGGATACAACAAGAACTATGATGATGGAAGCCAGATTGCCTCATATCTACTAGAGAGAAGCAGTGAGTACAACAGTCTACACATTCAACAGAGTTCACATCAAAGGTGAAACCGGTAAGACCCCTTATGAATTATGGTTTCAACATACACCTACTGTTAAATATTTCAGAAATTTTGGAAGTAAATGCTATATCAAAAGGGATGATTCAATTGATAAATTTGATCCTAGATGTGATGAATGAATATTTCTTGGTTATTCAATTCAAAACAAAGCATATAGATGTTATAACTAAAGATTGCAAAAAATTGTGGAGAGCGCTAATGTGAAAGTGGATGAGAAATATAGAAATCAATCTATATCATATGACAGGGAACCAGCAGTGGAAATGATCATAACTGAACCAACAATGCCTTAACCGGTACAGGAAACTGAGATAGTTACACCAGTACAATTAGAAAATTCAACTGTGACTGATGATCAAAGCAGTGAACCTAAAGTTTAGAAGACACCAAGGTATGTAAGATTTAATCATTCTGAAGATCAAATCATTGGATATAGGAACAAGGGAGTTATGACAATAAGAAGAGTAGCAAATGAAGAGGTATGTCTTATTTCTCAAATTGAACCGGCATCTATTATTGAAGCTTGTAAAGATAAACATTGGTTAAAAGCTATGGGAGATGAATTAGATCAGATAGAGAAGAATGAGACTTGGAATTTAGTTCCTCGACCTAAAAAATAAAAATGTTATAAGAACTAAATGGGTTTTTAAGAATAAACTGAATGAGAATGGTCAAGTTGTAAGAGAAAAAGGCTAGATTGTTTTGTAAAGGATATTCTCAAATGGAAGGAATTGATAATGGCGAGACATTTGCACCTGTAGCTAGAATTGAAGTTGTTAGACTATTTATTGCCTATGTAGCTTATAAGAATTATAAGGCCTATCAATTGGATGTTAAATGTGCATTTTTGAATAGTTAACTTGAGGAAGAAGTATACATTGAGAAACTTGATGGATTTTCACTGACAGATGATAAAGATATGGTTTGCAGATTGAGGAAAGCTTTATATGGATTGAAACAAGCTCTTAGAGCTTGGTATGCAAGGTTGGATAAATATATTTTGAAGCTTGGTTTTACTAAAGGCAATGCTGATAGCAATTTATATTATAAAATCACTGATGATGATATTCTGATTATCGAAGTATTTGTTGATGATATAATTTTTGGAGGAGAAGATAAATTGTGCATGGATTTTTCTAATAATATGAAGAATGAATTTGAAATGTCCATGATTCGTGAGATGAGATTTTTCTTAGGTTTGTAGATTACTCAAACTGACAAAGGCATTTTTATTTGTCAAACTAAGTATCTAAGGGAATTGTTGAAGAAGTTTGGTATGGATAATTCCAAACCGGTAAGTACTCCTATGGTGACAATTGAGAAAATTTCTATCAAGGATACATCTACACCGATAAATCCAACAAGGTATAAGTCTATGATTGGGGGCTTGTTGTATCTAACTCAGACTAGACTGGATATTATAAATACAGTAAGTATTATTTCAAGATATCAAAGTAATCTTAAAGAAAATCATGAATGTGCAGTAAAGAGGATATTCAGATATTTGCAAGGAACAACAAAATATGGCTTATGGTATTCTAGAGATGATGATTTTACTTTATGTGCATATACTGATTCAGATTGGGCAGGAGATACTAATGACAGGAAGAGAACTTCTGGTGGAGCATTCTTTCTTGGAAAGAAATTGGTTTCATGGATCAACAAAAAATAGTCATGCATTTCTTTATCTATTGCAGAAGCTGAGTATGTTGCAGCAACAACTAATTGCACTCAAGTCTTGTGGATGAAGAAAATGTTGAAGGATATCAAGGTAAATTATAGTGAACCGGTAGTTATCTACTATGATAACTCTACAGATATTGACATGTCTAAGAATCCGACATTTCACTCTAAAACTAAGCATATATCAATAAAGTACAACTTTTTGAAGGACAAGGTAGAAGAAAAGGAAGTCAAATTAGTTTATGTGAACACTAAAGAGCAAATTGTAGATATATTCACTAAACCACTATCTAAGGAATCATTTGAGTATTTGAGAGACAAATTAGGGGTTTTTGCCCCTCCGATAGAGAATTGATTGATGCAGTTTGTCATCAGTCAGGAATGCATTATCAGAGATATTATTCATTCCAACACTGATGAGTGGTGCTACTACTCACGGGAGTAGTCAGTTTTGAGATTTAGAGGTTTATATTCTTTCTTTGATATTTTTGTCATATTTCTAGCATTGATGTCAAAGGGGGAGAGATAGTGATGTGAAAAATAAATTTAGAACTTTACAGAGATATCATTCACAGGGGGAGAGTAATTGATATTCAGAGCTATATACAGGAGATTGTTGGTTGTCTTCCACAGAGGGACATTTGTTTGGCATTTCTTGGTACTTAGATGTTTTTCACATCTAGTGTTGCCATCAATGCCAAAGGGGGATATTGTTGGCAATATGGATGAATTGATTGTGTTACATTGATGTTTTGTCATTGATATCAACACTAACTATTATGGTTGGTTACCGAGAGACATGTTTTGGTTACCGGTAGAATATCTAGTGTTACCGATAGAAGGGACTATCTGTTGGACACTTTTGACATGTTTGGATCAATGGAGTGTGTATGGTTTTATGTGTTACATGCTTCTAGAGCACATTTTGGTCAGTTGGTATTGACTTGGTAATCAGATGCTATCATACACTCTTTTAAACCCTTACCGGCATGGGTTTAAGGTTTAACTGACAGAGCTTTCACTAATAAATCTTGACAGGATGCATAATTGGTGTTGGTGCGACTTCTAGATTGATTTCAGGATGTTGAAGATGTTCTTTGATCATGCCTCAACTGATTGAAGACATTGCTTTGGTGTGGTGGACCCAAATTAGGTCTGGTAAATATCTAGGTTATGGACCGATATCATGTTAACGTGTTCTCTACACGTTATCAGGATGATTTATGGATTGGTTATTGTTGTTTTGGTCTTAAGCTGACATGGCATATCATTGTAATATGGATGTATGTAATGATCTTATTGTAATATCTTTTAGGTGGCCGACCTAATTGGTTTAGGCCTTAGGGTTGGTATAAATTGATGAAAGATCTCATACATATCATGGTCATGGAATGTAATATCATATGCGAAGGAGATTTGGTCATTCATAGGTGATGAAATTGGGATTAAGGAAGAGGTCAAAGGCCTCTAGTATTGAGCTTAACTGGGACTGTAATCAAGCATGGTAGATGCTATCTCTGGCAGTTTATTATTCTGGATTGTTCTCCATTTATCTTGAGGTGGTTATAACCTCTATGTAGTTAGTGAGACTCTTTTGTAATGAGCAGTACACTCTAGGCAATGTGCCTTCCTGCATGTGCAGGCCCCTCATTGTATCACATACTTTCTGCAGAAGTATCATCTGACTGTGGGTAGGCTTCCCACTATGGTTTTTCCCTTTCCGGGTTTTCCATGTACAAATCATGGTGTTATGTGGTATGGTTGCATTGTGTTGATTATATGTTTTATTGTTAAGTTTTATTGCTTACCAGTATCTATTTCTTCTATTTTGATACTTAATGTTTATGTGATCTGGTTAAAGGTTATTAAGTGGTTTGGTTGATATAATTTGTTAACAATTGATTCACCCCCCCTCTCAGTTGTTCACCGGTTATCCTAACAGCAAGGAGAAACTATTGCAAGTGCATTCCAAATTACAGAAATCGGTGATAGAAAAGAAAGTAATAAAAGAGGTACATGACTTTGCTGAACAAGCCAGATTCACTAAAGAATAGATAGCTACAGCAAGAGCCAAATATGAGGCTCAATAAGGTGAAACTTCAAGTGTACCAATCGGTACCCCTATCGGTAAGACAAGAGCAGCCAAAGTAGCTGAGAAGAGGAAAGCAAAAAAAACTAAGGTGAAGCCTGCTAAATCTCAAAGAGGGAAACCCTCTAAAATACAATTCCGAAGGAAAGGTAAAACTATTGAACCTCCCGTTGTTTCTTCCCAAACTGGAAAAAGAAAGAAGGAGAAAGCTCACAAATCGATGACTGATATTGAGGAAACAAAATTAGAAGAAGATAAGAGAGCACTAAGGGAAAGTGATAAGAAGCAGAAGACTACTCAAAAAGGTAAAGCAGCTACAAAAATATTGACACTTGAAGATTCTTTCACTACAATGATTAGAATTATTAAGGAGTATGGTATTTACAAAGGTTTAAACATACTGTTTACTCATTTGTCTTAAAGTCAACGAAGAGAGATTGAAGATGTAGTCATCTTCAATATGAATAAGTTTAGTAGAGGCCTCATTGAATTAAAAGAGCAAATTCCAGATTCCCTATATAATTTGATTGATGCTAGGTGGAAAGGGGCAATTAGTCTTGATAAAGAATTTATTGATTATACACTTAAGCACTTGCAAATAGAAGCAGTTGAAGAGGAAATCGAATAAATAAAGATGAACACAACAGCATTGTTCAAATCTAAGAAGAGATTAACAAGAATGCTTGTTGGTGAGACCGAATCAGTTCAAAAGGAAACTAAGATTTTGGTCAAAAAGGCTTTAGATCTCATTCCCAATGAAGAAGAGGAGAAAGATGAAGTAATTGAGGATATTACTCCTGATATGCTAAAGTCAGAAGAACTTCCTGAAGGTGTAAAGATCACAGACTTTGAACTAGACAACAAGTATCTACAAGATGACCCTGTTAATACTGAACCAGTAGATATAACATATGATGATACCAGTGATGCAGATAATGTTGCTAACACTACTGATAATGTATAATTTTTTGAAGTTGATGTACAAATGATGGATACTCAGCAGGAATAGGTTGAGAACAAAGGATAAGAGAAAGATGAAGACATAAGCACAAATGAACAACCGGTGAATGCCCCTGCTACTCAGACTGAATCGGTAACTGTAAATGTAGATGTAAATATTAGTGTTGCTACTAATGACATTCAGAATGATAAGGGTGATGAACAAAAGGTAGATGAAGTACCGGTAAAGGAACAAGCTGTTGAAAATATGCAACCGATCAAAGACACCACTAAGGGATAAGAGACAAAAAAAGAAAAGGAGGAAGAGAAGAAAACATAGGAAGAAAAGACAAAGAAAAAGGAAAAGATAGATAATAAGGATCGAGTGAAGAAGAAGAAAACAATGGTTGATGATGATGATGATGACTCAATAAACATAAAAGGTCCAATAGACATGGATAATTTGAGTGCATCCGAGTTAATGAAGATTACAATTGCAATGCAATCCTGGGGAAAAAAGAAAAGATTAAAAAAACAACAAAATGAAGCAAATACTATACAAACTGTTGTTGATATTTTTCCAAGTCTCCTACTGGAGACTGACATGGAACATTTGGCAAATATTTCCCAATTTTCACTATTTTGTGCAGACTTGAGATAGAAGAGAACCGATACTGAGAAGGAAATCCAAAAGTTAAGTGAAACTTTCATACCAGTACAGGACTTAGTGATTACTTTTGGTAAAAAGGTTGTTGATTTGCAACACTAGTTAGAACTTTGTGAACATGAACAGGTGAAGTGGACCAGATCATTGAAAGAACTCTAGATTCAACTACTTTTGAAAGTAGATATTCTTCAAAGAGCATTCAAGGAGTCAGAGGCAATTTTGGCTACTCCTGAGATGAGTACAGTTGATTCTATGGAGGAGTTTGCAACATAGATCTTGACACATGTTGAGATTATCGAGACATTGTTGGAAACTTGGGACACTGATCTTAAGCAGTTGAAGTTTCATTACAGTGATGTTTTCTTGAGAATTGCATTGTAAAGACTTTAACACTTTTATTTCTATATATACATGCAATTTTTGATGACAAATTTTGATATAATGTATGTATTTTACTTCTTTATTTGGCATTGTTGTCAAAGGGGGACTAGAAATAGTTAAGAGTCAAAATTTTGTATGTACTATTAAGGGGGAGTAATGATTTCATTTTTGTAATGAAATGTAATTGCAAAGGGGGAGTGTATGCAATGAAGTCAATTTTTATTGAACACTTGGTTGACAAAATTTTCCAAGTGTTGCCATCAATGCCAAAGGGGGAGATTATTGGTACTTGATCATTTGTATTATATCAGTAATGTATGTTTGTTTGATGCAACTGGTATATGTCTATCATAGATATTAGATTTGTGTATGATGACTATTTTTTATGTTGTCATTGATGGAAACTATGTTTCTTTAAGTCATCTAAGTCCTATAGTTCAACCAGCTAGACTTAACGGTAAAGCAGAAACAGTTTTATCAAAATTAGTAATTAGGACTTCAACTGGTAAATGACAGAGAGTGTTACATTTTGACAACCCGTACATGAAAATCATGAAGATTTAGATAATGTGGTTTTGCAACAGCATTGAAGACTATCAGATGAAGATATGTTTGTGACCGCATGTGCTAAACTGATCAGATGAATGAGATTTATTTGACAGAACAGATTAGTGGATGGTGACTTAACCGGTAGTGATGAAAATCACTTAGATTGGTAAAAAGACACAAAATTGGATTTGTTATGTTGGAGGTCAACATAACTAAAGTGTACAATGCAAGATTGTCTAGATGCATTGAACCTAGGAAATTGTAATAAGGTTCTAAGCCGACCTTATGATAATTTTAATTGTGTGATGAGGTATGAAAAGATATTTATACATGAGCTTGATAGTGTGATATGTGATGAGCAAATTGAGTATTTCTGATAGTGAAATGGTCAGAGAAGTTGAGAGATGAAGTCTTTGTAATGTTGTAATATTTTGAAGTGGATCTTATCAGACATAAAAGGTGTTATACTAAGATCATTTATACTTGTTGACTTCCTAATAGTTGCAGCAAGAAAATCCTCTTACAAGGTCACTCCTAATAGGATGCAGTCAGATCCTAACAGTTCTGATCATTAAATACTCTTACCAGGTGACACATTAACTTGTGTTTACAAATCCCAGTAAAGTGGGTAGCTCCTAATAGGGTTGGTCCTCACAGGCCTTATTGTATAGCTCTTAACTGGGCTTAGACACTTTTAACAGGGTGTGCCCCTAACCGGGTGTTGTAGACCTTAATTGGTTAGATCTCTATACTGCAAATAGTGGATCTTGTGGGTACTAACTCCCACTATGGTTTTTCCCATTTGGGTTTTCCATGTATAAACTCTTGTGTCATGTGGTTTATGCTTTGTGTGGTAATTGCATACTTGGTATTATTTCTTATATGTCTATTGAGTTTTAAGTTGGTGAAATTGATATTCAGATTTCTATTGTTTTTAATATCACTAATTCAGCCCCCCCTCTTAGTGCCTTGTAAGTTCATCAATGGAGATCTGCCAGAGGATTATTTTCCCTTTATCCTTCGGAGTTTCAATTGCCATGACTATCGGAACATTGTTAGATTTTTGCTTTCCCTTATCGACCTCATCATCTTTATCCCGTGCCTTGTCCTTTTGTGCCTCTTCTCTTTCTGCATCCTTTTCTGGTTCCTTCTTAGTATGAACTGCTTCTTTATCCTTTTCCTGTGCACCAGTGTCACCGCTTTGTCCAATTGCATCTTTAGGTATATCTTGGGCCTCTTCACCTTTCATTTTCACTGTCTTTGGGTGATCAATCAGAGGATTTTGACTGTCTTCTACATCAAGGGTTACATTGGCCTAGAATTCCGGATGAGAAGTATCTTCCTTTTGTGATTCATTATCATTGATTAGCAACCGATTGACCTTTAGAAAAGTTTTCCATATATCTTCAATTTCTTTTCTTACTTCTTCAACCCTACCAACCATGAGCCTATTTACTCTGTTTTTGCTTCTAAATTCTTTGTTATTGGACAACTCTATGAGTCTATCAACTTCTTCTTGTGAAATGCAAGCATTGATTTTTATCAATTCATGCTCTTTCATTTCTTTATCTAATCTTCTTGCAGTTATCCTTCTAGCATCAAGAATGTT
Source organism: Cryptomeria japonica (assembly GCF_030272615.1). Classification (NCBI taxonomy): domain Eukaryota; kingdom Viridiplantae; phylum Streptophyta; class Pinopsida; order Cupressales; family Cupressaceae; genus Cryptomeria; species Cryptomeria japonica. The sequence goes on from NC_081411.1 coordinate 620,658,513, forward strand.
ATATAAATATTTTAGAATGCTATGTTCTAACTCAATTAATGACTTGTTGAAGTTATGCAAATGCAACACAACAACTTCCTCAATTTCTCTTTGCTCATTCTCATCAAGATCATCATAGTATGCACTAATATTCTTGAGGTTATCATCCTTAACTATTTCATCAGTCAATTCTTTAGCAGTCAATGGGGGAATAAAGGTATATTTACCTTCCACCTTACTGGATTCAAGATCCTTATCAAACTCTGCCCCTAGTCTTCTGCCTCTTTAAGACCTACTGGTTAGAGAGGGTTTAGATTTTGTCTTCTTACTCTGGTCACCACCGAACTAGTGTTTCCTAATTACTTTGACAAATTCTCCTTTCATCTTTTCTTTTTCTGCTTCCTCATCTAACTCTGTCTCAGAAACAACATGAGATACAATGACATAGGTTCTTTTTGGCTTCTTCTTCTACTTCAACACTCCTTTTTTAGACGAGCTTTGAGTTGTTGATGACTTCACTAGAGTAGGAGAAGACTTAGTCTCCTTAGACTTTTCTTTGGAGGGAACCGGTTCAGTCTTAGGTTTCTTTGATTCCATCTCTTCTTCCATCTGAGCCTTCTTCTCCTTAGCCTTCTTAATAAATTATTTGGTAAAGCCCATCTGCTCATCTATAGCCTTAGCCATCTTTGTTACTTTTCTCTTCCTTTCAAGCTGAGTGAATTTCTTATGCAATTCCATATCCTTTTCCTTGAAAGTGCCAAATTTTGGTTCTTGAGGGTCAACCGATTTTCTCAAAAGATGTTGAGCATAGCCTTCAAGAGTTTGAGAATCAACCTCATAACCCATTGACATTATCCATACTATCCTAAGCTGTACAAGATCCATATGGTACTGATCCTTGTTGACCATTAAGTAGATAGTGTCTGCATATTTTTCTACCACTTCCTTAGGGATTCTCACTGTATTCTTCATTTTGTCCTGGAAGGTTTTGAAGAAGCTCCATAGGTCAGATGCCCGATTCTCTCTACTTCCCAATCTTTGCAAACCTTGTTTGATTTGAGTAGCTACCGGTAAGTCAAATGCCCATTGGACTCTGCCTATGTTGGGGATTTCATTCATGAAGTACAGGACTAGATAAACAATCAGTGAACCAAATTTGAAGACATTCTTCTTGTCAGTTTTGATTTTCTTCAGATTTCTCAAGATCTCTTCAAGAAGAACTATGCACAAGTCATACTACATGTTCTCTCTTACCATCTGATAGGCTGCATATATCATAGTACCGAAGACCGAATTCAGTTTACTAGACTGATAAACTTTGTACCTAATAATCATTGATGAAAATTTAACATCATGCTCCAAGATATCATCAATTGTCATTGATTTGATATCAAATTGAGCATTGATTAGCTTAGTGATGGCTGGATTAGTCACCTTCTTTAAATTAGGTTTTCCACCTATTTGATGTAGACATGTGACTGTATGGATTGCCTGCTTGGTTATCTTCTAGGGTTGGTCCAACCATACGAATTCGTCGTGGACACAACTCAAAATATACCTTACCCATTTATCCTCATAGAATGTCGAAAAGTGAACAAACCATGTGAAACCCTTCCTCTGCAACTGTGCATATTCCAGCTTGGGATTTCCAACTTCATCCATTATGTGGTTGGTATATAGAGATAAGATGTCCTTAACTCTAGTTTCCTCAATTGAACAGTGAATGTATGCCCTCACATCATCAATGTGCAAAACTCTGTATGGCACAGACGAAAAAGAACCATTGAGATCATCCTCAACAGACTTAAAAATATGTATTTTGAACTGCGACCTTGCTCGTTTGGAAACTTGTACTACCAAAGGTGTATCAACAAAAGAATACACCATTTCAAGAAATTTTAGGGTTAAAAGGATAAACACGCTTCGGTAAATACCTTTTTCTTCTGTCAGATGCACAAGAACTCCTTGTTGGATCACCTCAAGCCTTTTGATCACCTTGAAAACTGGTTTGCCTCATTCTGCAGCTTCAACTCTTCATTCGCAATGTGAGAAATGATTCATATTTCGCCCTTTTTAACTTCACAAACCCTAACCTTAAGCTGAAATAAATGCAACTGTAAAGCTCAACCAGATGTCCTATTCAACATAATCCATTCAAACAGATTCCAAGACTGACATGAAGAATTCTAGATAATCATTTCCAAGCATCTGCAATCAACCTTTATCGATCATAGATCGCTCCAGGGGTTTTTGGAAGATTGTGCATGAAGATGCCACCCCCTAAGGCCAAATGCCTTAGTTACCAGATGAAGATCCTACAACGAATTTAGGTGCAGATCCACTGTCAGTCTTGGATTCATCTTTTCTGACCCACATATTCTCATTCTTGTTCCAGATATTTTATACCCTTGCTTTTCTTTTCTCATTTGATTTTCCTTTGTTTACTGGATCATTATTCTTGCTTCTGCAATACTTTGCAATGTGATCAATTTTTTTGCATGCATGACAAACAACATTTCCCTGCATACGTCTGAAATTCATCTGATTTGGTCTTATCCTACGTTGGTTAGAGATATGTCCAAACATCCCACAAGCATAACATCTCTTGTTCTAAAAATTTCTCATTACTGCTTTGCACATGTTTGACTTGTGACCAAAATTATTGCATATGAAACACTGACTGGTAAAGGTAGGACCATTGCACATATTATTAATTCCATTATTCATCCTACTTCTATATTGATTTTCCATATGACCAAATTTATTCCAAGTAAAATATCGACCATTGAATTTATAGGCATTAGGTTGTCTTACTAGAGGATTCTTTCTCTTCTTATGATCAGGCTTTGCATTGCTTTGTCTAGATGCAAAGGTTTCACTTTTCTCAAATCCAAGTCCTCGCATGTATTTTCCATGTCTTAGACTTTCCACCATCTCATCCAACCTTGTTGAGCTAGCATTGAATTTGTATTTGTATTCATTTGTAGTAGCAAGTTCATCTCTTAGGGCAACAATCCGTCTTTCAAGTTCTTGACCATTATTCCTTGATTGTGTCAACTCAAGCTTCAACTAATCATTCTCATAGGTAATCCTAAAACATTCATCCGATATGTATTTCAATGATTGAGTCAAAATTTGTTCATTCTTCTTTTGTTCTTCAATCTCCTTAGTCAACTTCATCACAATGGATTACATCTCATTCTTCAATACAACATTCTCTCTAGCAAGCCTGTCACATTCATTAGCTTTGTCCTAATTTTCCATGGTTTGTTCTTATTTCTCCTTCAACTTGTCCATCAAATCTTTCCTCTTGACTCTTGAATTATTTACTTGATCTTTCAAATCATTAATGAAGTCTTCAACTGCATTCAAGTTTCTCTTTAAGGAACTTATTTCATTTCTTGCTGCATCAATATCCTCAAGTGCCACACAAAGCTACCTTTGCATACTGGAATTCATTGATTTAATCTCCCAGACCTTCCTCAAGTGGTTAGGCTTCCTTAGAGGAACTAGGCTCTGATACCAATTGTTGAAATCAAGGAACACTAAGAGGGGGGGTGAATCAGTGTTCTTCCGATAAACAAATTTTCAAGCTTATTTTCAGACCACCGAAAGAAGATGTAAGAAAGTAAAATGCAGAAACACAAGATAATCAACCACAAAATCATAACACCAATATTTTTACATAGAAATCCGGAAAGGGAAAAATGACGGTTTGGATTGGAACCCACAATATTCATATACTAGGATCAGGAGTACATAAATATTACATAAGGGGAATGCACTTGCATTCAGGCACATTGCCTAGACCCAAAGGTTCAATTACAATATGGAAGTCTCACTAACTTACATATCAATTACAGTGATAACCTTAATTGCCGAACTCCAAAATAGCATCAAATAATGCTTGGATGAGTTTCGGTTAAGTGCAAGAAGTCTGATTGTAACACCTCTGCAACTCTACTCTGTTTTGTTTCTTAGTCAGCTACCAGATCAAGAATGCGCATGTGAAATTGTGGAAAAAGGTTTCTCATTCACAACTCACTCATACCATCACCCAAAAAGATCTTCTACATTGGTCATATATATCTGTAATCACAAAACAAGACATTCATCAAGTCGGCCAAGCAGAATATGGAATGTAAGGTGTTATCGGGTGTCGGCTAAGACCGGATCACCAAAACTTATACAACTCAACCAAATAATGTCTAAATGATTTCTACATGTTAGCCCTATCATCCCATGCATGAATATAACCACCACAATCATGAAAAAGATTTTGGACCAAAAGTGCTCTACTTATCCCAAAATATCGGAGACAGATTACCAGACCACTTGCTCCACTGATTACTAAGAACCATGAATACTGGATAGCATTTCCAAGGAGAGTTGCCATCAATGACAACCCTAATCCATTATCCATGCATTAGAATTCAGCAAATGACTATCAATTGGCAACACAAGTTACATGGAGAAGAGAAAAGGAATATAAAATTCCTTGGGGGAAGGGAGAAAGAATTAAAAATTACAAAATAAGAGGATATGTGGGAAGACTAAATGGATAAAGAAATTAAAAATTCCTTGGGAAGAGGTACATAATGAGATTCATAGAATTTGAATTTCTTTGAAAGGATCAAGGTGATTAGGGGTGTGAAAATGATTAAGGAGATTGATTAGGTGGCTTAATGAGTGATTAGAGTGCAAGTGGGAAAGTTAGGAGGATGTGACATGAGGAGAGATAATGAGTGGAGGAATATAAAATTGGAGGATAATGATAAGCATGATTAGGCTAGTGTTAATTAGGCTAGATGATAGGATTAAAAAGGGTGATTTGTAGGAATCACATGATTAGTTTAGTTAATTGAAATTAATTAACTAAGAAGGGTTTAGAAGAAATAAATGATATTTGAAATGATTTTAGAAGAATGGGAATAATTAATTTTTGATAAATTAATTATAAGGTTTCAATGATAAAATTAATTAAATAAGATTTAATTAATTTTAACAGGAAGAGGAATAACACAATTAATTGATTTAATTATGTGGAAAGGCTTAAATTAATTAAATATTAATTTAATTAATTTTAGGGGTCTACAGAAGCATTCATTTCTTGAATGATATCTTCTTTCAAACATTTTCTCTCAGAAAGATGTTTGGAGAGGGCTTGATCCTTTGAGTTATCTTTATCCATAAGATTATGATTGATCCACTCCTTTGCACTCTTGGGTCATTTCCTTTGCCTAGAAGCCTTTTTGGATTTGGCAAAAAGGGTTTTGCAAGCTCCCTGCTTAGGGATGATCCTCTTCTTTGAAGTTTTACTCCTTTTGGGGCCACCTACTAAAGGCCTCAAGCTAGTGGGAGGGGAAAGGTTGAGCTCAGTTGAAATTTCAATAGGCTCCCTATGAGAAGGATGTAAGGAAGTTAAGAAGAAAAAAATATTCCTATACTAACCTTGAGAGGAGGGTAATGCAATATTTTTTTATAGATCATTACAATAATTACAAAAACTTAACAAAAATAGACACAACATCATGCATACCACAACATTGTGATTTACATGGGGAAAACCCCTTTGAGAGAAAACCCCACACTCCAAAATCCGCCCAATATATTATTCATCAATTAATAACATATTAGAATATACTTGTAGAGAAGGCTCTTCACAAGAGTACCACTAATCAGAGATTCAAAGGTAACTCAATAGCCATAAGACTCTTACACACAACCTCTATCTCACACACCTCATATATAGGAGATACAATATAAGAACCTGTCAAACGGTATTGCAAAACCATGGGTTAAAACCACCCAATAAAGTGGAGGCAGCCTTATCTCCTATCTAGATGCCCTATGATGTGTTAAAGCACACATCAACACGTGTCCCTCCTTCTTACAACTCATTTATGTGTTTGATGCATTTTACATTTCCTATTTCAAGACTATAAACTTCCAAAGGCCATAACTTGTGAACCATGTGTTCGATGGATGAACCGTTTGAAGCGCCAAAAATATCGCAAAGTGATATATAACCTTGTATACAACTATGCTATTTTCACCCACTTTTTAGGGCATTTCAGAGCCTCTAAAGTCCTCAAAATAAAATTTAAACCTTCATCACACCCCTCCAATTTGAAAACTTTCATATCTTCAAAACTAGTTGTGATCTTGTGATGAAACTTTACCGAAATGCTTATCTAGCCAACCAAAAGCTTTGGGGAAAATTTTGCACCATTTCATGCTCAAATGAAAACTTACTATAAATAGTAACCTCATGTAAATGCAAGGTTGAGACGCAATTTTTCCCAACAAAGGATTCTAAGCATCTGAAGATGGAGAGACCAAAATTTATTTGCCATGCTACAACAAGTCTAGCCCGTTGTTATCTTTGATAAATAGGCCTGCACCTTTCATTTGCAACCTGGATCCATTTGCTTAGAATAACGGACCAATTGAGCCTTTCAGTGAACTTCCAGAGATATTCTAGTCTCTTAGAAGGCATTTGCCAAGATGTCTATCTATCATCCACTTAACTTTTTGTTTCCACCTACCTACTTTTGAGATAATTTCTAACTCCCCATAGAAACCTAAATCTAGGTCTATTGTTGGAAAATTGGATGAATTGATTATGTGTTGCATTGATGTTTTGTCATTGATGGCAACACTGACTGTTTTGGTTGTTTATGGGTTTCTGGTAGGTTTCGGTAGAGTGGTTGGATTATGATATTGATCCAGTATGCCCTGATATGCTTTGGTTTGTGGAATTGGTTTAGATCTATCATTCATGCTATTCAAATGCGTATCATGATTAGTTGGTTCAGGATTTGAAGACTTAGGAGCTATCATTTGTTCTAGTAAGCCTTTTGGTCACCGGTAAGGGTTTTACTAAGAGAGATTTATTGAAGATATTTTGATGCACTTGATAAGTGATATTGGTGTGACTTCTAGATGGCTTTCAGGATTTTTTTGGTTATCTTGTTCATGTTCCTGTTGATCGATGGTGCTACATTTAGGACCAGACCTAATGCTATCTTATTTTGCTAGGTTATGGACCGATTTATGTAACGTGTTGGTGGATGATCCTGATGCGTTACTGTTGATGAATACTAAGAGGGGGGGGTGAATTAGTATGCCAAAAATCTTTGCACTTAAACACTTTGCAACACTGATAGTAAACCGGTAAAACAATTTAGCAGACAAACCGGTTAACAAACATGCAAACCAAATAGCTAATAATGCATTCACCCACAGAAGCACAAACACCATAACACATGATTTTTTGACGTGGAAACCCAAATGGGAAAAACCACGGTGAGATGGAACTCACAAGTAACTATCTGCAGAATAGAAACCAGACCGGTTAAGGTCTTACAACATTCTTTACCAGAACAGATCCTTTTAGGAATCTCAATTTCTGTTAGGAGATAAGTATGATTAAAGACTACCTTGCTAGAGGATTTTAGATCCATAGATGTGAACCACCTTGTTAGAGGATTTACAAGAGGCTTTTGGGCCTACCCAATTATGGGCTACAGACTTGTCGAAGATGTGAATAATCAACAAGTGAGTGATCTAGCAAATAGCACAGATTGCTTGGTTAGATCCTTGATAGCTCGATCTTAATGCATTACAGCATTACTTCAGCCTTCTACACATTCATACTCTCTCTAACTCTTCAGTTACGTTGAACCCTAGCAACAACATCAACCTCAACAACAACAACCTTAGAATCCTAGACATGATGTCCTTATAAAGGAATCTGATTTCATGTAGGTCCAATAGGATTACAATACAATTTCCTAGGTTCAATGCATCTAGACATATCTGGTAACATGACACAAAAAGCACTGCTAGAGAGTCGGCACCATCAAACGATCGATGGATGGTAACTCATCACAAGATCCCGATTGGTAACTCATCACAGAGTATTACCGGTTCATACAAAATATCGGTTGTTGGTTTGTCAAAATGAAGACTGGTAAAAATGTGTTATGCCGCTTTAATCCCTCGTACCGCTTGGTATCCATGAACCGCTTGGGGTCAACATGCCACTTCAGACCGGTAAACACATTCTGCAAAACATCAATAGTCTAAAGACTATAATACAACATACCGATTGGAACAAATTCTGGTTGTGCTCTAACTCACACATATGAAGAGGATCTTAATGCAAGTGTGTGTCCATCAATGACAATCACAACATGAACATCAGAAATGCCAACAATCTCCCCCTTTGGCATTGATGGCAAGACTTAGGAAAATAAAATTTTGACATCTAAGTGTTTTACAACAAAAATATGCCATTAGCAAAATTGCTCCCCCTAAGCATATACACTATCCCTTTAACAATACGATGTATAACAATTTTGCATATAGAGCATAAACATTGAGATATCGGAGCATATATCAAAGCATATAGCAAAATTTTAAATCCAGATACTTCTCCCCTATACTTCTCCAAAATAGATAGAGTACTTCTCCCCCTTTGCCAACAATGAAAAAGTACCACTAAACAACCCTGTTTCCATTTGATATTAAAATAATAAAAGTTTATGACAACAAGGAATAATACTTGTCAAAAACAAATTTATAGTCCTGCAAGAATTGTTTCATTGATAGAGACCAGGACTCAAGTAGGGATGTGGCTACTTCTCTCTCTATTTGCATCTAGGAGACCTGTTCTTCCATGGCATCAACTGTGCTCATCTCCTGTGTAACTGTCAAGGCATCCAGGTTTAGATAACACTTCTAAAGAATTTGCAGACGTGGGAGTAGAACCAGTTGTAGCTCCTGCAAATCTCTAGACCGTGTGCTGATCTCTTGCTCCATTTTGGCTACCTGGATGTCAAACTAGTGAACGGTTTGCCCATAAGTTGCAAAGGAATCATAAGGCATCTTGAATGTGCTCATGTAGGACTGTAAGTCTGTTTGAAGCTGTTGCTTTTGAGCTAGCACATCATCATAGAATAGATGGGGTTGACAGATTTTGCTAAGTAGCAGATTTCCCTCATCCAAAGCATCCCTTATATCCTTTTGTTCTTTCTTCAGTTCAGTCTGGAGCTCATTCAACTTCTTCACCAGAGCTATATTAAGAGCTTTTTGATGCTCCTTCTTGACATTAGCCTTTGCTACCTCTTCAAGGCTCTACACCTGATCATCTACTATTGTGCATAGGAGCTTAAGTCTAGTTAGTGATGAATCGGTGTTTGGAAGAGTTGTACTAAGTATCAAACCGGTAAGTGTATCCACAACTACTTGGATTACATCCTGCTCCTTCTTCCATTGAATTATTTCAAGGTGCTCTTGAGCTACCTTGATGCTCTACATTAGCTCTGTTTCACTTGTAGACTGGAGACCTATAGGACTGGTGAGATCAGTTGGTTTAGCTTGACTCCCGGTTGCCTTCAAAGTCTCCATCTGGGTGCTCTTCGCCGCTTCTCCTGCCTTGTCTTCTTCCGCTTTCTTCTTCTCCGCTTCTCTCCTCTTCTCTGCTTCCTTATCTTCCTTAGCCTTTTTCTTTTCTGCTTCCTTTGTCTTCTCCTATTCCTTATCTTCTTCTTCCTTCTTTTTCCTCTCTGCTTCCTTCTTCTTCTCCTCTTCATCTTTCTTCTTTTTCTCCTCTTCATCCTTTTTCTTCTTTTCTTCTTCTTCCTTCTTCTTTTTCTCCTCTTCATCCTTTTTCTTCTTTTCTTCTTCTTCTTCCTTCTTTTTCTTCTCCTGTTCATCTTTCTTCTTTTTCTCCTCTTCATCCTTTTTTCGCTTCTCTTCTTCTTCCTTTTTCCGCTTCTCTTCTTCATCCTTCTTCCTCTGCTCGGCCTCTTCCTTCGCCGCTTCCTTTCTGTCCTTGGCTTTCTTCTCCTATTCAACCTAATGCTCCTGTCCTGTTTCCTCAAATGGTATCTCTTGGGTAACATCCTCAGCATCCAAAGCATCGACATCAATGGTGTCGATTGGTTCAACAACCAGATTTCCTTCATCATCAAATGCTTCATCTAGTTTGGATATAACCAGTTCTTTCTCAGCTTGTCGGTTGGCGAGACGTGCTTTGTGAGTCTGGACAACTATTTTCATATACAAATGGGTGTCTTTTTTGACATCAACAACTCTACCTTCTAACAGCCAGAGTCTTCTTTTTCTAGTGAAGAAGAGTCCTTTGTTTTGGTCAATAACATCATACAACTTAGGATTTGACAGGTCGAGAAAGTACTGTGCAAAAACTTTCTCCCTAATTTCCTATTCTTTCTCTATGGCAATTCGCCATCTATTATCTAATGACATATATAGAGAATCCGATGTCTGAGATTTGATCTCTGAGGGCGACTGGTCATTAATACATAAATACTGAATTATTTCCTTTTCAACCGCTTCCTTTTCATCCTCATTGAAGTCATCAAAACACTCAAGTAAGTCATTTAGCACTTTTCTCCTAATATTCTTTATTGTTCTTTGACAATGTGTCAAAGGTTTATAGGAAGAGATATCTATATTTACCGGTGCAGATGATGTCAGTTCATCCTTTGTCTTCCTCTTTGCTTGACGTGTTTTCTTTGGATTTTCCTCAGACAAGGTTTCTTTTGAGTCTAGAGAGGTGTTCCTTGTCTTCCTCTTTCTCTAGAACACTTTAGCCGGTGCAGCTTCTAGTTTCCTCTTGGCTGGTGACCGCTTGGTCACTTTTGGAGTTCCAGTAGTAACTAGTGTGGATGCTGCAGGCACTGCCTTTTCCTTCTTCACTACCAGTTCCTTTTCTTTCATTGCTGGTGGTTCCTCAACCGATGCTATCCTCTCTAGGTAGGTGCCAGTTCTCTTCGCCTTAGGATCAAGCGATGAGGCAATAAGGGTAGAGGCACACCCTTCCAACATATTGTACATCACCTCATAGCCCATTGGCTCTACTTCTTCTTGTCTAGGCTCAACAGCCTCCATTATGCATTTATCTACTTGGATGGTGAAGCAGATGTCATCTTCATATTTCTTGACGATATCACCTGAGATCCTCATCCTTTGGCTCATTTTCATCTGAACTCATCAAAATACTTGTTCAGAACATTAAGGTAACTGGTTCCAATTGTTTGAATGCTCTCCTTGATTTGCTTGGTTACCGATTGGCCAAGAGACCACTGGAAAGTATCCTTGAAAGTAAAAGAACAACCCGACCAGTAGTTGTTCGAACTTAAACCTTTGTGCATTATCCTGTTTGATCGACTTTAGGTTTGATAGGAGTTGCCTCTGCATACCGGTGCACAGGTCAAATGATGCGTCCTCCTTAATCATCCGGTAAGCGGTATTTACCGCTGCAGCATATACGGAGTTAATTCTACTGGCAAAGAATGTTTGGTAGCCTATCACCATGCAGGCATACTTAAACAGATCATCCTTGATGGAGTTGACTTTCATGCCTTGTGAGTCGCTCATTGAATCGGTGAGCCTTGTCATTTCATTTTTTCTTATTGTCCTTATGGCTGGCACTTCCCCTATGTTGCAGAAACCGGTGACTGCATGAATTGCCTACGGCGTAATATCATGTGTCCTCTCTAGGTACATCTTGTCACCATGGACTCTGCTCAAAATGATCCTTATGTGATCTTCTGTAAAATATTCCAGGAAGTAGATAGCATTGTGGAGTTTCTTTTTCTCCAAGATATTATACTCCGGTTTGATTTTCTTATCCTTGCCACAAAACAAACCTAGCTAGGAGTGGATAGCTAGAGAGCCTAGGTCTTCAATCTTGCAGTCTATGTAGTCAGAAATTCCCTCTTCTACTATCACACCAGCTGGAACTTGTGATAGAGCATTATACTTGGACTTTCATTGAATAAAACTTTCAGATTCAATAGATGCACTAGAACTGGTATGAGATGCAGAAGCCATGATAGAAACTTTAGGAACTTCGAGAAATACCTTTTTTAAAACACGTGAATTTAGGGCTTTCCTATTCTCGTTCACTCCATACTCTGTCGGTTGCTGAATCACTGCTTTGTGTTCTCCACTTGACCGTTTGCAGTTTGAATTTGAATCTCCTTCGTGGTTTGTCAATCTCTCAAGATCTCAGCTCAAATCGCCTTTTCGTCGTTCTGCTCTTTGAAAAAAATTTCTTCGCTCGAAAATAGATAGTGAGAAATGATTTGAAAAATGCCTTTAAACATATCTCTCACCTACCACCATTAATGCTCCTCTATTAGGGTGTAAACCCTAATTTTCCTTTTTACCATTTCCAGTCTTTTGCCAAGCGACAGGTATCACATACCGGTTAAGGTCTTTTACTGGTGTAAACTGAGGGTTCGAAACATTTCGCCATTTTCTCCCCCTAAGCTTTTTTGAGGCTTAGTTTGCCGGTTCTGATATTTCCACACTAGGTGCAGAAACTAGTTCCTCTTGTAACACCACTAGTTTCTTCTTCCAGGTTTTGTTCATATCCGCTTGAATGGTGTCAATATCAATGTCTCCTTCCAGAGTAACCGGTATATCATCAGATATGTTCTTTCTTGATCTATAGAGTCTGGCAATGTGACCCGGTTTGTTGCAGTGATAGCAGACCAATCCAGGTGCTCTCCAAGGTCCATTGTTCATGTTTCCATTCTTCCTTCTGCATGTTGCAGTAGTGTGACCATGACCATGACAGATCATACAATTTTCTCTCCATTTGGTTGCCGCTTGATAGCCACCGCTTCTTGGCTAATGATTGAAGACATTAAACCGGTTGTGATTCTAGTTCACAAAAGGTTCAGGACCAACTCCTTGGGTCCTCTGAGGATATCTTCTAGTGTCATTCATGAAAAACCTACATTCAAATGCTCTATGCCCATACTTTTTGCATGCATAACAGTTACCATTGAATCTATAGGATCTAGGCTTATCATTTAGGAAATAAGGAAAATTGTTGTAAGCCTTACTCCTACACACATTTGTAGTATGTCCTTCTTTAAGACAATTAAAGAAAATAGGTTTAAAAGTTTTCTTACCTTTATCCTTTGATGCCGGTTGTTTCTTTGATGCTCCAGCATTTGTACCAGAGGTCTCACCTTCCTCATGACTGGTATAGCCAAGTCCATTGGTATTCTTGACAGGTTTGGCAGATTCAAGCTTTTTCTCAAGCTTGATAGTACTCTTGTTGAACTTAGCAAGTATTTCCTTTGACTCAGAGAGTTCTTTAGAAATAGTAGCATTTGCTTCCATTAGGTTTTCATTCTCAGAGATAGCACTATTCAGTTCACCTTGCATGTCATCCTTTTCCACTTTGCTAGCATGGAGTTGAGCAGTTAGGGCACTGATCTCTTGTTTCAGCTTGGAGATCTCATGATCTCTTTCTTTCACCAGATCTTCAGCTTTCCTCCAGTTCTCAAGCTCTTGACACATCCAGATAGTTAGTCCTTCCAACTCCTTTCTCAGGTTGGAGTTTGATTCATTCAACTTGTTTACTTCTACAATTAGGGCTTCCATGTCTGCTTCATCTGTAGAACTATTTTCAGATAGCTCCATCAATTATTCTGCATGTTCTCTCCTTTTTGCTTGAGATGCCTTGTATTTGACCATAATATCATCATAGGTTCCCTCAAGGTATATTCCCCCATATCTCTTTCCAAGTGGTTAAACTTATAGAAAGGTAGGCTTTGATACCAATTGATGAATACTAAGAGGGGGGGTGAATTAGTATGCCAAAAATCTTTTCACTTAAACACTTTGCACCAGTGACAGTAAACCGGTAAAACAATTTAGCAGACAAACCGGTTAACAAACATGCAAACCAAATAGCTAATAATGCATTTACCCACAGAAGCACAAACACCATAACACACAAGATTTTGACTTGGAAACCCAAATGGGAAAAACCACGGTGAGATGGAACTCACAAGTAACTATCTGCAGAATAGAAACCAGACCGGTTAAGGTCTTACAACATTCTTTACCAGAACAGATCCTTTTAGGAATCTCAATCTCTGTTAGGAGATAAGTCCGATTAAAGACTACCTTGCTAGAGGTTTTTAGATCCACAAATGTGAACCACCTTGTTAGAGGATTTACAAGAGGCTTTTGGGCCTACCCAGTTAAGGGCTATAGACTTGTCGAAGATGTGAATAATCAACAAGTGAGTGATCTAGCAAATAGCACAGATTGCTTGGTTAGATCCTTGATAGCTCAATCTTAATGCATTATAGAATTACTTTAGTCTTCTACACATTCATACTCTCTCTAACTCTTCAGTTACCTCGAACCATAGCAACAACATCAACCTCAACAACAACAACCTTAGAATCCTAGACATGATGTCCTTATAAAGGAATCTGATTTCATGTAGGTCCAATAGGATTACAATATAATTTCCCAGGTTCAATGCATCTGGACATATTTGGTAACATGACACAAAAAGCACCGCCAGAGAGTCGGCACCGTTAAACGATCGGTGGATGGTAACTCATCATAGAGTATTACCGGTTCATACAAAATACCGGTTGTCGGTTTGTCAAAATGAAGACTGGTAAAAATGTGTTATACTGCTTTAATCCCTCGTACTGCTTGGTATCCATGAACCGCTTGGGGTCAACATGCTGCTTCAGACCAGTAAACACATTCTGCAAAACATCAATAGTCTAAAGACTATAATACAACATATCGGTTGTGCTCTAACTCACACATATGAAGAGGATCTTAATGCAAGTGTGTGTCCATCAATGAAAATCACAACATGAACATCAGAAATGCCAACAGTCGTTGGATCTATTGATTGGATTATGTTGTTTTGGTCTTAGGCTGACTTGGTCGATCATTGGATTGTGGGTTTATATTATGAATTTAATGTATTATCTTTTAAATGGCCGACCTAATTGTTTAGGTCTTGGATTGGTATAAATATGATGTAAGATCTCTTTGTAGATCATGTTATGGTTATGGGTTTATGGTTTTAGGGGTTATGCAATTATCTGTGTGCGAATAAGGTTGTAATCATATGCAGAGGTTTTGGTCGATCATAGTTGATCAAATTGGGTTGGTGAAAGAGGTTTAAGACCTCTAGTACTAAGCTTAACTGGAACTATACTAAAGCATAAGAGATGCTATTCTTGCAGTTCACTCTTCTTTCTGGATTGTAGTCTAGATTTATTTTGTATTCAGTGAGGCTCCTTTTGTGATGAGCAGTGCACTCTAGGCTATTGGCCTTCCTGCATGTGCAGGCCCCTCTTTTTGTAATCACATACTTACTGTAGAAGTATTATTTGACTGTGGGTAGGATTCCCACCGCAGTTTTTACCTTTACTGGGTTTTCCACATAAATATATTGGGGTTATCTTTTGTGGATGGTTGGTAAATGTTCTGTGGTTTATATTTGTTCTTAATTGTTATATCTTCTATTCCTGTATTTGGTTTATGTATTCTGATAATAAGGTTTTAATGCTTAAAGTTCTATAACCTATCGACAACTGATTCACCCCCCCTCTCAGTTGTCCATCGATTATCTGAGTTGTCTAACAATTGGTATCAGAGCATGGTCCTCTTTGTAGAGCCTTAATTGCTTGAGGAAGATCATATGTCATCTAATAATTCAAGTTCATCAAGTTCATCTGCAGCTGTTTTCCAGAGGGAAATTCCTAGGCTTGATGGAACAAATTACATAGTATGGAAGATTTCGGTGGAGACTCATCTGAGATGTCTTGGTAAGGGGATTTGGGAGATCACTGAGAAAGGATATATACCTCATAATTGAGCATCTGGCAATCCTCCTCCGATAGGATTGGATAAGAACATTGAATCTGATTGTAAAGATAGAGAAGCCCTTTTGTGTGCACTTTCTGATCAACAAGTTATGGGACTAACCAAAAAATCAACTGCAAAGGCTATATGGGATACACTGGAGACTCTAAATGAAGGTTGTTGAAATCTAAAGTTTGATGGTGATTTCTTCAACTACCATTGCCCTGTTTCCCATTAAAAAAATCCTCTTCTATGCCCAACAAAGATCCCAGTGCATCTCCAATCTTCAAGAGGGCCTCTAGACACCAGAACTCAGAGGGGAGTCCAACCAAACATAGCCAAATCAGAGATCTCCTAATTCTATAGGATTGAGGGTCAAAGCCAGGCTTCCAATCTAACAAATGGAAGGTAGAGCCAAGATAGAAAATAGTTCTTCCATGTAGAATACCACTCTATGATATCCTAGTTTCTGCCATCGATACAACACCATTTAGCGAAGAGGGATATTTCTTGAAGACGACCAATAGTATGATTGATGGCTTCAGAAGGTAAAACAAAGAGTTTCCTACTAGGTCCCTTCTTTCTCTAGTCTTTAGATGTGGACTCTATTTGAACTCCATCAAGAAAAGGAGAAGGCTCACTCCTTCCAAAACCTTGATTCAATTTATGAGAATTCCTTTGCAAGATTGATTCTTTCTTTTTCTGCAAAAACTGGGAATGACCTAAAGTTTTGTTGCTGATTGGAAACTTTTGTTCCCGTGGGGCCATTTATGAGATTTCCCCCTACTTCCTAAACTGCAGTCGAAGCTTTCTAAATCATTTCATGCTATTAGAGTATGATTTTTCCTTGGATGGAAATCCATTAACACTTTGATATCCCCAAGAACACTTCTCATTCTGAATAGGGATTTTGTTTGCATTTGTGGTCACTTTGTTGGATGAAATCTTAGGGATTAATTGAAGACCTGACAACCCTAGTTATTGTTGCAGTTGAAATATAAATTTTGATGGTGGCTTCTTTAACCAGAACCCCTAGTCACCTCTAATGAGGTCTTCGAATCCTATCACCCTTATTAATAATTCTTGAAGAAAAACCCCTACTGGAGCTATTGTAGCCTTGCTTTTTCTCTCTAAAAGCCTGCCAACCGTTACCCCACCAACTATGTTGGGCATGAGTGAAATTCGATTTGGACTGAAAAAAAGGACCAGAGATAGGAAAAGAGTGTTGATGATGTAGAGAGCTTGATCACCAGACCATGGATTCACAATTTTAATTCTTGAAAATAATTGAATAAAATTACAAAATGGTTTTCTCCATCTTATCTAAATACCAGCTACTTCAAGAAAACCTATTTTTCATCAAACTCAAATCAAATGGTTCTTCACCAATTATCTTAAATATGATAGAAATAACTTACTAATGAGGGCAATAATCCCAAATAAGGCAGATATAACTTACAGGTGAGAATTTTTAATCCCAAATATGATAGTTCAGGAAGACTTTCGCTCTTGCTCCATGTTCATACCATCTATTCTATATATGAATGCATACAACTTTATCTAATTGCTTAGAAGTTTCTCACATCGACTAATGCAATTCAATATTGAATCATCTTTCAAATGCCAAGTTCATTAATCTCCCATAATGCCACTCTTGAATATTGTGGAAATTTCCTTTTATCTGAAGCTCAACATTGAACTCTTATCAAGCTCCTATCTTTCGAATATTCTTCCATGCCAGGGCAATAATTCCCAGGTCAAATGATGCATAAGACTTTCACCAACCAAGGAATTCCAAAGGTATCAAGGGTTAATAATCTAGATAGGGCATAACTATCTCCCTTGATGGGTTTAATGACAATAGTATGATGGATAGTGTGATTGATAGGAAGGTTGGCCTACTAATTGGAATACTTCCAATACTATCAGGGATCCATTGCAGAGATATTGGCATCTCCTATTGGTAATCTCCCCCTCTACCATTTACTGGCTCCTTCTTCATTCCTAGACATGAGTCTTGTTCCCTATTTTTTTTAGAGCTCCCTTATCCATTGGAAACATCTCTTATCGTGGAAGCTAGAGGAGTTTTTTGGTCAAGCAACTTGAGTCCTTCCTTCATGTGATGCCTACTCCTCACATCCTCTCCAATTAATTCTTGCACAAAAATCTCATGCCCATAGCCCATACTCTAATTATTAAGGGCTTTGACTATTTCATTTTACTTCTTTTTTTAATTTCCTAATCACCAACTTTGTGGGATGTAACAATGTACTACATGAAGAGGGGAAAAACAACAAAGCAAGATTCAATAGTGATATTCAAATAAATCATTCAAAACATAAAACAAACCATTCATACCTTGATATTTATACCTTCTCCTTCAGATTGAGCTATGGAGGAAGTGGAATGTGTCCAATGCTCTACTTGATTGGATTAGCTCCTTCATTTGGATGTGGGTTTCTCTCCAAGATGCACAACAATGGATGGGAGATGGATTGATGAATGCCAAAGTAGATTAATGGATTGGATTTGTAAATGATTATGGATGAAAAATGACTTTAATGAGGTTGCTAAGGATGGATTCTAAGCTCAAATGGACAACATGAGATTACACAAGATGAGATGTTAAATGAAGCGGAGGAGACCCCAATTTGTAGATTTGAAGGGGGATGAATGGACAGTCAAGATTGAAGATGAATCAAGAGTGGAGATTGAAGGAGAGGGAGCACATGGATTGAGAGGGCATGAGAGGACAAGGTGTGGAGACTAAGAGATTTTCTATAAAGGCATTTATTGTCTCCACACTCCACAATGTACATGGGGAAGATATCCCAAGTACATTGGGAAGACAAGATATAATTAAAAATTCCTTGGAGAATGAACAAGAGAATTTAAAGTTCTTGAATAATGAAGTGCATGGGAAAATGAGATGGAAAAAGGAATTCAAAATTCCTTGGGAAGGTCAGAGGCATGGGAGAGTGTGAGATTTTGAATTCCTTGAAATGACCCAATTAGGTGCATTTAACATTGGAAGGTGAGGACGGGACAAGTGGACAACCATTTATGGCTATTGGTTGACTTGGTGGCTAATCATGGGGATTAACCACTATCAAATGATTAAGGAGGTGATTAGGTAGCATTAATGAGGGATTATGAGACAAGTTGGATTTGTAGGAGGATATGACAAGAGCGGAGAGAATGAGTGGAGGAATTAAAAAATAAAAAAATAATGCTAAGTGGGCTTCTAGATGAATTAATTAGGCTAATGAAGAATTAGGGAAAGTGATTTGTAGGAATCACATGACTAAGTTAATTAATTGTCATTAATAAACTAAAAGGGGATTTAGAAGAATAAGGATTAATCAATTTATTGAATAAATTAATTATATGGACTATAATGATAGGATTAATTTGATTTAATTTAATTAATTCTGAGAAGAATAAGATTAACATAATTAAATCAATTAATTAATTTTGGATGTCTACATTTTGCCCCTTTTACGCAGCAACAAAATTGGCGATGGGTAAAAGACAGAAAAAGGATTGCCCAACGTGTATGCCCCCTTGAAAAAAAGAAAGAAAAAATGAAGAAAAGGGGAGAGGAGAAAAGAAAAATAATGATGGGAGAAGAAAATAAATGAGTTGAAAGAAGGGCAAGAAAATGGGGCTATGGAGGGGGGTCTATATAAGCCACATGGGGGCCAAGGAGGGGTCATTGTCACATACACCTTTAGGATATTGGAGAGCACAAAGCCCTTGGAGAGAGATGGATTGCATTCCCATACATGAGCACTACGTAGAGAGAGTCTAGAGACACCAGATACCAAAGGAGTATGGTCCACTAGTAGGTATCCTGACCACACTTCATGCTTTAGTAGGTTAGAGAATTTATTAGGGCCAATAAATAGGGTAAAAGGCTAGCAGAGTGGAGGTGTTGATCGTCATTTCAACATCTCCACGACGGATTCAATGTTTGTGCGGGTGAATAACGCCTGCACACGCATTGAAGGGATAAAAGAAGGGGCTTGATGCCAATGCTTGCGGCTTAATGCAAGAGTAGGCACTGATTGGGTTCAGAAGGACCAGACAGGGGGCATAGATTGTGATTCAAAATCTTCGCCTATGGGGCCATGTATGTGTCATGGTTTTTATGCCTCCACTAGGGATGAGTCAATGTCTCCACTAGGGAAGAGAAGGGGGGGAAAATGAGGATAAAGTTGGGAGGGTAATAGGTTCAAGGGGCTCATAGGTTCCCAAGGGAAGGCATGAAATAGAAAATAGGCTAGAATAATCTAGGCTAGGGTAAGGTAGGTTATAATGAAATAGGATTATGAAAGTTGATGAAGTGAATTGGCTCGATGCAAGAAAACGAGGAGCCACTTACATCATGAGAGCACTCACCTCTGACTATGAGGATACATAGATGGCTTCAAGCAGATGAGAGGGATATCTTGAGCATAGTAGGCTTAAGATTTGTTGGGAGATGGCCCAAGATTAGGGCTCATATGACCATGATGCCTACACTGGTGGAGTAGTGGGAGAGTAGGACTTGCACCTTTCATCTTCCTACTGGAGAGGCCACTATCACACTACTCGATGTACGAAGGATCTTAAAGATCCCCATCTGAGGTGTCATCCTTGAGTACAAGTTGGATGGAGGGGAGTACTATCTACGATAGGTATGTGAGTATGATGCATTGATAATGGAGGGGACACAAATGCACTTGGGTCAGGCTATGTAGATTCATCACATCCCATGATTGGTGTTGTTCATTTGTGGTTTGATAGCTGGTGCTTGATTCTGGATTTGAGCAGGCATGGATTTTTTAGTAGGATGGAGAAGGTGTGTATATTATATGATTGAGGATGTGTAGGAGTATGCATGGGGTACAATGAGTTTAGGCCAGATTTATCATGATATGCACTTGTTCTTATACCAGGATTATCAGAATCTAGGTATAGGGGTCACATTGCTCCACATTTGGGCTTGGGAGCATATTGTAATGATGCAACCAATAGGTTGCCAAGAGAGGAGGTGATGGCTCCCTTATGTTGATAGATACAAAGGCCTATTGCACTATCACCATTTGGGAGCCATGTGGTTTTGCAGGCGCACCTTTGGTGAGATGATATTCTTTTGCTAGGGCCCATACATGGACAATGAGAGGTGATGGGGGGATTGGTAGCTAGCATGGGAACAGTCATAGATGTGGTTTTTTGGAAAGTTTTCATATGTTATAAAGCACTATGCACCACATCAGGTCATGCGACAGTTCAGATTTGTGTAGGATTTGGTGGGGTATGAGAGGATATACCTGTGGATCACTCGGGAGCCCAAGATATGGGGATAGGAAGTCAGGTCATTAGAGGTCAGGATCAGTTGGGAGATGACAAAGATGATTGTCTAGGATGAGCAATATGGGGCAAGTGAGGATCTAGGGTGTACAAAGGTATACAGGCATTGGTGGGAGGCACACATGCCAGTTCGACTGAGTATTCCTGGAGTTCTAGATCCACATGAGTTAGGGCCATTAGTTGATGAGGTAGTGGGTGGAGATGAGAATGGGCCAACCGATAGGGTGGCAATAGGAGGGAAGAAGAGACAAGGAGGAGCAGGGGGGAGAGGATAGGATGGATGGAGAGGGAGATAGAGGGTGCCTCATGATGAGGTATCATTATAGGTACAACCGCTAATAGTACAGATTGGATAGGTGCCCGAGGAGGGGGAGGAGGAGGGTGGTGATGCAGAGCCTATGGACATTTTGGATGTATAGGTCCAAGATGAGCAAGGTTCATAGGCCATGGGTGGACAAGGACACACAGGATGGGTCTCCCAGGCAGAGTACGATAGAGCTCTTCAGGAAAGGGATGGGGCTAGGGAGAGGGAGAGGAGACTAGAGGTCAAGATGCAGGTCTTGGAGGCTAGATGAGGGATGATAGGGAGCTTGGAGGAGGATCTAGTGGTGGAGCGGGTCAGGGAAGCTAGCCCATAGTCTAAGGTGGATAGGTATAGGATGGAGGTAGAGGATGTGACAGAGAGCTTGTAGGAGGCTCGGGTGGAGGTGGTAGCTTTGAGGGAGGAGACGGATGAGATAGACCAACTCTCAGATGAGGCTAGGAGTGGTGGAGCCATTAGGAAGATGAGGGTAGAGTTGGAGAGGAAGGATGGGGAGATGGATGCACTCTGCACCTGACTGAGTATGGCAGAGGTAGACACAGTTAGACTGGAGGGGAGAGAGGGATGTGGCCTGACAACTGTTAGAGCCTGCAGGGTTTGCATAGGTTTAAATAGATCTTACTAGCCAACAACACCAGATAGAGAGCCTAAGTCAAGATGAAGCCTATTACAGGGGACTATACCATGGGGCAGTGCTAGTAGACCAGAGGGCGACATCATACATTGAGAGTGTGCGACCACACAAGACCTGCAGTGAGTAGGCAGGAGGGTCAGTGGCAATGAGGTCACCTCGAGGCCATGGAGAAGGATCATCCGAGGGAGTAGGTAGAGGAGGTAGGGATGAGGAGACAAGGAATGTGGGCTAGACCTTACCAAATGTATGTGACATTTTGATTATTTTGACCCCTCAGGGAGGATGTACATTGTACCATGATTGACACATTCATTGTTTTTTGATATATACATAAGATGTTATTTTTGGTAGCGTATATGCATGTATATACTTTATTATGGACTTTGATGGACTTTTCTTATTATATATTATATGATAGATGATGATGATATGATTATGATTTGATGTGATGCATGTAATGAATATTTTCTGACTTACTTGTGATGTAGGATGGATAATTTGATATGTATGCATATACTATTTATGATGTTTCTAACATGTTTGTGAATGCAAGATGCATGTGGAGAATATGTCCCTATGATATGCATTTTTAATTTTTTATGTGATGATAATGCTTATGCATATGTAATGCAAATAAATGTTCTATATGCATGATTTATATTGTCATGTGGTAAATGTGATGCACCTAAAATGAATGATAACTAAATGTATCGGGTGATGTAATAAAAAGCCTTATTTAGCCACTAATAAAAATAACAAACCAAAATGTGACTAATTAGGCTGGTTAGTGATGTATGGACTACTTGATGACTTACTATTTGTGTGAGATATTAATGTTTGACTAAAAATTTAATGGACCTAAAATGACCTAAGGATTCAATGCAATGAGATTATTTTCAAATGTTTTATATTGAATAGAGTGATTATTAATGGTTATAGTGTTACAAGAGATACTAATGTCTGAATGGGCTTTAATTAACCTTACATCGGTATTTATTATGAACCTAAAATGTGTAATTATGAACATGCATGTAATTGAACAAGGCACTTAATGATTATGAAATTAATGATTATGATTATAAACGAGATGATTATGCAACTAAATGAGTAATGCACCTAATGATGAGACTAGATGGTAATGAATTTATTTTTTGGAATGTGCCAACCATGGTAGAACAACATAGGACTAGAAGAAATTAAGAAAGTGAATAAGTTGAGGTCTCCAAAATGCATAGTGGTAGGATGAAATGAAAATGACGAGGTTGAGATGGAGGGATTTATTGTGAAAAATGTGGAGAGCAAACCTAGTTTTGATATTGCCCAGGATAGCCTACACCACTGATTATAAGAATTAGGATATAATGAAAAACCCAAGGCATGGACCGACTCTCATACAATAGGTATCCCTTGCACATAACCGTGTAAACACCATATAGATGTAAATACAGGGTTGTAGGTTCATGCAAGAGAAATTATCAAACATTCCATACCACAAAGACATGCACCAATATACACCCATCCAAAACATACAAGGACATAAGATGATCCTGACAGTCATAGGTAAGAGTAGTCATAGGACAACATGGTGCAAATCAAAGAAAAATTTCAAATCACACAAACAAAATGCACATGGCCAGCTGACATCTCTTGCCAAGAGTAAGACTGGGACTGAGGATAAACTGTCAGACAAGGGAAGGATGCATCCCAATGGGGAAGAATAATTGATAGGACAATATAGGCAATAAAACAGATGGTCATGGGTCTATACAAGCAGATGCGATACTGACTACAAAGAGTTGATGGAGTATGTGTGGATGGATGTTTAGATAACATGCAAGTCAAGAAGAAGCACAAGCTTAGGACTTGGGATTAAGCTCAAGGTACTGGGATAAAATCTCACCATAATAGGTGAAATATCAGATTGATGGGATGGAAGCTCAGTTTGATGGGATGATCCTTACCCATGAATCAAACAAAGACTCATCATCATATATCGGGGGAGGGGATGGGTAAGCGACCTGCTGAGGATAGTTTGGTGGGGATAGCAGGTAGAGATGTTATAGAGGATACTAAAATGAATCACAATATATGTGGAGGTGGTCAGGAGCACTTTGTTCCTTTTCCTTTTCTTGTGGAGGGGATGGATGGAAGGGTCATCAGACCAATTTTCTGACAGAATGAAGGAGACAACTGGCAACAAGGAAGGTGGTGGATGTTGTATGAGAAGGCTTATGCAGTGGCGTAGATTGAAGAAATGGATGGGTCCAATGGTTGCAAGTGAGCAAGGGAAACGAGACATGAATGTCTTTTTTATAGAATGAAGGAGACAATCGGCTGCAAGCAAAGTGGGGGGAGTGATGGCAGTAGTCATCCTGCATTTTTAAATAGGCTTGTATAATCCTCCTCATTGCTAAGGGGTGGGGATGACGTTAGAATATTTGATTTTGTTATGGAATATGAGCATCGGGTGGGTGGAGGTTGGTGGGATATGCTATGAAGCGAGATTTGGTCGCGAAGACTATCAAAATTGTGAAACCACTAGGCGAGGGGGGGGGGAGGCATTTGAGTTTGTGTAGACAGATGATGGATCTAGATTATTTACCCTGGTGCCTGAAACTAGGTTTTCACCAAGGTCCTTTCCCATAGAGTGGTTTTCACTGATGGACGTATTGATTTTTCTTTACTTTTTCCATTTTTTATTTATTATTTTTTTTGTATTTTTGTATTTTTAAATTTTTTTTTGACTTTTTTCATGCTTTTAGACAACCAGTGACCTTTTGAGGACTAGGAATATAATCTCTTCAGGTGCATTATTTTCATAGGCTCATCCAAGGGATCTCCTTCAGGATTAGCCAATTGATGTGCTCCCGATCCATACTTTGCTGTGATCTCATAAGGTCCAAGCCAATTGGGCTCGTACTTGCCTTTATTTTCTCTTTCTTGAAGGTTTCTCTAATTTTCCATAAGGACAAGATCACCAACTTCAAATTCTTGGGTTTTGACTTTCTTGTTGTAGCTCAAGCATAAGCGATTTTGATATACCTAGAGATGGTTTAAGGCCTTTACTGGGATTCGAGAACACTGAGAGTGGGGGGGGGGGGGTGAATCAGTGTTCTACCAAAATGGATAAATTTAACCTTAATAATACAACAACTCAGCAACCAGTAAACATAAAAGTAAAGAACAATAAGCAATAATGCAACCACAAAGATGAACACCATAACACCATAGATTTATACGTGGAAAACCTCAAAGAGGAAAAACCATGGTGGGATTGGAGACCCAAAATATCTATCCACTGATCAGATTAATAAATATTACAATAAGGGGCTTACACATGCAGGCAGGCCAATAGCCTAGAGCACACTGCTCATCACAAAAGGAGTCTCACCGACTATAGAAAACATCAAACAATAATCCAGAATGAAGATTGAACTGCAAGTATAGCATCTCCCATGCCTGAGTATAGTTCTGGTTAAGCTTAATACCAAAGGCCTTAAACCTCTTCCACAAACCTAATTCAATCACCTATGATCGACCAAAACCTCTGCATATGACTACAACATTGTTTACATACAAATAATCCCATAACCCATACCATACACGATCTCATCATCTACAAAGAGATCTTACATCACATTTATACCAAACCGGGACCTAAACAATTAGGTCAGGCACCTAAAAGATAATAAAATGAATTCATAACTTAAACCCACAATCTAATGATTAGCCAAGTCAGCCTAAGACCGAAACAACATAATCCAATCAATGAATCCAACTGGTAATGCATCGGGAGCATCAACCCACACGTTACATAAATTGGTCCATAACCTAGTAGAATAACCACTGGACCTATAATAGGTCGCCATAAGCCAAATGAAACACCATGAACAACTGGAACACAAACATAATAACCATCAGCATTTGGATAACCTTCTAGAAGTTGAACCAACATCAATTATCAGATTCAACAAAAGATCTTCAACAAAGCTCTACTAGTAAAACCCTTATCAGTAACCAAAAGGCTTACTAGAAAAAGTGATAGCTTTCAGATCATCAAATCCCGAACCAACTGAATGTAATACACATCAAGAACACATGACTAACCAATCCAAACCAATTCCACAGACCAAAGCATACCGAAGCATACCAGATCAACATGATATTATCAACCAGAAACCAGTCATCTTACCGAGACCAACTGGATACCAGTAAATAGCCAAAGAAGATAGTGTTGACATCAATGACAAACATCATTGCAACACATAATCAATTCCTCCAAATTGCCAACAATCTCCCCCTTTGGCATTGATGGCAACACTAGATGTGAAAAATATCCAAGTGCCAAGAAATGCCAAGCAAGTCTCCCCTAATGGAAGATAACCAACAATCTCCCACAAAATGATATGACAATGAGATTCTGAACCAAATATCTATGTACCAATTAACCATCCATAGACCTGAACCAAACTCCCTCAATGGGAAGCAACCAATCTAAAATTTAGTTCTTCCTCCTTGTGCCAATAATCTCCACCTTAGACTAATATCTCTATTAAGCTCTATTTGTCACATAAATATCTCTCCCCATTTGACATCAATGCCAAAGATCTGACATAAATATCAACGAAAAATCATAAACCACTGGATCACAAGACTAACTACTCCCCAGAGTAGTAGCATCACCACATCAATCCAGAATGAATAATAGCTCTGATAATGCATACCAGACTGATGCCAATCAGCATCACTCAAGTCTCTACCAGAGGGGTAGAAACTCCCAATCTATCTCTGAAGTACTCAAATGATTCCTCAAACCAATCTGACTTCATTTGCTTCCACCTACTCCTTCAAAAAAAATTACTTTATAGAAATACCGGATAATTTGATATGTCAATAGAAGAAAAGTTATTACAATGAATAACTATCAGTTTATTAGAATCCAACTTTATATCCTTCAACATATGCTTCATCCATAGAACCTATGTATAGTTAGTGTCAGCAGCAACATACTCAGCTTCAGCAGTAGATAAAGAAGTACATGACTGCTTCTTCCTGATCCATGAAAGAAGATTCTTTCCAAGAAACAAAGCTTCACTAGATGAGCCTATCTGGTTACCTATATCTCCATCCCAATCCACATCTGAACATGCTCAAAGTGTAAAGTCATTGTTAAACAAAAACCATACCAGAAAATCATTGAAAATATCTGAAAATCCTAGCTACCGGAGAAAGGATTCAACATAATCAATTCCTTCCTTCTGAGCATATCCATTGCAAACCAATCAAGTCTAGTTCCAATAACATCCAAGTCCATGTGTTGGGGCTTCTTACGATGAGATGGTGACAAAGGTGGAGGACTTGTTGAAGAAAATTTCCATGTAGTGCCTTCTCAGTTTCTTTGTTGTTGTTAGTTTTGTTGTCCTTTCTGTTCACTGGCTTTTTGCCATTCTTTTTGTATGCGGCTCTTAAGCTCTGATCTTTTTGGTGTCTTATCTTAATATCTTATGTTAAAGGTTTCGGGTCTTGAAAACCTACTTTTAAAATTAATTAGAACATCCAAGTCCATGTGTTGCCTTTTCTAATTGATCCAATTTCTCTTCCATAGCTTTAATCCAACATTTATCCCTACAAGCTTCAATAACTGATGCCAGTACAATGAAAGAAATTAAGCATACCTCATCAGCTACCAACCTTCTTCTTGTCCAATTATCTAATCTTCTGAATGATTCAACCTTACATACCTAGGAGTCTTCTGACTTTCTGTTCCTCTTCCCTAGTGATCTTTAGTTACTATTGAATTTTCTGATACTTTCGGAGTAACTGGTTCTACATTTTGTTTCAGTATAGGTGTTACCGATTCAGTTAAGACCATTTACATTTCTAGTTCATGCTCATAAATTATGATTTGACTTCTATTCTGCTCATCCACCTTGACATTAGTACCCTCCACAATTCTTTGCAACATTTTCTTATAACATCTATATGCTTTGCTTTCATTAGAATAACCAAGAAATATTCCTTCATCACATCTAGATAAAACTTGCCAATGAAATCATCTCTCTTGATATAACATTTACTACCAAAGATTCCAAAATACTTGATTGTAGGTGTATTGCCAAACCATAACTCATAAGGTGTCTTACAAGTAAACCAAACTAGATCCAAGTTCCAACAAATCTTTTTCGGTTAACCTTCAAACTTACTTCCAAAGATTTGAAATAGGATTTCAGACCACTACCAAGAGCAATGCAAGATTTTTCATCAATTTTCCTCCACCTAAGGTGAATGCCTTAGTTATGGGATGAGTTTCTTGCCGGTGCAGGAACATTTTGCTCTGTCGGTTGAGTAATTGGGGTATATCCTTCAGCCAAATGAACATCTGGGGCAATTGATTATGTCGATTGAGCCTCAAACTTCATAACCATCTTCTTCTCATTCTCCTTCTGAATGTCATCAACCATCTGCTTTCCCTTCTCATTATATTCATCACTTCTTGTCAGTAGGTTCTTGCTTGTACAAAATTTAGCAATATGTCCTACTTTGCATGCATAACAAGTGACATTGTTCTTCTGAATTGATTTGCTATAACCTTGACCATTCCTTGACCTGCATTGATTATCCATATGTCCAAAATTTCCACATGCATGACATTTCACATTCATTCTACAATCTTGTGTCTTATGACCATACTTCTTATAATTTGAACATTGACCAGGAACTGTATTATTATTCTAATTCGCTCTATTTCTACAATGTCTTGACATATGACTAAATTTATTGCAAACAAAGCATCTACTATTAAATTTATGTGCATTGGATTGCTTTACCAGTGACCTCTAATTTTGGTTGACCTTCTGACCGGATGTGTTATCCTGATTTGCAATACCAGATCTTTCTCTATGCTCAAATCCAAGACCTCTAGTGTCTCGAGTGTCCCTTTGATCCTTCAATAATTCATCAAGCTTAACAGAACTAACCTTGAACTTATCTTTGTATTCATTTGCAATAGTCAGATCATCTCTTAGGATTGTTACCATTCTTTCCAATTCTTGCTCATTGTTCTGTGATTGCACCAATTCAGTTCTCAACATATCATTTTCATGAACCAATCAGATGCATTCTTCAGATCTATCTTTCAGAGATCTAGCAAGATTTTCTTCATTCATCTTTTGGTCTTCAATCTCCTTGGACATCCTCATAGTTAGGGATTGCATTTTATTCTTCATGACAATATTCTCTTGACTCAGCTTCTGACATTGTTCCTCAAGGGAATCCTTCTCTTCATCATCCTGATTTTGTAAAAGTTTCTTCCTTTTAGCTTGGGCAGATGACAACCTCTCCTATAGAGAAAAAATGAATTCCTTTGAGGATATCAACTCATCTTGCATCTTCATGTTCCTCAATCTTTTAGCATGATAGTCTTCAAGTGCTACTTGAAGTTCCTTCCTTAAACTAATCTCCATAAATTTCAGATACAAGATCTTCCTCAATCTGTTAGACTTACTCTGAGGCACCAAGCTTGGATACCAATTGTTGGGATTCAAGAACACTAAGGCGGGGGGGGGGGGGGTGAATAAGTGTTTTATCGGAATGGATAAATTTAACCTTAATGATACAACAACTCAACAACCGGTAAAAATAAAAGCATATAACATTAAGAAACAATGCAACCACAAAGATGAACACCATAACACCACAAATTTATACGTGGAAAACCTCAAAGAGGAAAAACCATGGTGGGATTGGAGACCCACAATATCTATCCACCGATCAGATGAATAGATATTACAATAAGGGACCTGCACATGCAGGAAGGCCAACAACCTAGAGCACACTTCTCATCACAAAAGGAGTCTCACTGACTACATAAAACATCAGACAATAATCCAGCATGAAGATTGAACTGCAAGTATAGCATCTCCCATGCCTGAGTACATTTATGGTTAAGATCAATACTAGAGGCCTTAAACCTCTTCCACAAACCCAATTCGATCACCTATGATCGACCAAAACCTCTTCATATGATTACAACATTGTTCGCATACAGATAATCCCATAACCCATACCATACATGATCTCATCATCTACAAAGAGATCTTACATCATATTTATACCAACCTAGGACCTAAACAATTAGGTCGACCACCTAAAAGATAATACAATAAATTCATAACTTAAATCCACAATCTAATGATCAACCAAGTCTACCTAAGACCAAATCAACATAATCTAATCAATAAATCCAACCGGTAACATATCGGGAGCATCAACCCACACGTTACATAAACTAGTCCATAACCTAGAAGAACAACCACTAGACCTATAATAGGTCACCATAAGCCAAATGAAACACCTTGAACAACTAGAACATAAACATGATAAACATTAGCATCTAGATAACCTTCTAGAAGCCTCACCAACACCACTTATTGGATTCAACAAAATATATTCAACAAAGCTCTGCCGATAAAACCCTTACCGATAACCAAAAGGATTACTAGAACAAGTGATAGCTTCTAGATCATCAAATCCCAAACCAACTGAATATGATACACATCAAGAACACATGAATAACCAATCCAAACAAATTCCACATACCGAAGCATACCAGAGCATACTAGATCAACATGATCTTATCAGCCAGAAATCAATCATCCTACCGGGACCAACCAGATACCACTAAACAACCAAAGCAGCTAGTGTTGACATAAATGACAAACATCATTGAAACACATAATCAATTCCTCCAAATTTCCAACTGCCTTGAGGCACCTTTCATCTAGCAATTTCACCTCTTGTAGCCTGGTAACTCTATATTCCTCATCAGGGAGGATATTCTATAGCGATACCCTTAGGGAGGGGATCTCGATCTCAAGAATAATGGAGTGGTGCCTATGGGTGTGCGGATGGAGGTACGGTAAGCCCACAAAGAATAATGAAGTTGGAGATGCTAATCATGGCCATCTTCATTGACTATCTTTTTAAGGATTTTGATTAAGGTTCTATTAGAAGCCTCGGCTTGACCATTACCTTGTGGGTAATATAGGGTGGAGAAGCGGTGTTAGATATCAAACTTCTGATAGAGTTCTTTAACATCCTAATTTTTGAAGGGTCTACCATTATCTATGATGATAACTTTGGGGATTCCATAGTGGCAGATTAGGTAGTTCATGATGAATTTAGAGACCTACTTCCTAGTGGTAAAGGTAAGAGGAATAGCCTCCACCCACTTGGTGAAGTATTCGGTAGTAGTGATAATGAATTTATGGCCGTTGGAGGATGCGGGGTGGATTTTACCAATGCAATCGAGACCCCATTGTGAGAAGGGCCAAGGTGTAATAAAAGGATACAAATCTTATGATGGAGCATGAATCTTATCACCATGCTTCTGACAAGGGATACATTTCTTCACATAATTATATGCATCTTCTTCCATTGTAGGCCAGTAGTATCCCATTCACAGGATATTTTTAGCCAAAGTGAGTCCACTTGAGTTTACCCCACAGATACCCTTGTGCACTTTGCGTAGTGCCCATTTAGCTTCTTGTCTGTCTAGATACCTTTGGAGGGAACCGTCAAAATACCTTTTGAACATGGTGTAATGAGCGCAATGATAGATGAAGGTTTGTTGCTGGGTTTTGGTGACGTGGGGAGGGATAATGTTGTCTCTTAGGTAGGTGAATATCTCTTGATACTAAGGGGATTTGGGACCAACGAGTACACACACCATTTCTGACTCAGGTAGATCATATGTCATTATGAAGAGTTGCTCGACCAAAAACTCACAATTCTGAGTATGTGTCGACATCTAAAGGCGAAAAACAATAGTAGCAATTGCATCTGCATCCCTATTGTTTGTGCATGGAATTTACTCAAACTAGATTGATGTAAAGTGTTGCGATAGGGAAGCTGCTTTAGATCTTCTACCATGTTGCGATATGGAAGAAGCTTGTCATCTTTCATTTGATACTCATCATTGACCTGTTTAATGACAAGTTGGGAATCACCAAACATGTAATTCTAATATCTTTCATTTGATGGCCAAACAGAGTCCAGGAAGTAGTGCTTCATATTCTGCAATGTTATTGGTGCATGCAAAGGCTCTCTTATACAATTTAGGGATGCAATCTCCTTGCAGTGTGATCAATAATATGCCTACCCTTGATCCGTTTTGAGTGTAGGAACCATCAAAATATAACTACCATGTGGAAGATATGGTGACATTCATGAATCATTATGGACTTGTTGATCACTAAAATTGCTTTCTGGAGTACAGCCTTATGTGAAACTCAGTGATGGGGGACCTGCGCAATTTCACTGAGTGACCTCCAGGATTTTAGAAGCTGACTCTTCATTCATTTGGGGGGAGAAAAGGGAAGGAAAGGAAAATTGAAAGCAAAACTATTGTAAAGTGATATGCCAAACTGATTTTGATGCAATACGAGGCACAGAGAACTTCACATTCGTGCCATCCTGAGTCCCACTCAATAATCTACATGCCCAGAACCATGATTAAGATATAAGAAAAAATCATTTTAACATAAAGCGATATATACCATGCATCCACCAGATAACAAGTGTTAAAACATAGTTTAATTGGCAGAGTATTAGGCGTATATTTCTAAAGCTATATGAGCATTTCATAGATGCACATAAAACTATCCAATGCACACTGAATATCAGCTCATAAAGGTTGCAAGCAGAGTTTGATTATCTTGTCTTCAGAAATATAAAACAACAAATTAAAGGATAAAATCTTATAGACTATCAGTCTATCTTTTAAAATAGGTTTTGAACCCTTTTTACAATGTGCCCTCAGGATTTTATAGAGAAAATCTCTTTTATCTGAACTGGTGATTGTAACTTAATAGCTTCTGCGTACTCACCTCGTGTCCACCACCATCATGGAGGTTGTTGCAACTGTCATGAGCTTGATCTTTGTATAATTATTTTCCTCCATGCGTGCAACATGGTTGCCACCTGGAAATTCCCTTTTTTTGTTGCAACCACTCGATCACGTAGGTTTTTGCTTTATTTGCATTCGCGCTTCCTAGTTTTGCCACGTGATGCCTCTTATGACCTTCTTCCCTTGAAAGAAAAAATGGTGCACTTTTGAAATCTCCCCGAGCTCAAAACATCTCTGGTCCCGCACTTTAATGTTCCACGTGACACATGGGCGGAGCTCTTGAAGCCCTCTTTTTTGTTTGTCATTGAACAACCCACAGTGCTGACATGTGGCACCACTGCGTGTCTTTGGGAGAGTGTGAAGTTGTAGGTCTGCGAGAAACTACACCATGCTAACATGTGGCACGCACGTACCTACTCCTTGTGAACAACAACAAATTGGTCTTGACTTGGTGGGATCATAACTTTCTGCTCGACGCTTGAAATATCAAGACGCTTACACTATTGGAAAGGTATTCAAAAGATCTAGTTTTATTCCCTTAACACCATGCCTTTGACTATTGAGTTAAGGGACTAGGAACAATTTCTCTCTGAAGGTCTCTGAAAATACAAAATACTGAAACATAGGGGAAATATCAAAAATTTGATTTTTGGTTTTTCTCACCTCTGATCGGTCTGGATCTCCTTCGGGCTGATTTTGACATGTTTCCATCAATGCCCTGATCATAAAACCCTGAAGGTATAGATATTATCTACAGTTCTTGGAGACTCACGGGGTCCTCTGCCTGCGGAGGTTGAACCCAAAATCTCTGGTTTCGCAGACCAAAATGCCTTATTCATGCCAAAAGGGAGCTTCCACCTTGCTGATTTATTTCAGATATCTCAAATCGACTTTCAATGATGAATCATAATGGCACAGAAATGTCAACATTAGAAAATCGGAAGCCTTAGTTATCCATTGGAAACAGAGTCACAAAAAGGATCCACAAAACATTTGCACTATTGCACTTGGAGGAAAAACATGCATTCTCTTAAGGAGAACGGAGCATGTGCAACCACACTTCTTGGAAAGGAAAAACATCTAACTATTATTTACATGATCTCCACACTCTGAAATGAAATTAAACAAAGCCATTAATTGGCTTATCAAAATAACTTCCCCTTTTGACCAATTTCTTATTCTTCACATGTTCTTGGACAAGCAACCATAAAAGGAAAAACAATAAGAATCCAAAAAACTATTGGAATGCCTCCCACATGTCAGGAACAAAGAATCTCGCCCATCCTTGACTGGTTTCTTCTTGCAGTGAATGGGTAAGTCGAACCTTCTCTATTTGATATTCATCTCCATGCTTAGAGGTAAGTATGACCAAGGGCAACTCCCAGCTCTCTAGTTGAGCTAGATGTCAAACGAGGCATCCTCGTGAAAGTATCAAGTCTAGGCAATCATCATTGGACTTGCAATCATTATCTTCTTCCTTTAGGTCTGGTGTATTGACAGGGTTCAACCCTCATGGTTCATTTGATAGCATGGAAACCTCCTCTTGTTGTGCATGCTCATAATGATCTTCCTGCTTAGCAGATTATGGCTTGATGTCAATAGATTAGCAGAAAGCTTCTAACTCATCCTAAAATATGTCTTCACTAGTCTCTTCTTTTCTTCCCTCCATGACAGAGATCACCCCGACTTCATGGTAGTTCTCATGATGATCTATAGCAGCATCAAGATCCTCCTCTTGTTTAACCTCATGAGCTTTTTCATATTCATGTGATCCACTAAGCTCCTCAACATCTGCTTGCTTCTCTAAAACTTCTTCCGTTGTAAAAATGGAAAATTCCTCTTCCTCATGGTCAACAAAGCAAGGAAGTTCATCAAATGAGAGGAATAAATCCTCTTTTTCATTTTGCTCCCTTATTTGGTTGATGCCATGTTGTTGTGACTGCTCACCTTTATTTTCCTCTAGTTCTAAGGGTGGTTCTTGAACCTTGCGAGCATAAAGAAGCTCACAACTGACAAACTGCTCCTCTTCTTTCATCTGTTCACAAGGCCAATTAGCCCTCTAGACAATAGTTCCACCATTAAAAAGTGAAAAGGTATCAGGGACAGAGAGCTAAGGGGGAAATATATTTTGCAAAAAGGATTTAGGGAGCTCATTGGGAGGCTTCCCCAGTTTGATGGCTGGGATTTGAAATTCAGGAGCTCCAGTGCCTAGTATCTCCTCTCGAATGAGCTTCTCTTCGATGACTGGTAGCCACCTGATCTCTTCTTCCATAACATAAACTTGCATTGTAATAAAATGCTCTTGCTATTTTCTCTGAGCCTCTGCTCGCTGCTATTGAAGTTGGGCCTGATGAACAAATTGGTCCTGCTATAGACATTATTCTTTCTCCAAATCAATAGCCTTCAGTTCTTCTTGGAAACTCATCATTATTTCTCCAACACTAAAATTTTCCAGGATTCTTATGTTTTGATGTTGTGGGAAAGGGTTGACATGCTGATTGGAGACATAGTAGGCCTCTTTTGACTGCTAGTAAGCATACATAAGCTGCCAAGAAGGTTGTGCATGGGTGGGTGAGAGACAAGAATTAAGAAATTGCTCATAACTTGTTGTATCAGGGGAATATGAAGCAAAATTGGAAGCATATCTAGCTTGATGCTATTGATAGGGAGGCAAAATGCTTGGATTTTCATGCAAAGTAGGTGGAAACATGAACTATTCGTAATATACTTCCATACTAAAGAGAAAGAAAAACAGAAAATCTGTAGATAATTTTCTAAATAAGACCAAAAGGTCTGCTCAAAATAGAGAACCGGG
Organism: Cryptomeria japonica; assembly: GCF_030272615.1. Lineage (NCBI taxonomy): Eukaryota > Viridiplantae > Streptophyta > Pinopsida > Cupressales > Cupressaceae > Cryptomeria > Cryptomeria japonica. Next base: position 620,694,202 of record NC_081411.1, read on the forward strand.
TACATATCAATAGAATCACCCAAATGATCCGAACCTGCAGAGTCACCAACTGCTTGCAGAATACCTCTTTAAGGCTAAAAACACTGAAGAATGCAACAAATCTCCAGTGAGTGATATAAATCTCACAAAATTCTGTCCCACTGGGCATGCCAAAAAAAGAACTGTTGATCACTAAAATTGCTTTCAGGACTACAACCTTATGGGAAACACAGTGATGGGAGACCTGTACATTTTCACTTAGTGACCTCTAGGATTTTAGAAGTTGACTCTTCATTCATTTGGGGGGAGAAGAGGGAAGGAAAGGAACATTGAAACCAAAACTATTCTAAAGCAATACGCTAAACTGATTTTGATGCGATAAGGGGCACAAAGAACTTCACATATGTTCCATCCTGAGGCCCACTCAACAATATACATGCCCAAAACCACAATTAAGAAATAACCAAAAATCCTTTTAACATAAAGCAATATATACCATGCATCCACCAGATAACAAGTGCTAAAACATAGTTTAATCGGTAGAGTATTAGGCGTATATTTCTAAAGTTATATCAAAATTTCACAGATGCACAGAAAACTATCCAATGCACACTGAATATTAGCAATCATAAAGGCCGCACGCATAGTTTGATTATCTTGTCTTCAGAAATATAAAATAACAGCTTAAAGGCTAAAATCCTATAGAATATCAGTCTATCTTTTAAAATATGTTCCGAACCCTTTTTACAATGCACCCTCGAGCTTTTATAGAGAAAACCTCTTTTATCTGTGTTGTCCTCAATTTCAGCATGGCCAAAATCATGAGGCAACCCTACGAAACTGGTCCGTTTTGTACCTTATGACCTTTGGGAGAGCTTGATCGACTCCATCTGTTAGCTCATTTAGCTTCCTGCTTTTCATTTCTAGTGTTTTCAAAGTTTTTCTAAGTTTGCAGTTTTAACTACATTTCGGACTCTTCTTTGCAAAATTTTGTGCACATCATACTTTAAAGTCCGATGTGCACAGTTTGATTTTAGGCTTGCAGTTTAGACTTTAAAGTCCGAACTACAGACTGTTTGGCAAGAGAGTGCATGTCGGACTTTAAAGTCTGACTTGCACATGTTTTTAGCCTGCATGTTGAACTTTAAAGTCCGACATGCACTGCGAGTTAGCAATCAATGCAACATTTATTGTTAATTAAAGGGTTTATTTATTTAATTTTGCATTTCATTTCTTCATTGTTTCTTGTGATTTCTGCTTCTCCACGCATCCTCCTCCATTTTCGCTCACCGCAACTCAGATTTGATCACATCACCATCAGGTTTTTCGATCATTGTGGTAGAGAAGGTAGGGTTTTGTGTTTTCTTTTTGGGTTTTTTCTTCTTGTTTGTCTACTTTTTTCCTTTTCCGCCTTGTTTTATCTTTTCCAGTTTTGCTTGGTGTGTCAAGAGGGCAATTAGACTTTAAACTCCGATTGCCCTCCTAGTCTTATCCTTCTCCAACCTGAATGACGAGGTTTGAAACCCGATCTGCAGCTGGATGGAAACTTCTTCTCATATCAGACTTTAAAGTCTGATATGCGAAGAATTGAGGATTTGATTGACATGTCAGGTTTTAAAACCCGACATGTCAATCAATTTTTTTCCCCCAACAGCACATCAGATTTTAAAGTATGATGTGTTGGTTTTTCCAAAAGGTTTTACCCTCACACATCAGAGTTTAAAGTCCGATGTGCTGTTGATCTTCCCCATATTGCACATCGGACTTTAAAGTCCGATGTACTAATAAACTTACCCTGAATTTGTACATCGGACTTTAAAGTCCGATGTACAAATTTTGTTTTCAAAAGAGCATGTCGAGCTTTTTTCCCCGACCTGCTGTTTTTGGCACTTTTACTCTTAAGCCTATTTTGAGTCTGGTTTTTTGATCTGATTGAGAAAAATTGATTTTGATAATGATGATAACTATCAAAAGAGCTAATCCTCAATGTTGAATGCAGTTGTTGTTCTCAAATTCTGATTCCCTTTAAAAACCCTTATAATAAAATGATAAACTCTGTCTGTAGAAGAGAGATCAAAGAGAAGGAAACTTCAGAGCAACATATGACAAGGTTTCAAAACCTTCTACACTTCAAACTTATCCAAAGTTCAGGCGGATATACCTTATGTGAATTGACTTCACACTTTTAAAAGACAGATCCATAGTAAACCAGTCCGAAAACCAATGAATCTTATCACCTCAAAACTAACTGAAACAAAGAAAGAAAGCTTATACTCATATTTAGTATTGACCTACAAGATATGTAAAAGATAACCACAATTGATAGCAATGCCTTATCCAGGCCATAGAGTCATCTAAGTTTAAACAATACTCCCACAATCAAATATCTCCACACATCCCATCACCTCGGCTTCTATAAAACCCCACATATGCCTGACATACATATGAATTTACCCTTATCAAACTAAACTGCATTCATCAAATTCAAAATCTCTTGCAAGGAATTTACTGATAGAAATGCTTCATGCGTATTTAATTTCCCTCCTGGAGAGAAAAGCTAAGAAACGCCTCTATTTAAGATTGCCTTACAATCCATACTCAAATGAATAACCCTAGATTACTCATATTGAAAATAGTAAATATTTGCAAGTAGACCAGAAGACAACACAAAATTTAGGCTCGAAAGTTGATAGTCTGTATATTGATATTAATTTTGAGAAAATATTACAAAACTGAGAGTATTCTCCATAAGACTAGAAAATCCCAGATATATTTTTGCAGAGTTTTCTTACAAATTCTTGCGATGCCCTTTTTTTAGTCCTGGTATCCATTTATAACATCATGGATGCATACAAGCTTTGGACCTTTCAAAAGAAAGTTTGTTACAAACAACAACCTTTTCCAAGAAGCGGTTATAAGTCATTTTCAGCATCTGCGGCTTCTTCTGCTTGTTGTTCTGTTGCACCCTCTTGTAACTGCTCCCGAGCATCTTCTTTCTATCCCATGTAATTATCTTTCCACTCCTGATACACATCATCACTAGGCCAAGTAAAACTAGCAACCTTCTGTTTTATATCTTCTAGCCGCTTCCAAGTGACTCGTACATGCCCAATCTCTATTTCTATGAAACCTTAATGAGATTTCACTTTTTCAATTTCCTCAATTGTTTGGACAAACAAGGATGTGTCATCAGTACTAATAATCTGATTGATCCTCAGGGACAAATTATGGTCCACCTCCTTTAACCAAGTCTTTTCTTCCTTTAGCTGAACAGGACCAATGAAACCTCCCAGAAATATTTCAAATTTATGATCTGAATATTCTTTTCTATAAAGTTGGGCTTTTCTTTTTATACCCATTCCTTCCATTGAAAGAATATTCATCTTTTTTATAAACTCACATGTGGACTTAAGATTGTCATTCTCTTCTGCATCTGCATGGGAGGAACACATGAGCTCTAACTCCTTACCTCGAGGCACCCACTTATTTAGGATTGGTTCCAAGGTGGCTTCTTCTTCTCTGAATTTGATCAAAATCTCAAGAATCCTCTTCATATTTATGTATACATTGGAGGTTTTGACTGAGTTAGCAAACTTCAAAATGGTGGCTTTCACCTTCTCCTCATATTTGTTTGCATACAAGGTCTGAGCTTGTTTCAACTTTTCCAACTCATCTTGGACATTTTCAGGTAATTGGGAACTAGAAGGCATAGGAGAAGGGGGTATTCAATGATGGGACTAGTAGGAGGGGGCCTTGCTAGAGAGGAGGCTATCATGAGTGTAGAAGACTGACTTGGATGATGTTGACCTACCAATTGACTCTGGAGTCTAGCAATAATGTTGTCTCTGTTGGCTATTCATTCTTTAGCATCATTGTAAGCTTTTAAAACAGTCTCCAACTTCAATTGGAGATTAGCCTTTTCTTGTGCCTCCCTCTCTGCTACTACCACATTAAACTTTTTTGTCTCTAGTACTGTGCTAGCAGCTTATACTACCCCTGTGTCTTGGACTCTTTTAACAATCATGCCACCAAGGTAGCTTCACCCTAGGGTATCCCTTTTCTTTCTATTTTCATCTCTGTTTAGACAACACATGACCAGGGTAGCATTATCCTTACTAAAGGTCACTCCTCCCATTGGCTTTGTCTCCTCCCTTATTGCATCAAGAATCAATGCATTAGCTATATCCCATTCAAGGAGAATCAACACACTAGCTTTATCCAACATCTCTTTTCCTTTCTCAGGAGTGATTTCTTTGAACTCCTCCATCATTTCTTGCTTAACCTCTTCCTCCACTTGGGCTCCATCCTTGAGAGGCTGTTCACTTACCTTTTTCCCACATCTGATCTTGAATTGATTAATATTTTGCTTCCATAAAAACTGCATAAAAGCTCCTGATGTGACAAAATTACTGTCAGCTAGGAATTCTTCACTAGCTTGCTTAACAATAAGGTTCAATTCTTGGCCCTTTAACTCACCATCAGTCAAATCCATTTTAGTAGTAGGTGGCTCTTCGAGCATCCCCTCTTGGGTCTCCTCATAGGTATAGGCAATCTCACTGAGACTCCCTAGCTGCAATAATTGTTCAGCCACAACTTGTTCATCTCCAATGTGGATAGGAGACTAAGATGGAGAATATTGAGGCTCATCAGTTTCCATTTCCTTTCCCACTCTTTGCCTCTTAGGGGAATCCCGAATGTCAATGACATTTTCAATTTTCCTCTTCCCTTTTGAAGTGGAAGGCTCACCTGTCATTGACATCATCACAGTGTACTTTGACCTTTTGTGCATTACATAGTCACCAGATGGGATATCTATAGCAAAGGTAGGCTTAGCCAATACCATATTAGCCTTATCAGGATCATTTTGCATTATGGCCTCCCTCTTTTCTTTTAAAGTCTGCATGAGGTCTTCAAAATAAAGAATCAGGAACTTTATTTTCTCCTCAAATGGGTTGAAGCTAGAGAGAGGATCATAGCTAGTGTAGAATTGATGGATAAAATCAAGGGCTTTCTCATATGCAACCCACTTCTCCTTCCTCAATTCCTACTCATCTAAGCTGAATTCATTTCTAATCAAATCTTTTGGGAACTGGAATTGATGAGGCCTACCTCTGCACACTGCCCTTTTTCTGAACATGCCATTGAAAAAATCCTCGGGGTCTGCACATATTGACAATGCAGTAGACAACCTATATGGCTTAAAGAATTCTTCAAAATATTTCCATCCACCCTTAGTGATCACAAAATGGTGAGCCATGGTAATAGTTGGGAAAATAGTCCCTTTACCCCTATTGGTTAGCTCTACTTCTTGTACTCCCCCAATTTGTCTCAAGACTTCTGCAATCCCTATCTTCAATGGGACTTGATAGGGTAGTAAATAGGGGGTGTTTGTAAATCCAAACACTCTAAAAATAGTAGACATAGGGTACAAATATATATCTCCCCAATTATGAACAATCTTGATATCCTCTGCAAACTCCTTTGGTCTAAGAAACTCCAAAAGAGCCTTATGAATTCTAGGGTTTTCTCTGCATAGAAGAATCCTAATTTTAGATGCAAAGCATCTATCAAACTTTAGATAAATTGCATCCTCTCTATCCCAAGATAGAATAGTACTCCACAATTGCACTGGCATCTCCTCTTTATCCTTGACCTTAACCAAGTCCATTTCTTTTGCAAAATAATCAGCCCCTTTGAACAAAAACATATGCATTAACATGGAGTACCATCCAAATGGCCTATCCACCTTACCATTTTTTATCCCAACTAGCCCTTTATGAATTGCATCAGCAAGATATGAGGCTTAATCAAATGTTATTGCTTTGGAGGGGTTTATAATTTGTGCAATCATTAACATATAATGGGTTGGTAAATTCTTTTCAGCATCCTCTCCAAAGATCTGGCATAATATCCAATACATGCCCTTAGCTCTCAGAGTAAATAAGTTGAGAGAGAATGGTTCCATTGTGCTGGGGCCTACAACTGTTAACCCCCCTATCTTTACAAAGAATTATTTCAATGGGCCACTCCTAAGATGATCCCTTTGAGCGTTGTACACCTGGGCTAGCAACTCAAAGTCAATAGGCTCTAACAAATTAGAGGACTCACTAGTTTTAAACACTTTCCTGAATTCATCTTCGTTTATCTCAATCAAGGCTGATCCCTTTATGTTCCTAATACATATTTCCATAGGGTCATAATTCTGTGCAATCAGGGCTAACAGATCTACATCCATAAAAACACCTGGGACCACAAGCTTTCCTACATCCTGTTCCCATATGTCATTCAAAGGAGCTGGGGAATTCCTCTGCCCAAAACTGACTTTGAATAGTCCTAAGCTTGACAATCCTATTTCAGGGTCCCTCAACCAATTACCCTTATCATAAAGGCCATCTCTAATTTTTAGACGAGGGTTCTTGGGTACTAGCTCTTTGGCCTTAGCCCCAACATTGGTGGACATGGTTAATTGTTCTAAAAAATCATCATAGATATTTTAGTCCTCGTAATTCACCTTCCCTGTTAATTCTCTTTTGGGTGCCATTCCAGTCAAACAATTATACCACTAGGAGCTAGCACAAACCTCCAATGAAGTAATTCACACAATAGTATTTGAGAACAAACCAAGAGTTATCAAGAAAAGTACAAAAAACCTGATTATTTGCCTGAAGAAAAATGCCCTACAACAATTCGCTCTGCAACAAACTTCGATGAAACAATACCTAGCAATCGAGTTGATGCAGACTCAAAAGGACAAGTTGGCATTTAAGTTTTAGAAATTAACTCCACAAGCTTTGGCTTTATTTTCATAATTGAATTTGCCAAATTGAATTCAAAACTGGCTCCAATGGGTCATAATTTCTCTAAGTCTTTCCTCTGTTTCGCTCTTTCACTATTTCGCAGAACATAAAACGTGTGCTCTTTTCTTTCGTGAAACAATGCTGGCCGTTGGATCATGAGAACTTACATTGACTTTATCTCCGTTGATCTCTTTGCTTTAGTACTGGGCCCTACCTCCTTTTCACCACTTCCCGGACTTTAACAATCATGCACTTTTCCTTCGCAAGGCCGTGCCAAGCATTAGATCAAACTCAAATCACCCGACCTTTAACTCCAACTGGGACCGTCAATCCTTTTAACTAACCACACCTCATCTTGACGGCTAACGATTTTCGCCATTTCATTGAGGTTAATTTGCGGGCATCTTCGGGCCACGAAACAACGAGAAGGGTTGGATCAATCTTGAGATGAATTCCTTTTAAGTGGGCCCTTTTAACCAGGAACTACTTACCCCACTTGTTCTCCAGTTAATAAACACCACATGGTAGTCAGCTATTAGCCCTTTAAACTTCTCTGGGTTCCACCTTTAATCTGCCACATGTTATCTTTATTATTCCCACATAACTGCCAGTTACACCTAGGCATGCCCTCAACCACTTTTTTAAAACCACGTGTCATATGACACATCACTATTGAGCTCTACAAAAAGCAGCAACTGTTATGCCATGTCACGCCTCCGTGTGATTTCTACCTGTCTTTCGCGACTTCCCAAACATTATTCTTCATTTGGCTTGTAGCCACAAAACCACGAGAACCGTTAGATCAAAACATATCTGATCTACTTTTAGTGTCATGCCCTGCCTGTCCTTTGGGCCCACCAGCCTTTTTGCCACTTCGCAAAGGTTAGACTGCTAGCATCTTATCTTCATGAATTCACACAAGCAGTTAGATCAAAACAACTTGCTCATTTTTTACTCCTTTCTACGATAACCATGCTCGAGCCCACTGCAGACTACTAACTAAGCGCCTCGTCACTGCTCTGTCACTGCCAGCTGGACCTACCATGTTCATTGCCACCTTTAGCGAGACCTGCCACCTTTTCGCTATTTTGCTAGAGGTAGAACCCGTGCATCTCCCAGCCATGAATCAACATGAGCCATTGATCCTTTTCCAACTTGATCACTCTTTAACCAAAGAAGACCGCTTGTCTCTAGGACCCGCCTAACCCTTTCGCCATTTCGCAAAGGTTAAAATACGTTCAGCTTGATCTCACGAAACCACGATGTCCGTCCGATCAGATGAAACTTGATCGGTGTTTAACTTCGGTCCAAACCTATATGCCGGGTCCACTTTCACCTTTCGCTACTTCGTGGAAGCTAACTTTTGAGAGCTTTTTGGTCGCAAATCAACGCGGGCCGTCAGATCAATAGAAAGTTGCATGATGCTTACAAGGCCTGACAGACATTAGAAAAGGCATATTGAAAAGTGAATAAAAATTAAAACAATTAAAGGGATCACCTAGGTAAATGACAAGGGGGAAACACTTTTATGATAAATGGACCCATCACTTAAGTGAATAAAGTAACGCCAAATTAGAAACCAGAAGGGTTTTCCTCAGATATTGAAGCGACTTAAAACCTAAACCCTGAACCCCTTAGGACTCAAAACAATTTTTAAAGAACATGGGAGATATCACACTCAAAATTTTCAAAACCCTAGCCAATTATGGATTGAGAACATCCATTTTTAAAATAGTGATAACATCAGTCATCGCGAATGTCAAACTCCCTCAAGATAAACCCGTGCCTTCCACGAGTTAATTGGAATCTTCTCCGGGTAAAACATCAACAAAAAAAGATGAAGTACAAGTACGATAAGTACTTAAATATGTACCCAGAGAGTTCAGTAGACTCAAATATTAAGGAATCTAGAGATACTGAGATTGGACATATCAATATGCAAGAATTTATTGACCGAGTTGAGAAAGCTCCTGCTTGCTTAACCAATCTGATCAAATTTGAGTTGCATAAATATGCATCCTTCCCAGTTGCAGCTCATGACCTAGAATTTGTAATTGCAATAGTGGATCACTTTGATCCAAATACAAGATAGGTGAAGGACGCAGATCAAAATGTCATCATGACTCTGGATAGTGTATTTTTCAATAGTGTCTTCAAAGACTCTCTGGTTGAAGAGGTAGCTGACATTTCTCAAGAGAGTGCTCAAGAGTACTATGAGAAAAATGAAGTTAAATGCAAGAAGGTGGTCAACACTATTTACCTTTCTGCTTCCAGACATTCTACTACCTCATGATGGCCCAAGTCCTTCCATAGGAGTGACTTCAATGAGGAATACAACGACATGGTTATCATGTTGTCAAGAGTAAAGGGGCTAAAAGACTCATTACTTTCGAACTTGGATGTGTTACTATATGAATATAACCAAGAGAGGGATGAGAAAAATGAATTAAAGTAGAAGTGTGAACAACTGACCAATGTTCTTCTAAAGGTCACACAATCTTCTCAAGAAATTGAGCCCATAGGATCCTCAATGGACACTGAAGCTCTAAAGAAGATTGAACAAGTAGGAGCTAAAGGCAAAGTGATAGATGAGTGGATTTCACAGCTAAGGTCAGAAGGCTCTCATCTTCTAAGTTCAACAGTGGGACTATTGGTGGATTTTGAAGTAATCCAGAGTTAGATGCAAGGACTCAAAACTTCATTATCATAGAAGATTAAGGAAGTTGAGAAAAGTACTACCTTTTGGAGCAAAATGAAGGACTTCAGGATAGATTTCCTTGTTGAAAATAAGGTAATTCCTACAAGGGAAAAGTACATCCAGATCTTGTCATTATTGTCTCATAAGCAAGAGACAATAAGGTTGATGATTGCAGAGCTGGACTGAGAAAAGAAAGAAGGTGATGATGAGATTGATCTCATTTTTGCCAAAGTTGCCGATCTTCCTTGTTACTTATATGATAGCAATCAGAATCTCATTACTAGCAAAGCTATCACACAAGAATTCCTTGCCTTAATAGATGACTGCACGAGACAAGATTTCTCACTTGAAACATTTGATAAGCTATTGGAGATCCAGGTCAGTTTTGAAGTCCTTGCATCCATGCTGAAGGACGGGCAAAAGAAATAGGTAAAGATTGAAGATGCAATTTCCCGCATTCAAGTGATCACAAGTTCTACCCCAATGCTGGGCGAAGCAGAGATGAAAGCCATCCTGGCCAAGTTCGAAGATTTTAAAAAATCAGGACAGGAGAAAGATGAATAAAATGTCCCCTTTTTGGCTTTTTCTTTTTATACAGTTGCATCATTAGATGTTGCTAGTTTTCTTGCAGTTGCACGTTTTCCTTATGTTGTAGTTGTAGTAAAGTGGGACTGTGCAGTTGAATAAGTCAACTATGCCCACATTTTTCTCCATTCTTTTCCTATTTAAGGAGGCCCTCATTTGTAAATATTTATCTTTTTCATGCTAAGCAAAACTCTGTAGAATTTTTACCTCAATGAAGACTTTGGGCTTTTGTTGTGAAAATTCTATCAAGCAAATAAAGAAAACAATTTTGTTGATCTCAAACTTTGTGTTGTATCAAGAAAATTGTTTATATGATTTAATGTTCTTATGTCCATTAATTATATATGTTCTTTACTTCTTTGATATTGAAGATATTGTTATGTGGGTTAAAGAGCTCTTGAATTGTGCAAGTAGACTGTGTGCTCCTAGCATATTTGGGAAATCTTCTGATAAATTAGGTGATTAGTGGTAGGCTTTGTATTACTACAGTTACTTTTACTTTAAAGAATTAGGAATTCATACTTGAAGACTTTGAGCTGTGAGTTAAATTTCTAACTTTTTGTAATAATCAGTTTGAGTTAAGATTACATTCAAGAGAGACTTTGTGCTACTTGACTGTAAGTTTTAGCATAGTTTGCTAGATTCATTGTTCTTTTCTTTAAGTATCTAAAGAGGTAGATAAATTGTAACAAGATGAAGGGGGAATACATAGACTCTGAAAAAAGAGAGTTATATGCCCAACACCAACCCACAGATTTTGATTTCTTATTAATTAGAGAAGAAATTTCAAAGGGAACCTCCCCTTGATGAGAGGAGAGATTAATTCATCAACATAGCTGTGTGTGAATCATATATTTTGTCATTAGTACGCTGGTGACAAAATATTCACCCAATAATCTGAACTGGTGATTGTAACTTAATAGCTTCTAGATAATCTCCTCTTTTCCACCGTCATCATGGAGGTTGTTGCAACTATCGCGAGCTTGATCTTTACTTCATTATTTTCCTCCATGCGTGCGGTATGGTTTCCACCTGGAAATTCCCTTTTTCTGTTGCAATTGCTCACTCACACGGGTTTCTACTTTGTTTGCATTCGCGCTTCCTCATTTTGCAACGTGATGCCTCCTGTGGCCTTCCACCCTCGAAAGAAAAAAATGGTGTGCTTTTGAAATCTCCCCAAGCTCAAAACATCTTTGGGCCTGTGCTTTGTCGGTCCACGCGGCATGTAGGCGGAGCTCTTGAAGCCCTCTTTTCCCTTCATCGTTGAATACCCCACAGTGCTGACACATGGAACCCCGCATGCCTTCAGGAGAGTGCGAAGACGTGGGCCTGTGAGAAACTATACCATGTTGACATGTGGCGTGCATGTACCTACTCCCTTCAAACAACAACAAATTGGTCTTGACTTGGCGAGATCATAACTTTCCGCTTGACGCTCGAAATCTCAAGCCACTTACACAGTTGGAAAGGTCTTCAAAAGATCTAGTTTTAATTTGTTACCACCATGCCTATGGCTATCGAGTTAAGGGACTGGGAACAGTTTTAGCCCCAAATTTCACTCTGAAGGTGTCTGAAAATGCAAAATACTAAAACATAGGGGAAATATCAAAAATTGGATTTTCATTTTTTCTCACCTCTAATCAGTCTGGATCTCCTTCAGGCTGATTTTGACATGTTTCCATCAATGCCCTGATCATAAACCACCGAAGGTGTAGATATTATCTATAGTTCTTGATGAGTCATGGGGGACCTCTTCCTGTGGAGGTTGAACCCAAAATCTCTAGTTTCATAGACCAGAATGCCTTATTCATGCCAAAAGGGAGCTTCCACCTTGTTGATTCGTTCTAGATATCTCAGATCAATTTTTAATAATGAATCATAAAGGCACACAAATGTCAATAGTAGAAAACTTAAAGCCTTAGCTATCCATTGGGAATAGTGTCACAAAAAGGATCCACAAAACATGTGCACTATTGTACTTGGAGGAAAAAAATGCATTCTCTTAATGAGAATGCAACATTTGCAACCATACTTCTTGGAAAGGAAAAACATCTAACTATTATTTACATGATCTCCACACTCTGAAATGAAATTAAACAAAGCCACTAACTGGCTTTTCAAAATAACTTGCCTTTCTGACCAATTTGTGATGCTTCACATGTTCTTGGACAAGCAAACATAAAGGGAAAAACAATAAGCATCCAAAAAACTGTTGGAATGCCTCCCACAGGTCAGGAACAAAGAATCTCACCCATCCTTGACTGGTTTCATCTTGCAGTGAATGGGTGAGCCGAACCTGCTCTATTTGATATTCATCTTCATGCTTAGAGGTAAGCATGACCAGGGGTGACTTCCAGCTCTCTATTTGAGCTAGATGTCAGACGGGGCATCCTCATGAAAGTATCAAGTCCAGGAAATCATCATTGGACTTACAATCATTATCTACTTCCTTCAGGTCTTGTGTACTGATAGGGTTCGACCCTGATGGTTCATTTGATAGCATGGAAATCTCCTCTTGTTGTGCATGCTCATAATGATGCTCATGCATAGGAGATGATTCCTTGATGTGAATAGATGAGGAGGAAGCTTCTAACTCATTCCAGAATATGTCTTCATCAGTCTCTTCTTTACTTACCTCCATGACAAAGATCACCCCAACTTCGTGGCAGTTCTCATGATGATCTATAGTAGCATGAAGCTCCTCCTCTTGTTCAACCTCACAATATTTTTCATATTCATGTGATCCACCATGCTCCTCAACATCTTCTTGCTTCTTTAAAACTTCTTCCATTGTAGAAATGGAAAATTCCTCTTCCTCATGGTCAACAAAGCAAGGAAGTTCATCAAATGAGAGGAATAAATCCTCTTCTTCATTTTGCTCCCTTATTTGGTTGATTCCTTGTTGTTGTGGCTGCTCACCTTCATTTTCATCTGGTTCTAAGGGTGGTTCTTCAACCTTGCAACCATAAAGAAGCTCACAATCGACAAACTCCTCCTCTTCTTTCATCTGTTCATGAGACCCATTAACCCTCTAGACAACAGGTCCACCCTTAAAAAGTGAAATGGTATCAGGGACATTGAGATGAGGGGAAATATTTTTTGCAAAAAGGATTGAGGGGGCTCATTGGGAGGCTTCCCTAGTTTGATGGTTGGGATTTCAAATTTAGGAGCTCCAATGCCTGGTTTCTCCTCTCACATGAGATTCTCTTCGATGGTTGCTAGACGCCTGATCTCTTCTTCCCTATCAAAAACATGCATTGCAATAAAATGTTCTTGTTGTTTTCTCCGAGCCTCTGTCCACAGCTGCTGAATCTGGGCCTGATAAGCAATTTGGTCATGTTGTAGATAGTATTCTTGCTCCAAATCAATAGCCTTCAATTAATCTTGGAAACGTGTCATTATTTCTCCAACACTAAAATTTTCCAGGTTTCTTACATTTTGATGCTATTGGAAAGGTTTGACATGCTGATTGGAGACATAGTAAGTCTTTTTGGCTGCTGGTAAGCATATTCAGGTTGCCAAGAAGGCTGTGCAGGGGTGGGCGGGAGGCAAGCATTAAGAAATTGCTCATAAGTACTTGTTGTATTAGGGGAATATGAAGTAAAACATGAAGCATATCTAGCTTGATGTTGTTGATAGGGAGATGAAATGCTTGGATTTTCATGCAAAACAGGTGGAAACATGCACTGTTTGTAATATCCTTCCATACTAAAGCATAAGGAAAACAAAAAATATACAGATAATTTTCTAAATAAGAGCAAAAGGTCTGCTCAAAATAGAGAATCGGGTACATATCAATAGAATCACCCAAATGATCTGAACCTACAGAGTCTCTAGGTGCTTGCAGAATACCTCTTTAAGGCTAAAAACACTGAAGAATATAGCAAATCTCCAATGAGTGATATAAATCTCATGAAATTCAGTCCCACTGGGCGTGCCAGAAAAAGAATTGTTGATCATTAAGATTGCTTTCAGGACTACAACCTTATGGGAAACTCAGTGATGGGGAACCTACATGTTTTCACTGAGTGACCTCTGGGGTTTTAGAAGCCAACTCTTCATTCATTTGGGGGGAGAAGAGGGAAGGAAAGGCACATTGAAAGAAAAACTATTCTAAAGTGATATGCCGAACTGATTTTGATGCGATAAGGGGCACAAAGAACTTCACATACGTTTCATCCTAAGGCCCACTCAACAATCTACATGCACAGAACCACGATTAAGATATAGCCAAAAGTCCTTTTAACATAAAGAAATATATACCATACATCCACCAGATAACAAGTGCTAAAACATAGTTTAATCGACAGAGTATAAGGCGTATATTTCTAAAGTTATATCAAAATTTCACAGATGCATAGAAAACTATCCAATGCACACTGAATATCAGCAACCATAAAGGCCGTAGACACAGTTTGATTATCTTGTCTTCAGAAATACAAAATAGTATATTAAAGGCTAAAATCCTATAGAATATCAGTCTATCTTTTAAAATAGGTTCTGAAACCTTTTTACAATGCACCCTTGGGCTTTTATAGAGAAAAACTCTTTTATCTGAATCGGTGATTGTAACTTAACAACTTCTGCATACTCGCCTCATGTCTATCACCATCATGGAGGTTGTTGCAACTGTCGCGAGATTGATCTTTGCATCATTATTTTCCTCTATGTGCACGACATGGTTGTCACCTAGAAATTCCCTTTTTCTGTTGTAACCGCTCGATCACACAAATTTTTGGTTTGTTTGCATTCAGGCTTCTTGGTTTTGTCACGCAATGCCTCCTGCAGCCTTCCACCCTCAAAAGAAAAAAATGGCGCGCTTTTCAAATATCTTTGGGCTCAAAACATCTCGAGACTATGCTTTGTCAGTCCACGCATCATGCAGGCAGAGCTCTTGGAGCCCTCTTTTCCCTTCGCCGTTGAACACCCTACGTTGCTAACACATGGCACCCCCATGTTCCATTGGAAGAGTGGGAAGTTGTGGGGCTACGAGAAACTACACCATGCTGACATGTGGCACACACGTACCTACTCCTTGCAAACAACAACAAATTGGTCCTGACTTGGCAGGATCATAACTTTCCGCTCGATGCTCGAAATTTCAAGCCGCTTACACCTTTGGAAAGGTCTTCAAAAGATCTAGTTTCGGTCCCTTAACACTATGCCTTTGACTACCAAGATAAGGGACTGGGAATAGGTTCGGCCCCAAATTTTTCTCCGAAGGCCTCTAAAAATGCAAAATACTGAAACATAGGGGAAATATCAAAAATTGGATTTTCATTTTTTCTCACCTCTGATTGGTTTGGATCTCCTTCGGGATGATTTTGACATGCTTCCATCAATTCCCTAATCATAAACCCCCGAAGGTGTAGATATTATCTACATGACTCATCAGGGAATTTTGTGAGGACTAGGTGATCACCTTAAAGCAGAGGATCTGCTAGTTGATCTACTATCACTTATCCTTTGACTGCCTTTCTATCCGCATAATCAATGTTGAATGCACTCAGTAACATGATTGATTTAGCAGTTTCTTCCTATGAGAGAAGCCTTTGATAAGAGGTACTTGAGGGGGTCAATTTTGGCAATCAATTTTATTTTGTTGTTAAGCATATAATGCCGAAGCTTTTGAGTATTGAAAATAAGTGTCGAGCATGCTCTTTCAATAGGGGTATAATTGAGATCATACCCTACTAAAGTGCAGCTGATGTAGTAAATATAATGCTCTTTTCCTTGATCATTTGTCTGTGCCAGTAATGACCCTAGTGCCACTACAATTGCTGATATATACAAAAGGAGTGGCTATCTTGGGATAGGAGGCATAAAAATTGGAGGTGATGCTAGGTATTCCTTGAGTTTCTCAAAATCCTTTTGACACAGGAAGTCCCATTTGAATTTGGTATCCTTGCATAGTAAGTGTGCTAATGGGTGACACTTATCTGTGAGCTTTGAAATGAAGCGTTTGATAGATTGAAGCTTTCCCTGTAGGTTGTGTAATTGTCTGAGAGTCTTTGGGGGAGGAATTTCCATGATGGCTTTCACCTTTGCAGGATCAACTTCTATGCCTCGACATGAAACGATGAAATGAAGTAGTTTCCCAGATGTAACACCAAAGATGCACTTCTTAGGATTTAGATGCAGCTTATAATTTTTCAATCTCTCAAAGATCTTCCTTAGGATAGCAATATGTTCATCTCTTGTCTTGGATTTTCCTAGGAGATCGTCCACATAATCCTCCATGATTTTGTGCAAGAGGTCATGAAATATGGTTGTCATTGCTCGCTGATATGTTACTCAGACGTTCTTGAGACCAAAAGGTGTGACTTGATAAAAAAAGGTGCCCCACGATGTTGTGAATGTTGTTTCGTGTTGGTCCTCTTCTGCTATCCTGATCTGATTGTATATAAAAAAATCCATCGATAAGTGACAAAATTTCATGTCTTGCTGTGAGATCTATGATCATGTCTATGTTAGGAAGTGGGAAATCATCCTTAGGGAATTCTTTATTCAAATACCATAAATCTATGCAAATTCAAATGCCCCCAGTAGCTTTGCCAGCAAGGACAATGTTTGACACCCACTTAGGATAATCTATTGGTTTTTTGAATCCAACATCCAACATCTTTTGAAGTTCCGCCTTGACGAGGAGTGCAATGTGCAGATGCATTTTGCGTAATTTCTTCTTCATAGGTTTGGTATCTAGACGGACAACAAGATTGTGGACTACTAAGTCTTGATCAAGGCCTGGCATGTCAGCATACGACCAGGCAAAGTTAATCTTTGTTTTTGTGAGAAAATTGATGAAGTTCTATCTTTTTTGATCGGACAGAGACTTAGCAATGAGCATGTTCTTAGGAGTATCTTTAGTGCCCACATTGATAGTATATGTTTCCTCTATAAGTAGGGTTGACTTATCTTGTTGCGGGAGAACCATGGTAGGGAGGTCAAGTCCCTCATCCTCAAGTGCCTGATTTAGGTTTTCTCTTGAGGATACACCCTTTATTTTTTATTTTTTCTCATCCATAGGTGCCTCAGGAAGGTTTTCACCTAAGGAATCATGATTTTTCTTTTTATTGTCTTTTTTGAGGCTAAGGGCATTGACCTAACTACCAAAGTATCCTTCCTCATGCAGTTGGATCCCATGAACTCTATTGCAATCTTCCAAGTTGTGCATAGTCAGGAGAGTCATGAGAGCATTGTTGTCGTCACATACAACCAAAGCAAGTTTTTCTTGTTGGTCCCAATCTATAAGCTCATGATGGACAAGTTGTAGCTCATATGGGGTGGAAGGGATTACGAGGGTGATGGTGTTGATATGGGTGTCAAAGAAGATGTCATCTTGATATTCAAAAGGCATTTCATGAAATTCCTCTTTTTTAGAGTCTTCGATGTCCAAATAAGGGTTTGAAGGGGCACCAATGATAGTGATCTTAGGTACTGGAGTATAACCCAAGCCCCTATTATGTTTGTATGAAAAGGGATCTATCGGTTCTTTGATTCCTTTCTCTTCGGGTCCCAAGTCATGTCCTTTATAACCTATCTTATCCACTATAGCTAACACCTTTGGGTACCTTTTTTGGGGAATCTTTGTCGTTTCTTCATTTTCTTCTTGATGCAGCCAGGAGGAAACATCTGTTTCGAGACTTTCTTCATCAAGTGGGCCCCACTACTTGAAGGTGGTGTCTTTGCATTGCAGAGTGGGTTTTTAGTCCTTTTTTATTTCTTTTGGCTTGCCAAATGATTTGGGAGATAACGGGAGTTTTCCCACATATAGGACATCCACAAGTTTGTACTCTCTGCAACCATTGTCTATGATTTTGACCTTGAAGGTTCTAGTTGGGATGAAGTAGAGGCAACTTTGGATTCATCAGATTGAGGAGGCAAAGCGGGTCTGTTAAGCGGTCAGTGGTATGGATGCTTCCCCTCTAGAATTTTTCAATACTGAAAAGGTTGCAGATCACCCTTGATAGTGATCTCTCTATCATTAAAGGGGAATTTAAGGCATTGGTGATAGGTGGAGAGAATGACTTGAAGGGAATGAATCCACAGATGGCCGAGGAGGATGTTATAAGGGAGGTCAAGAGCCAAGACTTGTCAAGTGGTTTAAAGTGTCATAGGGCCCACTTGAAGAGGTAAAGTGATCATGCCTTTGGAAACCCTTTCTACATCATTATAGGCCTTTATTGTGATTCAGCTTGATGGGTCAACTAGCTCCTCAGAAAGTCCTAGTTTCTTTAGTTACTTGTATGTATAGAGATTGAGTCTAGATCCACCGTCTATAAGGATTCATTTAACCTTGTGCTTATCAATGATAGCTTCAATGTTTAATGGTTTATTATGATCATCATCGAAGGGAGCATCATTGGAGCTAAAAATAAGGTGGTGTTGGGCAATGAGGTTTCTAATAAGAGTTTGAAATTGAGAAACATTGATTTTGTCGGGGACACGTGATTCAAGAAGGGCTTATTCCAAAATTTCCTTGTGATTGGGAGGTCTTGAGGAGATCGAGGATGGAAAGTTGTCTAGGAGTCTTTTCGAGGTGATCTAGGAGGTCATATCATGATGCAGGAGCATACTCGGTCGATGAGCAATCTTGCATCAACCAAAATATTTCCTTTCAATTTTGTTCTTGTTTAGTTATTTGTGCAGTTTTTTGTGTTCTTGCTAGTTGGCACTGATAGTTGCTTTTCTTCATGGTAGATATTATTTTTAGTTTCCTGGTAGTTTCATGTGCTTGATTCCAGATTTCTAGTTCATTTGGGTTCTTTTTACAGCCAGTTATTGCTTCTGGTTGACTGTATTTGGGTTTTGGGACAGTTCTTATCTTTACCAGTTGGTTTTCCTTCTTTATCGACGCAATTATTGGCCTATGGATCTATCTCGGATCTTGTCTAATGTTCTTTGGTGTGTGGCCGACCTTCCTACTGAACCACATCACTTGGTTGTTATTTTCTGGAAATTTTTCTTAATTCTTAGGGCTGACCTAATTACACGTTTTATTTTCCTGCATTGGTGAATGAAATCTTATGAGGCCGACCCAGATGTGTTTTAGTGGGTACAAATATGATGTTAGGTAATCATTTGTAGGGGCAAAGGTAGTAGAATGAATAAGAGGGATTGAGATTTGCATATTGTGATCCGGTTGATTCTTTGAATCCTGATTGGATTGTATTTGGCTTGAAGCCTGCATGTAACCGGTTAATTACCGAATGTTCTTTGATGATAATATAATGATTACCAGTTGATTATCGGAAGTTCTATGGATTGTGATGATATGTTTATGTGAATTTGTTATGTTTTCTTGCTTCTTTCATTGTGTCTCTCTTGTTGCATAAGTCGGTTGACTCTTTTGAGGGTTTTTACCAGTTATGGTTGCATTAAGTGGTATCAGAGCTAGTTATGGATTGGCTGGTGGAAGAATCATTTACAAACATTGAGGCATTCCTTGGGGTGGACAGATCACCGATTGGAGGCAAGTTGCATGTGTTTTCAATAGATCACCGAGGGTAGGCAATTGAAACTGGTAGTCAGATCACCGAGTTGAGGCAGTTCATCGGAATGGAAGGAGAGATGATGCCGATGAGGAAAAACCCCGAGAGGGTAGAGTAGATGATGGAAGACTTCAAGTATGAAGTAAGGAATGAAATCTGAAATGCTTTGGCTAGTTTTCAAAGAAACCCTGATTCTAAGGATGAATGAGGCAGCCGATGAAGAGCTTGAGGAAGCTGAAGGACCGAAAGATGAAAGAGAGGAAAGATTCCTGAGAGTAGTGGCGAGTAAAGTTCATAAAGTTAAGGTTTCCAACTTTTTTGAAATGCTGAACCCGAAGGATCTGATCAATTGGATCAGAGAGTTGGAGGACTACTTTGAGTTTGAATATGTCAAGGACCCATAGAGAGTCCGATTGGCACAAACCAAGTTGAAAGGGAATGCTGCCTTGTGGTGGAAATAATTATAGAAAGAAAATGAAGAATGGCGAACTGAAGATCACCCGGTTGGGACAGATGGTTACAAGATTGAAGGCCAAGTTCATACTATCGGGAGACTATGAATTGGAACCTGTTCAAGAAGCAGAACCTAAAACAAAGAAACATGATTGTGAAGGAATATAATGAGAAATTATTAAAGGTGGTGATTAGATTTGGACATAGAGAGATGGATAGAGAAAAGGTGGCAAGGTACATCAATGGGATGAATTTTAACATTCAAGATGAGATGAGTATGTTGAAAGTTTCCACAGTTGAAGAAGCTTACCAGTATGCTTTGAAGGCTCGGGAGAAGGTGAGAAGAAGATAACCAAATAAGGGAAAGGAGAAATTCAAGATGAGTGATGGTATGAAGAAACCAGTTGAAGAAGAGGAGTCAAAACCTAAGTGGAGTAAAGAACCAGAACAAAAGACACCAAGGAAAGGTAGAAGCAATACTAGTAGAGAATTTCTTGGCAAATTTTTCAAGTGTGGAGAAACCGAACATAGATCCTATGAATGTAAGAAAGGAATGACAAGAAGTTGTGTGTCAAGTGAAGAACTGGATGGTACCGGATCTGCCTGTGTACCAGAGAAAAGAGAATCCCTTATGTTCAAAAGAAAGGATATTGGACCCACTCAGAGGAAGAGTCTTTTCCAGATTGTGTGTAAATCAGGTGGTAAGTGTTGCAAGGTCATTGTAGATAGTGGAAGTATTGATAATTTAGTATCTGAGGAGATGGTTGTGAAACTTGGGTCGAAGAGGCTTAAGCATACTTGTCCTTATGAGGTGATTTGGTTAGAATATGATCAGAACATAGAGATAAAGGAGTAGTGTTTGGTGAGTTTTAAAATTGGGCCTTTCCAAGATGAAGTTTTATGTGATATAGTGTCTATGAGTGTTTGTCATGTCTTGTTGGGAAAACCTTAGCAGTATGATAGAGCAGCTATTTATGACTGTAGAAGAAAACTGGTTACTATTGAAAAGGATGGGCAGAAGTTCACATTGATTTCTTTGAAGGAGAAAGAGAAGGAGGTGATGAATCTAAGTCCTGAGAAAAGTTGCAATACTAAGAAACTGGTGGTAGGGGCTATACCGGAAGGTTTGAAAGAGCTGGTTGTAGAGGTTATACTAAAGGGTGGAATGAGCTTGCAGAAAGATCTGATAGTTGAACCTAATGGTCAGGTGGAACCGGTCGACAGAGAGCTGATGGTGATAAATCGGATGAAGTCTTATGGCAGAACCAAATCAGAGTTGCAGAAACAGAGACAATGTGTAGACCTAAAGCAAAGAAAGAGCAACAAAGGGAGTTAGAGGTTAGAGAAGCCAGTTGAGGCACCATAAGAGCTAAAATAGAGGTTGGCAGATAAAAAAGATGTTTTGATCAGAAATGAGCATGGGATCTTCATTCCGAACCGTTTTAGATGTTTATGAGTTGCCTCTCATGGAACATCTTTTTCTACCTGGGTTGTTTGATGCAGGAGCATCCCTGGTTGATGACAAATCTTGCATCAACC
Source organism: Cryptomeria japonica (assembly GCF_030272615.1). Taxonomy (NCBI): domain Eukaryota; kingdom Viridiplantae; phylum Streptophyta; class Pinopsida; order Cupressales; family Cupressaceae; genus Cryptomeria; species Cryptomeria japonica. The sequence goes on from NC_081411.1 coordinate 620,715,744, forward strand.
AAAATATTTCTTTTCAGTTTTGTTCTTGTTTAGTTCTTTGCGCATTTTTCTATGTTCTTACCGGTTGGCACCGATAGTTGTTTTTCTTCATGGCAGATCTTGTTTTCGGTTTCCTGGCATTTTCATGTGCTTAATTCCAAATTTCTAGTTCATTTGGGTTCTTTTTCCAGTCAATTATTGCTTCTGGTTGGCTGTTTTTGGGTTCCAAGATAGTTCTTGTGTTTACCGGTTGGTTTTCCTTCTCTACCGACATGATTCTTGGCGTGTTGATCTATCTTGGGTCTTATCCGACGTTCTTTGGTGTATGGTCAACCTTCCTGCTAAAAAACATCACTTGGTTGTTATTTTCCAGAAAGATTTCTTAATTCTTAGGGTTGACCTAATTACACATTTCATTTTCCTACATTTGTGAATGTAATCTTATGAGGCTGACTTGGATGTGTTTTGACAGGTATAAATATGATGTTAGGTAATCATTTGTAGGGGCGGACGTAGTAGAAAGAAGAATAAGGATTGAGATTCACATATTGTGACCCGAATGATTCTTTGCGTCTCAGTTGGATTGTATCTAGCTTGAAGCTTGCATGTAACTGGTTAATTATTGAATGTTCTTTGATGATAATATAATGATTGTCAGATGATTGCCAAAAATTCTATGGCTTAAGATGATTTGTTTATTTGAATTTGTTATATTTTCTTGCTGCTTTGGTTGTGTCTCTCTTGATGCATAAGTTGATTGACTCTTTTGAGGGTTTTTACTGGTTATGGTTGCATCATATCGGCGGGTGGATGAAGTGGGGGGAGGATTGGGTGGAGGAGGATATCCTTGGACAATCACTCTTTCGTGGAAGATAGTTACATTACAGTCATTCTGAGAAGTAGGAGGTGCGACACCTTGAATGCCTATCTTGGTAGGGTTGAACTTGCTTGCTAGTTGTGCAGGGGGAGGAACACCTTGGATAGTTATCCTAGGTCTATTTTGCGAAGGGGGAGGTTTAGCTCCCTGGATAGTGACTATGTTGACATGGTTATCAGCGGGCTCTATGCGACCTACTAAGGAGTCAAAGATGGATATGTAATTGGTGTAATCATAGTTAACAACAATGGATGATGAGGCCTTGCCTTTATCGTGCTTCAGGAAGGGTTCTTGGTACATCTTGAGTTTGTCATTATTGTTACCAGGTTTTGTCGTTGCTACCTCAATATTGCCCTTATCAATGAGATCTTGGGTATAGTTCTTCAGTTTCATACACTTTTGTGTATCATACCAATTGATGCGGTGATAATCATAGTACTCATTCTCATTATACCACCTAGGTTTGGGTTGATTAGGATCAAGCAAGCGGGTTATTAGGAAGACAACCGCACCAACTTGGACAAGTTTTTGGAACACAACCTTGATGGGCTCATCAAGAGGAGTATACTCTCTTGGAGTGATTATTAGATTAGAGTGGTCATCCTGGATTGAGATGTTGTTGGGGGGTCTTTGAGATTGAATTTGATTGTTTTGTCGATTGTTGAATTGATTACTAGTGTAGTGGGTTTAGGAGGAGCAGCCACGGTTTGAACCCATTTTGTATTAGTGATACTATCATTGATTACGCTCTTGTTTTTGGACCAAAGTTTTGGTTTATCATTGTTATAAGAGGGAGTGTTTTGATTTTATTTCTGATAATATTTTAGAGTGCCTTCCCCTAACAAGACATGTTTAAGGGCAAAGCCCTTGTCACTCAAATTTTGGAAAGATTTTATACATTGAGTTGTTAAAGGTTTTGATAGTTTGAGTACTAGATTCTTTTGGAATAATTCAATTTGGTGTGCCTCTAGCATATCCCACTAAATTTTTTTGATAAGATGTCGCCACCTTTGCAAGAAGCTGGCAAAGGTTTTTCTGGGCCTCTGTTTTGTGTTACATAGGTCCATTATGGAAACTTCATTGACGATAGTGTAAGCATAGTAGGGCAAAAATTTTTTTGCTAAGTCCAAGAAGGAAGTAATAGAACCTCAATGTAGGGATGAGAACCACACAAGCATGTCTCCTATAAGACTTTTAAGGGAAAAGTCTACGAAGGTACAAATCACTATAGGAGACCTCTTTGACATAAGATGTGAAACTCACAAACATGGTCTTGAGGGTCACCCTTGCCTTCGTTTTTCATGAACTTAGGCATCTCAAACCTTAGTGGGTAAGCTGTGACTAAAATTGATGGGTCATAAGGGCAGGGACATAATTCCTTGAATGAATAAAGTTTTCTTTTGTTAGTCCCTTCGTTCTTATTTTTGATGATGTTCTTCATGTCCTGAATTTATTTGATTAGATCATGTTGTGGATGTTGGACATGATGGGCCATGTTTTCCCTGGGTATCTGGTGAGTCATGGATGACATACTACCGTCAAAAATTTATTGGTAAGATGAAGAAACAAGGATTTGAGTTGTGATGATAGATGTGATGGGGACTTGAGAGGTGATGATTGGATGTGACCCATGGGTTGTTATGGTGTGAGAAAGAGAAGCATTGATGAAGTTAGCAATATTGTTGAGGGGAATAGAAGATTGAGGAATAGAGACATTTAGATGGGTGGAGGAAGATGTGATAGAAGCATGTTGAAGAATACATGTGATCAGGTTAGATAACGACATAAATGCTATAAAATAAGAAGAAAGTTTGATGGATACCGCGAACGCTACGGATTGAGGATGAAGGATTGGGTCAATGATGAGATTAGGAGAAAATTATCCCTATGGTTGTTTATCAAGAATGGATCTATCGAAATCATGAGGAAGGCGATCCCCATTTTCAATGAGGGTCCTCAAAAGACCACTAGGATTATGACGGATGAATTTCTCCATCATTTTTTGATTGTATGAATCCTATAGGAATGTTCGCATTTCTAGGGGGAGGTCGTCTTGATCAACCATGTTAGGGTCCACTTGTGGTTGTGGATTTTGACCTTGTGTAGGTTCCTGTGTAGGATCTTGATATAAGATACTAGTATCCGACATACCATATTGTTGTTTGGCCATCTTCTTCTTTTGAGATCGAGTTGTGACCATACAAGAATAACCTTAAAAAATATTTTGGAAGAAAAGTTTGATGAAAAGACTTAGCAAAATTTTTGGATTTTTGATATGATTTAGATTTGATGAAGATCACACCTTAGTCCTTGGATGAGAATTTTAGGTGGAGGAGGTTGATGATGAAAACCACAAGCGAGGTGATAACCAAGTTGGGTGAAATTTAGACCTTAGGGTAATGATCAAAGAATTTTTCTACTAAGGATTAACTAATGATCCCAACCAAAATAAAGACGCGGGATTGGGGTATTGATCAACCCAAAAGATGAGGCAAAGGTTCTTGGGGGAGATTCTTTCCCAAGTAGAAAAGCCAAATGATTAATTTATTTAAGATGAGGTCTAAATAAAACTTCACAAGGTATAAACCTTAGAGTGAGGTTGATTTGATTTGGATGATTGATTAACAGTTGGATGATTGACTGAAGATTGATTTGATTAAGGTTTGACTGTTGGATTGATTGATGTGCTAAGTCCTTAGAAAAGGCTGATGATGAAAGATTAAAGAAGGTTGATAGTGATGACTAGAAGAAAATGGTGACTAGGTTATCCTTGACAAGAAAATGACTCAATAAGTGATAGGTTCGGTCGAAAAATTGTATGGAGGGATGCAACTACCCTATTTTTGACAATGGCTAGTATTAAAAGACAAGCCTGATCCTTAGTGGAGGGCGTAGACTCTTATTTCATCACTAGCATCAAACTCATTGCTATGACCATGGACATAATTGTGGTAATGGTGCAAAAAGGTCCTATGTTTGAGAAAGAGTTTACGATTGGTGCACCAAAACTTTTGACATCTAATGAGTTGTGCTTGGGTGAGTTTCTTCTTCTTGATTGGATGGTGGATAGACTTCTTGGGATGCTTGTACAACTTAGGTTTATGGAATATGAGTTGGAAATGAGGTGGACTTGAATTTAGACTTTGCTTATGCAAGTGTAAAAAATTGGATTTAGAATGTTTGTCAAATGTGAAAAATGAGGAATTTGTTGGTCAATCTACTATTGGAAAGAAAAAATCAAGCATAGTAAACACAATGGCCAAGTGTACCACTCAATAATGAGTGTGCAAGTTATGGGGGGCCTAGATTAGCCCAATCAGATTTTACAGGTATATAAAAAATGAACACACTTGAAGACAACACAACTTAGGCTGGAAAGTGGAAACCACTTGACAGGGTCCTTGCATAAGCAATACCTCACTCAGGAAGACAAATAGAGATTCTGGTAGCACTGGCTCCATTCTATGATAGTCACTTCTTGGGCATACCGGATTCTCTTACCCAAAAGATAAATGCATCTATGGGAATTTATGTGTCATCCCGAGCAGATACATGAGGAGTAAATTCAGGGTACGATTCACATCCCCTACACAATCAAATGTAGGATTTTGGCTACTAAAACTAGTGTCTAGTGTAATTTCTGTGGGATCACCAATCCAACGATGAATTCTTGAAGAAAGCCACTTAAGGCTCTAACTGAGCTTATTGGCGTAGGGAGAGCCCCCACATACGTCGAATTCACTTAGCACCTTAGTCGCTTGACCAACTTATCTATATAGCAACTTGGAAAACCCGCACGAGATCACGTTGGGAGAGTCGATATCCCCAACATGTCCCAATTCAAGATATTCTTGTGAGGTGATGAAATCCCCAATCAAGAAATACCCCTCAACTATGAAAAGTAAAAGACGGGCATTGTTGATCACTCTTTCTCTTACACCTAAGATCTACGAATGCGAGGAGAGAGGATATTTGAGTGCAATGGTGGGTCCAGCCTACACTAAATGTGTAAGCGCACCAAACACATAGGACACTTGTTCATTTTAATATCACATGTATATGATTTTCTAACTAAAATGCACGAAACAAACTAGACTAGTGGGAAATGGATGTCTTGGACAATTGTGCTACAACAAAAATAGTTAGTAGTTTTGAATTAATGCCTTGGCACCAGTTTCTTTTGCAAAAACTGGAGAAAGGGCACTTTGAAGATGGGAGACCAGTCTGCTTTCATAGATGAAGACCTTATCACCCAAGCCATGGGTCTCTAAAGGGAAGGAAGCAACTTCTATAGAGACAGAAAAGTGAGTAAGGAGGCCATTGACAGATATCCTGAAACTGACAAGGAGAAAAAATGCCTGGTGAAGCTAAGTAAAACTTACTATCCCCCTAGGGATTTTGTTAAACCATGGTAGGAGGTCCTCTTTGTTATAATGCACTATATTACATTGGATGGTAGATTTACTAAAGTATACGACTACCATTTTGTTTTGCTGAATCATTTTAGGCATGATGAGAAGGTTAACTTTCCTTATTTTCTATTATGCTCTATGAATGCCACCATTAAGGCCTATAAAGTGAACCCTATGGGGGACACTACCATGCATCAAGGCTTAATGGTTCTTATTTATGACCATCTCAAGGCTAATCAAATTGCCTGCCCACATCCCTCTATTAAGTCTGACGAGGATGGGTCAGACTCTATTTTTTCTATGGATGAGGGCTCTAGCAGTGACCCAACGAGTGACTATGAGGAGAGTTTGGATGACTCAGAATTTGAAATTGGTAAGAAGAGGAAATATATGAAAACCAGATCTTCTTCCTCAAAGGGCAAAAAACCTAAAGGCAAAATCCTCCAGATTAGCTCCTTCTCCTCGGAGGAGGTCTCTAAAGACTTAGAGATGGAGAACCCCCAGGTTTCTCTGAAAAAGAAAACTAAAGTCCATACTCAAACTAGAAACAAGCATAAGAGAAAGGTGGAGAATGTGAAGGAGCTGGAGGCTCATAAGCAAGAAAAGATTTCGGAAGCTGAACATAACCTGGAGAAGGTGACCACTGGAGAGGTTCATAGGGTTGACGACATAGCTACTGTTGGTGATACTCCAAAAAAGGAACATGACAACTCCGGTAAGATTGATCTTTCCCCGAACCCTCCTCCTGAGGGTATGAAAGGTTTTATGGACACCATGCAGTGGTTAATAACTAGTTACAAGAAAGTTGTGGATGACAACAAGAAGCTCAGCCACAAAATTCAGATTCTGGAAACTATCAACACTGGGGAAGGGAAGACTATGGCTAATTATATTGAGGATCTAAAAAATACTATTGCAAAAGCTGAAAATATAAGAGACTCCTTCAACCCTAGATTTGAGAAAATAGAGAAAGACCTGCTAGAGAGGAAAACTCTTGCTGACGCTATGGATCAAACTCTATCGAGCACTGTCAGTAAAGTCAGCAAAATTAAGGATTGCTTCAAGAGTATTACAGAGCAAAGTTTAGACATCCTGAAGGTTTCTGCTGGCAATACTAAAACTCTCATCAACAAATTGGATGAGGAGAAGGATACCCAGGATATGGACCCTGACACTGAAGGCATATGAGATGCTCAAGGACCCAGAACTAGAACCAGAGGTAAAAAGAAAGAAAAGAAGCCTAATAAGGACCTGGATGATCTCAAAGCTGTTGCGGCCACCTATGACCAATTGGTGAAAAAGGCAGAGGACCTTCTGAAGACTATAACTATGTAGTGCCTTCCTAGTTTTTTAGCTATTTCTTTCTTTTGCTGTCTTTTTGGTTTGCTAGATTTTTTTCCAGTCGTTTTGTAAGCGGTTTTTATGCTCTGGACTCTTTGATGACTATCTTAAATTCCTATGTTAAAGGTTTCGGGTCCTGAAAACCTATTTTTCTTAATTAATCAGAACATGCAAAATTCAAAATTTTGATTAGTAACCCAAAATCCCTAAGGATACAATGCAGGCGCTAATCCACAAGCACAGACGATACAACACCTATGTAGACATCGAAGTGTCTGCGCAAACGTTGAAGCAGTTGCGCCTAGCTACCAGACATAAAAGTGCGGAAATGCAGATTAAAATGAAATTCAAATTTTGAATCTAAAGTTTACCTTCTGTGCAAGTGTTGATGCTTAGCACATATGTTGATGCATATGCACATTCGTCAAGATACAAAATTTAATGCTTGATAGTTAGTTAAAAAACTTGAAATTAAAATTTCAAATTTTAAAATTCGAGCGAGAGGGCTGGTCTAGAGCAGGTGGTGAACTAGAGCGCAAACGTTGATCTTCCTGATACCTAAAAAACTAGACTAAAATGCTTGAAATTGTTAAAAAACCGAAATAGATGCTAAGCTAGGTTTGTCTTTGTTCTTTTTATCCTTTTTTCTAAATATTTTTGTGATTTTTAGGATTAGAAAAATAAATTAAAAGCTAAAATTAAATCTCTAAATTAAAGTGTCTAAAGACACTGTAGAAACGTTGAACAACATGCGAATACGTTGAATGAGCCAAAACTTATAAAAAGCGGGGAAAATTTCAAATTTAAAATGTAGACGTCGATCCCTGGCAGAAACATTGAAGCAACCAGGACATAAACATTGAAGGGCATTCATAAACGTCAAAGTGTCTACCTGTGTGCTAAGATCACAAAAAAATAAAAAAAAGATTAGTTTTAAGGGACATGGGTCCCATCGAGCATGCCAAAATGAAGAGAGGAAAAACAAGATTCAATGGTGATATTCAAATAAATAATTCAAAACATAAAACAAACCATTTATACCTTGCTATTTTTACCTTCTCCTTCAAATTGAGCTATGGAGGAATTGGAATGTGCCCAATGCTCCACTTGATTGGATTAGCTCCTTGACTTGGATGTGGGTTGCTCTCCAAGATGCACAACAATGGATGGGAGATGGATTGGATTGGTAAGTGATTATGGATGCAAAATGACTATAATGAGGTTGCTAAGGATGGATTCTAAGCTCAAATGGACAACATGAGATTACACAAGATGAGATGTGAAATGAAGGGGAGGAGACCTCAATTTATAGATTTGAAGGGGGATGAATGGACGGTCAAAATTGAAGATGGATCAACGATGGAGATTGAAGGAGAGGTAGCACATGGATTGAGAGGACATGAGAGGACAAGGTGTGAAGACCAAGAGATTTGTCATAAAGGCATTTCTTGTCTCCACACTCCACAACATACATGGGGAGGATATCCCAAGTAAATTGGGAAGACAAGAAAGGAATTAAAAATTCCTTTGGGGATGAACAAGAGAATTAAAAATTCTCAAATAATGAAGTGCGTGCAAAAAGGAGATGGAAAAATGAATTTAAAATTCCTTGGGAAGGTGAGAGGCATGGGAAAGTGTGAGATTTTGAATTCCTTGAAATGACCCAATTAGGTGCATTTAAGGTTGGAAGGTGAGGAGGGGACAAGTGGACTTAGCCATTTATGGCTATTGGTTGACTTGGTGGCTAATCATGGGGATTAGCCACTAGGAAATGATTAAGGAGGTGATTAGGTAGGATTAATGATGGATTAGGAGACAAGTGGGATTTGTAGGAGGATTTGACAAGAGGAGAGAGAATGAGTGGAGGGATTAAAAAATTAAGAAATAATGTTAAGTGGGATTCTAGAAGAATTAATTAGGCTAATGATGAATTAGGGAAAGTGATTTGTAGGAATCACATGACTAAGTTAATTAATTGCCATTAATTAACTAAAAGGGGATTTAGAAGAATTAATTAATTTGAGAACTTTAGAAGATTAAGGAATAATCAATTTATTGAATAAATTAAATATATGGACTATAATGGCATGATTAATTTAATTTAATTTAATTAATTCTTAGAAGAATAAGATTAACATAACTAAATCAATTAATTACATAAAATGATAAAATTGATTAAATATTTAATTTAATTAATTTTGGACGTCTACACTACAAATTATATGAGTGGTCTTGGAAATAAAAACCAATACGACCATGATGGACTATTATTGTCAAACAAGGGAGAAAGATTTCTTGACTGAAGATTGCAGATTTTCACTGTGAATTGCCTTTGAGAGACAACAATAAAAGGTTAATAGTGTACAAACTATCATAAGTTAAAACATAGATCTCTAAGGTTTTGACCACCAACAATATGCAATGATTGTTATAGGTGAATAAAAGGTTATTGCTTAGTGGGTTATGATTGATTATTCATTGCATCCAAGGTTGAAGCTCTAGTTAGTAGAATCTTACAGTTCTTGAGTTTTTTATATTGCAATGTAAAAATTATGTTTTGTTTCCCATTTAGTTCTAGCTTTTTCCACAGTGGTCTCTTCTTGAGGATTTTTCTTCCATTGAAGTATCTAATCGTAGTTATTTTTTCTCCCACATCATTGTAAGAATATGTGGAGTGGCCTCCTTTTTGGTGCTTGTCTAAATGCTTGACACAAAGAATATTTCTAGAGAAGAATTTCAAACAATAAGATAGGGTGAAAAAAAAGATAAAAATCCTCTTCATTATGATTAGAAGAATAAATTGGAATAAAATTGAGCTTATGTATACAAGTTACTGTAATTAGTTAATATATTATAATGGAACCTTGGTAATAAATTAAAAATAACCTTAATAATTTAAATATAGAGAAAATGAAAATTTTAAAAATAAATTTCGAGAAATATTAATAAAATTGTAAGGAAAAATAATTAAGAGAGTTGAAAATTTAAGTATAAAGACTTAAGAGTTAATGGAAATCAATAAAAGGAACATAAAATAAAGGACATCAATGTCACTAATACTATACTATTTATAAGGAGTATAGTGTTTTTTATTAAGAAAGCAACAAAACAAGGGTGTTGATCCTTTGTACAATAGTATGTAGGGGTAAACGTACAGAGTTGGGTCCCAATCCCGCAGAAGTCCGCGGGTTGGGAAATGAGCCCGCTAGAAACAGGTGCCCGATTTTTACAAATCGGGCACCTGTTTAGCTTTGGGTACCCGAGCCAACAAAAAACGGGCGTCCGTTTGGCAATGGGTGCCTGAAGCTAAACGAATGCCCGTTTATTTCAAATCGGGCACCCGATTTGAAAAAAATGGGTGTCCATTTTTGAAATGTATTTATTTATTTTTTTAACCATTTTCCCATCATTTTTACTATTTGGAAAATGGGCAAGCGTTTCTGAGGAGCACAGGTACCCATTTTTTTCACCTCAGCTGATTCCCTAGACCATTTTTACCTCCTTCCAGGTATTTAGCTTTATTTTTTATATTCTATTTTATTTATTTTTATTGTTTTTCATAAAAAAATGTTAATGTATTGTTATTTTTTAATTTTTATGTTTTAAAGTTTGAAAATCGTCTTTTATTTCATGTTTAAAATAGTTTTCAGTTTTCAAATATTACAAAAAACATGAATAGTAAAAACCGTAGGAAAAAAACAAAAAACATGAATAGTATTTAAACCGTAGGAAAAAAAACAAAAAACAAAAAACAAAAACGTAAACGAACAGTAAACATTAGACGCAAAAAACAGACAATAAACCCTGAACACAAAAACGAATAAACATTAGACGCAAAAAACAGACAATAAGCCCTGAACAGAAAAATGAACAATAAACATTAGATGCAAAAAACAGACAATAAACCTTGAATAGAAAAACGAACACTAAACCCTAAATAGAAAAAAACGAACAAGTCCCAGGAGAAATTTGACTATCTTGGTTGATTAACCCTAAATTTGACTATCTTGGTTGATTAACCCTAAACCCTAAATTAACCCTAAACCCTAAACCCTAAACCCTAAATTAAATGGTGCTTAGTGATCAGTGTTTTTCCTAGCAGTGTTGTATCAAATGGAACATAAATTTGGTTTTTGATTGGAGCTTTTAGAATTAAATTTAGTTTTTTTGGTTTTCAATCTATCATAATCAGCAAAGGTATAATAGATCATCATTCATCTCAATGTAACTACAAAATTACAAATCACCATAAGGCAATCCAACATATCATGGGTCCAAAGCAATCACAAAACATATATCAAACTAAGCAAACAATAAACACTCAGGGGCATACAATGCAACAAATGAAGCATTTAGAATAAGATCAAAGTAAAACTGAATGATTTACATTCAAAATGTAAATGGCACAATCATACGCACATGGCCAAATCCACATCAAGAATGAAGAATGCAAATGAGTATAAGGGATTGGCATTAGAGGGGCATAGAATATAGTGAGGGAAATGTTGAGGAGCCCCTGAATTTTATCCATGTCATTGTGTTTAGGTGACCTCTCAAGATTATGCACCATCATTGTGTCATAATGTGTCAAAAATATATTGGTTAGAGTATTGAACTAAGGCCTATACAAGTATGGTGGAAGACCATTGGGGGTAGTGTTAGTGTTGGTCTTAATGATAACAACTAATAATTAAGACCTCATGTATAGGGCATGGTGGCCCATTTTTTTGCATGATCAAGAGGATTGGCTATGATTAGAAATGGGTCATTGTAGATAGTGTAGGAATTGTCTAGGCTACAAGTGGACATCAACTAATACAATCACTACATCATTATGTTTTCATACATGTCAATATAAGGGTAGGCCATGAAAGTGTATGTTATAATTATTTGGTTTATCTTATACCAATTTGTAATAAAATGTAATATGTTATACCAATATCTATCACTAGGCAATAATCACCTTATATTTCTTTAGTGCATAGTTTGCACAATGGTGGGAATATGTAATTATTTTAGATGAAATAGAATTATTATCAATTGCGAAGTATCATTTTTATAATCCATCACATGTTACTAAGAATTATGAATAAGCTCCCAACTACCTATGATGCTTGAGACAAGTATGGAGGTAGGTAACATCACAAATTTTTTTTATCTAAGAGGGGTTTTTCTTCAACCTAATTATGTTCATTATTAATGTAGGCTTATGAAAATGGATCTTAAGACTCCTTTTAATTATGGACATGAAAATTGTTAAGGGAGAATCAAGGTAGGGTTGTCTAAGAAATGTTTGTTGATTTCTCGAAAGGATTGGACTTAGTGACGTACTTGCCTCAAATGGAAAGCAAGAAAGTATAAATAGAAGGTGTACATCAAGAGTTTGAGGTATTGCAATCTTATTGTAGCAATATTAGTAAAGTGTTGGTTGGTTTGCAAAATGCACATGAAAATAGTAGAGTGTGTGTTGGAAGTGAATGTATTATATTATGTGAAAGCATTAATTTAAATAGTAAAATAAGAACCAACAAGAAGGGAGAGTTGAGGGTGGTGTCTATATAGGGTAGATGAGTTATGTATTCTAATATATGACAAATTTTCTTGGATAGGTTTCATTATAAACCCCACTAAATTACTTAAAAATTTACACATCTATATAAATTTATTTTGCCAAGTATATATTAAATTAAAAAACTGATTATATATTTATGTGTATGTATCATTTTACATTTAGAATGAATTGATTCTAAATTTTTTATGATAATTTCTTGTATTTCATTACCAAATGTTTATTCTAATTGATATAATTGATGTACATAATTAAAATATATTTTGAAAATTATTTAATATGTAAATAAAAGTTGATCTTAAGTAAATAAATTATTTAATATGATATAATGAATTTCCTCTTAAGTATCACCATCGAAGGGTATGTGATCTTCATCTACAAAGGGAATGAAACAATCTACAATAGGATCCTCTAGGAATGGAGAGATATGAGGGTCTCCATGGATCTCCTAATGTCTATTCCAAAGTGTGTGGGGGAAATCAATATCCAATGCAATACACATAGAATCATGATCTTGATACTAGATCAAATCACTCCTACATGGTCAATGATGTTACACCAAGATTATATATTTTCTAGTGTTTCTAGTTTAGGTATGACTCCATACATAAAAGGAAAATGATTAAACCACCTAAAACTTATGAAGATACCATTTTACAAAAGAATCATAGTTATCCCTTTCTAATTTTACCACAAAAGGATGAATAGAGAAACCTATGATGCCTCCTCATGTTTGTAATTGTAATTGTAAATTTTCAAGTTTGTAATTTAAAATTAGAAAGGGAACACTCACATCGACAAACAAAAGGGACTAGTTTAATTATAATAGTAAATAGATTGGATATTATTTTTATATTTCCCAAATTGATTGAGCATAATGATTTTATAAAATTCAAAATAATTATATGCTTGGTTTTAGGTCACCTCCTTTGACTTTACAAGTCATGGAAGATCTTCTAAAGCCCAAATGCACCTTCAACTTTAAAAAACCATGTAGTTTTATGATCAACCCTTCATATATCTTGTCGAACATTGATGAAGTGAGCTTCTAAAAATAAGAATAACCAATACATATGCTCTACTAAAAAGATCATAATCCTAAAAAATCCGTAAGGATTGGAATAGTAATTCCAATTTTTAAGAACATTCTATTGGAAAGGAATGGATAGAAATGCAGCTAAACACTCTCAATGGATTAATCATAGTTAGAGGAATCGACTAGGATCAATTCATGAAGAAATAACTCTTATCTTAAAATTAATAGATGTCAAAAGAAAGGAAAATAAAATCTAGGGGTAAAAATCTTGAGACATTTAGCTAGCTTAACATGAAAAGAACATAAAAATTTTCCACAACTTAAGTAGGTAAAAAAGGAGCTACAAAAATCACTTTTATAATTTTTTTGAGGAGAATCTCGCAATGAGCCTTCACCCATTAGACTTGAATCAATTTTCCTTCTTAGTGAAATTATTGCTAGTGAGGGGGATTTAAAATTGTAAGACAAAATAGACTTCTTATATTTTGTTCTCTTTATTAACACAAGTGAAGATAGTCAAATATTAATGACGCCTTTCATTAAGAACGAGATGAATTTGGATTCATTTTAAGTGAAATTAAACAAAGCCCAAAGGCCTAATGAGTTTCATGTTTCCTTGTTGGTATACCATTGTGGTGGCTTGTAGTGAAGCCTAAAGATTCAAAATGTTACTGAAACAACTCAATTGTATATTTATTACATTAATCCCGAATAATTCTTCCCTTAAATGTCTTTTATAAATTTTTGATTAATCTCTATTTGTAACAATCTATATAAAATCTTATAAAAGTAATAAAAAATTTAATGTTTGTAATTGTAATTGAAAATTTTAAGTTTGTAATTGTAAATTTTCATGTTTGTAATTGTAATTGTAAATTTTCATGTTTGTATATATATGCAGATTATTTTCACATGATGGATGAGTTTGAGATAGATGAGCTATTAGGTATAGTACCACCTCCACCTCCACCCCCTCCACCTCCACCTCCACCTCCACCTCCACCTCCACCAGAGCAGTTGCGATAAACAATTAGGACAAATATTGATGCTCTGATTAGAGATATTCACACTATTAGGCGTGAGCCTCATCCACCCCCTCAGTTGTTATGCCTTGCAGATAGTATGCAAGGCATTGTACAGTCTATGCAGGCATTAGATAGCGAGTTAGATAGCTATCGTAGCTAGCGTGAGGGATTGCATGCATTTTACGCAGATGGCCTCACATACAAACAAGTTAATGATTTAAAAATAACAAAAATAGATTTGAAAAAATATTTTGTGAACCCTAAGATGGGTGAAGAGATAGATCCAAAGAAGCCACGGATCTCTATTCGATGGTGTAGGCACCCGGGCATTGCTAGCCACTTTTGGGAGAGGTGGTGGATGGTACCACACTCCAATCATGAGGTCCCAATGCATTTTTTGAAGAAATTATGGGCGGAATTTGAATTGGGCAAAAAGCCCAATCACTTTGATATTAGATCTTTTCATGGGGTTGGGAGAGGCATGCCCCAGGATAGGCCAGGAGCAAAATTGAGTGACAGGGTTAGAAACCGTGTGCGCGATGATCCATTGGTTCCTCTTCCATCACCAATTGTTCCAACACCTTCCCATCATCGAGCAGTGGATTCTGCTCTAGGTTCATTGAGTGTCCTGTGGGGCAATTTGGTACAGCAGTTGCGGGAGGTGAGGGTTGCCCCCTGCTTAGCACATGTTTGCACGAGTTGTGGGGATGTATGTAGGGGTCCACAGAGTGAGGCTGCCCCTGGAGGAGATGGTGATTTTGATGATGCTGATGCCGCCCATGGGGGTTACGATGATACCGAGGAGGCTGCACATGCTAATGTCGTCTCTTCATATGTTGATCTCCTGTGGGTAGACGATGATCAGCCTAGAGAGGTACAAATTTATTTGTATAATTTACAGTCCAATATTAAATTCCTTATATATACACATATGAACCATAACATGAGTCAATTTTTTCTGAACAGAGGATGGATCACACCACACCATTGAGGAATTGACAGCATGTTACCTCAATACCTAGAGATGTTGGTGCCCCATTTACGGTATGCACTTTCATCTAGATAGATTGTATTGATATGTACATTTAAAATAAACAATAAATTTTTTAATGTAATGATTTACATATGATATGTTTTTTCAATTTTGTAGGGTGCTTCATGTAGCACTGAGGTGGGTACATCTTCACATGACCCATGGACCACTAAGTCTCAGCCTCATATACCACTAGTATGTTTTTCATCCATTAATTTGAAGTGTTTACATGCTTACTAATTTAAGTACAACTTTGATTCATGTTCGTTATTTTTTGCAATTGTAGGCTTCTGGATCGTTTGATGGCACATCACATGTACACCTTCGACCATCAGTTACTTTCCCTGCATCACATGTATGCTTTTCTGTGATAATCTTGTAGTCTATATATATATATATACTTTATAATTTATGTATATATACAAGTTTGATTCATGCTTTATATATGTTGTTTAGGTCCACACCACTACCAATATTGGTACGGCTATGGGGTTGAGCCAGATGCAACCATCGACATTATCATTTGAGGCACGATGATTACAAAAATAATTTCTAATTTGTTTATACTGTGTACCTGACTTTTATATGGATTATCAAAATTGATATACAATGTTTTTTTTTGCAGGACTTGGCTACGACCACTTTTCTTGTTCATGATAGTGGACCTCCACGTATCAGTGAGGGCATTATCGAGCACGGTCGTATGGTAATTTATTTAAAAAAATTTAGTATTTAATTACTTTATAAGTGAATTATGCAAGTAACTTCTTCTCATGTAAAATATTTTAATAATGCACAGGAGGGTGCAAACACTGATATTGCACAGACACAGGATGGTGCATCTCAGGACCACATGCAACAGGATGATTCATCTCAGCCACCTTCACATGGAGTGAAGAGGACTACAGATGAGATGCACACAAGTTCTTAGATTGTATATTTTAGATCATGTCATGTTATTGTATTGTGGACTTTTTATGATGACACTTGTTATGTTATCCCAGGACTTGTTATTATGTGATTATATATAGGACTTGTTGTTATGTGTTATGTGATTATATATAGGACTTTTTATTATGTCATTTCCTTGCTATTATGATATCAGGTCGTGTTATGTGATTTGGCGCACTCTAGTGATTATATATGTGATACATTGTTTTGTTATTATGTTATTTGGACTTGTTTTAATGTCATTTCCTTATTAAATTATTATTTCAAGACTTGTTATTATAGTGCAACAGTTTATAATTCAATGTGCACAAAATAACATTAAGAATAAGATAACTAATACAATATTGTTTATGAAACCAAAATTGTATCAAATGTAGACAAATACAATGTTAAAGGGACAAAGAAAAACAATTATCATGATTAAATAATTAAAAGAGTTCACACAAGTATCGACTTATTAATTATAAATGAATCTCATAGAGGAATCATGATTTTCATGATAATATAAAAGGATTATTAATTATAAATGAATCTCATAGAGGAATCCAATAGATTGATGGAATTAAGGCTAACCAAATTATTAGGAAGCTACAAACATAGTATCGACTTTCCTCTTAAGTTGACCACACTACTTTACTAGTGTATTGATGGTTTATTAGTGCAGATAGTAGTGGTATGAAAAGCATGGACTTCATGGTACTAAAATAAAAATGTACACTATAAATATAGATTTGTCATAAAATGATAAATATAGAGTCAGGTCATATTTAAGGCATAATTCTATCTTTGAACTTACAATTAATCTATGAAGAGATTACAATAAAATAAATATATCATAAAAAATTAGAATTCAATTGTAACACAATTACAATGTGCACAAAATAACATTAAGAAGAAGATAACTAATACAATGTTGTTTATGAAACCAAAATTGTATCAAATGTAGACAAATACAATGTTAAAGGGACAAAGAAAAACAATTATCATGATTAAATATAAAAGAGTTCACACAAGTAACACAAACTTACATGCATATAAATTTGATTCAACCCAATGTACCATCTGCATCCTCTCTCTTCTGCAATGTGTCTATGATTGCCTCATGCTCTTCTACTGAAAGTGTCCACAATACCTTATTAGCAGGTCTACCTTTGTATCTTTCTAATTTGATGTTTGTTGCCACCACCAAATGAGAATAGTGTATAATCTTCTTTTCTGATTGGTAGTCTTCATAAGTTGGTAAGCCATTCCTTCTTGTTAAGTATTTGTGTAGCCATGTACCAACCACCACAACAGACCCAACTGGATACTGAAAACCATCATCATCTACTTGATCACATATCAACTTTTTCTTAGGTTCTACACATCTAGCTAGCCAATAGTCAACCTGCTCATCATTATCCTCAGGTGCAACAACAACATACACATGTCCTATAAAACAAATTTAAGTACAATGTGTAGAAATAAAACTTGTTAGAATTTATAATTCAAATATGGAATCATAAATTATATGACAATACATAAAAATATATAATTTAAAGTTATAAACAATAAATTGAATTAAATTACCAGGTTGTATGAGGTCCGAAACATGATCATAATCTTCTAATGCAAATGCATGATCGGGGTTTTCATTTCTTCTAACATCTTCATATTGTGTCTCAGTAGGTGTTAAGGATTTGTGTTTCCATTCTTCGACCCATTCCGCATTCTCGCATTCTTCCCATTCACCCGCAACACAAAATTGACAAAAACATGCAAGCTCTCTAGTCCATATAGTCCAAGTGTTAGAATTAGAACTCTTAAATGAATGCCATCTAGCTGACCCATTTATTGTATCACAATCATATCTTGGAAGGATATTCTCCTCTTTAACTAGCCAGAAGAAACGTCTAATTGTAGAGTTCTGACTTGATCCTGTGGATAAATTTGCACTACACCAATCCACAATTGCACTTGCATTTTTAAATTTAGCCTTTTCCTCGAATTTGAGTTGCTCTCTACAAAGGGCTCTCTTAACACATGCACCAACACCGTCATGTTCTCCTTTCCCGTGTCCAGCCTGAAAAAAACTCCAAATGTGTTCGATATTAGTTTTTTAATGAATCCTACTCAACCAATAAAACATTCTAGCATTCTTGAATTGCCCTGTGCAATTATCAGACCATATTAGATGTTGTGTCATCTGAATTTCTCTCTCCCTCAAATTCTGAAAAAAGGTCTTGAAGCAAAACTGGACAAACTCAGATGAGTGTAATTTATTATCACTCATATAGAAATGGTACTCTCTCAAAATTTTGCGATCCTCTTGTGTACTATCTGGTGCATGCCTATAGACAATATGGACAAAAATTGATACCTACACTAAATTGTAGCATTGTGATTGTACCTCATCTTGTGGTGCAAGCGTGTAGTTCTCTGCAAAGTCAACAACCAAAAGTATACTACCAACAGGAAGTGTATCCTTACATATTCGAAACTGACCATCGAGCCATCTAGCATTTTGAGTGTGTTTAACATATTTAGGTATGATGTTACTCTTGAATTCATTCATAAATGCATGAACACTAACTTTTTCAGTGATTAGATCGCATCGTTTTCCAACCTTTCCATCCTTCAATGGATACTCAATAGTTTTAAATCTTTTAACATTAATTAATTGTTGTCCAAAATCATTTGAAAATTTTTCATGCAAACATTAATCCAACAATGCAAGATTGCCACATATATCACATACACCAGAAACACATGCATTGAAAAGGAAATTTTGTTCATTTAGTGGGTTGCAAAACAAACTTGAAATAAAATCCTTTATAGTTTTAGGTGGTATATTTATACCACATTCTTGGAACATTCCATTACTATGCATGGTAACACGTATATATCGAAATACATCATAATGGTAGCGAAATTGAACATGACTTTTGCAACAACATGTGACTCTTTCCTTGTTAATTCGAACATACCAAGGTTTACACTTTTCAAAAGACCTTTGACAAATACTAATAGTCAACACTTTATCATCCAAAATTTTTTTATACAATTCAGTTTGAGTCATGTCCAATAGGTGTTTTGGATGTGGATCACGAATTTTTGACCCAACTCTTAATTTAAGAACATCTCTAACATTAGGTGATACTCTCGTATTATCGTGCCAGAATTTTTCGATCAAATTTTTGACTTCACCAGTAAGTTTCATATCAGACCTTGGTAGTCTACCACTAAAAGTCCACAATTTGTTTGTCGGATCACTTTCAAAATTAACTCTTCTTTTTACAGCTCTTGACAAAGTTTTGCAATGAATATTAAGATATCCACTTATGTTACTCATCATTCTTTTATTAGAAGTTGTTTGGCTTACTAAAGCTGTTGTTATTGCCCATCGTGCCGCATTTTTATCTTTAGAACGACTTTTCTTTCCAATTGTATCAAAGGCGCTAGCAACAGTCGATACAACTTGTTTTAAAGACTCCTCCTTCTTCTTGGGTTTGGCATAAAAGCCTAACTTCTTCATCACTTTTTGCATTTTAGTCATTTTAATTAGTTGTACCATTAATTGACATTGAAACCCAAATTTCTTATTATAAAAAAAATGTCTAAACAATCTATTTGCATGTGTCCTAATCTGTCTCCATGAAACCAAGCCAAGAAGGTTGTCTAGTACATCACTTTTAATTTCAAAATTTTCATTCATTTGATTATCATTCAAACATGTTTCATTTTCAATTGGTGTTTCCATGTCTACATACACATTATTGGTTTTAGTTGCAGGTGGATTTTCAATTTCATTTGGAGTTTCAAATTTGGTTTCAATTTTAGTTTCAAGTTGAGATCTAGTTTTAGTTGGGGTTTCAATTTGGATTTCAATTTCACTTTCAACTTGACTTCTAATTTCATTTGGGGTTTGGTTTTCAATTAGAATTTCATTTAATAAGTAACCTGCTTCTACTAAATCACCAATTTCTTCATGAGAAAAAACATAGGGCTGTGGAGACATACCTATATCCAATAATGGATTAGAAGATGCACCCGAATTAAATGGTTCTATTGTGTTTCCTTCGTCAGCATTTATGGTCTCATTGATGTTCTCCTCTTCTAAAATGATTGTGGAACTTGAAGCTCCTTGTCTCATTCTTGATCTTCTCTCTCGTTGACACATTGCCTCCTTCTCCCTATTTGCTGCAATCTCCTCAGTTGTCAGAACCTTCCTTTGCCTCTTCTTGCGTTGATTTGATCCCATGGCTACACCAAAATTTGAATTCGAATCAATCTCCTTACCAAATCGACAATAAGACAAACAAAGAGAATGATTAATCAAAACATTCTCTTTGCAGATCGTACCTGTCAGCCAATGATTGAAAAATCATTCAATCATTGGGATTTGTGCTTGTGGGCCAGATTCTGGCCCAATGGATCTTTTCAGAAATGGGCGCCCATTTTTTGAATTTAAAAAATGGGCACCTGTTTTTTAAAATTAGGGGCGAGAAACATTCCTTAGATTTGTTTTTTGCTTTGGGATAGGCTTGGTCTCACCAAGCCTATGCTTGGACCTCCAAAAAAATTACTAAGGTAAATCAACATCAGATTTCTACCTTGGCCTAATTTTTTGAGGGCCTTTTTGATTGAATTTTTTGACGAAACAAAAACCCATTAGAGTTTTCAGCGTCCTCAATTCAGAAATGTAAATTTAATAGTGATAAGATTACTTTTACTATTTTTGTATTATTTATTAATCAAAAGTGGAACCTAAACCTAAAATACCAAGGTTCACTGAAACTTTAATAACTTTTTGGTTTTTAGGATTTTAGAAAAATAAATTATATGGCATCAATCTACATACAATTCTTTTGAATATTAAAAAAAAAAATGGAAAAATATGAAATTTTCATCAAATTATGGTGGTCGTACACTCGATGTTTTGAAAATATACTTTATTGTCAGTTAAAAATTAATAAAAAAAAATATATTCAATAAAAAAAAAAGAAAAAATATTCTCATCAATATTTGGTGTCTCAGGTATCATTTCCCAAAAGGATTTGCAAAAATTCATTTATTTGCATCAAAAAGGGGTGTTCGTACACATGCGTGGTATGGTCCTGAAATAGGCATTTTGAAAAAATGGTTTTTAAACATGCCTACTAAAAAGGGATTTCTACCATGTGGGTATTAAAATAAATTACATATTTGTAAAGTAAACTCTGAGCACTACATTTTCTATTACTGAATTTTTTTGAGATTCAATCTCTACGTGCATCAAATTTTGACATCAATCGACATAAAATTTGAAAAACAGAGAAAACACTTCCACTTTTTGCCCAAAAGTGGAACTCAACTTCTTGCAACCACCGTAGGCGGTAAAAGAAAAGCAACAAAACAAAGGTATTAACCCAAAACAAAACAAGGTCGAACGGGCCAAGAACAACAAACCATAAGTTCACTATAAAAGCTTGCAAAACCAATAACAACTTGAAACCCAACTCAAGAGTGGGGAGGCCCACCTTGAAGTAGAGGGATTTGGACAAGGCAGTAGGACTTCCCCTTCTGCCTATGAAAAAATATAGTTTAGGCAATACTACTATTAGATTCATCAAAAGAAGAATCAAGCAAGGGGGGAGGGGGTCCCTACGAGGTTTCTGTCCACAACAACAACAGGTTGTTGTAGAACAACATCCAGAGAAAAATCACTAGAAGTAGAGCGATGTTACAAAACAGGAGTAGCAGGAGCATGAGCCTTAGGCACGAAAGAGGCCACAATAGTAATAGTAGGGGGATCAACAACAAATTTAATAATACTAAGAGGCACAACCTCATCCTAAGAGGAGACATCCTCCTCCTAAGAGGAATCATTAGAATCTGCAACATTGATAGTCAAGTGATCATCAATAGCATCCTTCAACCAAGTAGCAACACCTCTATGGTGAGAGAGAGAATAATCCAAAGCTAAATGGCCCATTGATAAGCAATACCAACAACAAAAGGATAGGCCCTCATAATCCAGCGATTGAGTCCATGGACTATCACCCACCATAAGAACCACATCCTTAAGGAGAGGCAAATAGTTGCCAATATTGATCAGAATGTGGGAAAAAGTCGAATGAACCATGGAAGACATGGAATTGTCAACCTTTAAAAATCGGTCAATAGAGTTACCAATGGCCTCGTAACAAGAGTGCTCCCAGAAGTGAAGGGGAAGATTAGGAAGGAGAACCCATACTGGACACACATTAAGTGGTTCAGTAAGGGGGTTGAAGAAAGTTGTCCAGGGTTCGATAGAGAGAGAGAGAGTGAAAACCCCAAGTCCACAACTTGCCATAAATCAAATCAAAATCACAAGAAGAAG
Organism: Cryptomeria japonica; assembly: GCF_030272615.1. Lineage (NCBI taxonomy): Eukaryota > Viridiplantae > Streptophyta > Pinopsida > Cupressales > Cupressaceae > Cryptomeria > Cryptomeria japonica. The sequence continues at coordinate 620,738,307 of NC_081411.1, forward strand.
CAAAGGAAACAATGAAAAAATCCTTAGCACAAGGGAAAATCTTAATGCTACGAGAAACTAAGGGCTTCCAGGAATTACTCACCTAGTAATGGAGGTCTAGGAGAGAAGGCCAAAACCTAGCAAATCCACAAACCAACACACGGTGGGTATAAATCCACATTTTCCACAACCTCTTGGCCACAAACCACCATAGTGGAGGTCATAACACAAGGGAGAGGGTGAATCCCCTTGGGGGAATGAGTAGTAGATCTGGCCACACGAGCAAAGCTTCTCTCACTACCAATAGGAGGAGGTTTGGGAGGGACCATGGCATCCATAATAGGATCACCCACAACATCAACACCAACAACAACAACATAATGACCTACAACACCAATACCCATGATGGCACCAACACCTATGACAACACCCACAGGAGGGGGTGGGGGTCAATCCATCCACTGCAAAAGGAGCCTGTAGAGCAGATAGAGTGGTGGGCTAAGCAACATCAATAATAGGATCATTCAAACTTGAACAGACGAGAGAGTTGTTTGAGGTTGCAAAGCGAGAAGTAGGAGAGTCGTTAGGGGCTATAGAGCATGACATCTTGGGAAGATAATTTGGGATATAAAATATGTGCAATTTATAACGAGTATAATGTTAATGTCCACAAATATGTGTTTTGTATGTATTTGATTTTGGATGTTATTTTTCGTATCAAATATTTAGACAATATGTTTTGGATCTTGTATATTATGATATTTTGTATCACACTTTTCAATATAATTTTGAATCATAATTGAGGTTTTATGATTATATACCTTGGATAATTATGTGAGGATCTTATATGTTTTTATCACCATATGTGATGCTTTGGATTTCCATAAATGTACATTATTAATGTGGTCTTGTATTAGCATTTTTTGTCCAACTATGTATTATATGATGCATACATTGCGACCGTGTAAAAGGCTTGGATTCATCTTGTGACTTGCTGATGTTTTTCTTATAAGACTGTCATCAAAACATATAGATAGTGTATTCTGGATTCATATATGTTGATTTATATATGCAAAAGTTCACTGTTTTTTATCTTCACTCCTTTCACTATGATAATTTATTGTACTTAAGATTATCATCCTTATAACAATATATAGATCCAAAAATGGATTAAACTACAAATAATTTTAAAATATTAAAATTGATTTAAATATTACTCATTAAAATCAACTAAATACAAAATAATAAATTTAATCATGTTCTTATGTATATTTAGGCACAAGCTTGTAAAGTTGTAGTTGAAGTTGCCCATCTTTAGGAGTTGCTAGACCATTTGATGAAGGGTAGAGTCTCACTTGATCCTTCCTCTCCTTAGTGAGGGCATAGCCATGCACATAGATAGCTTATGAGACATGAGAATAATTAACATGATATTGGATCATACTCATACAATCACCTTGATTTTTAGCCTTTAGTTCCTAGGAACATTTCTCCTTAAGGTGTATGGGACTAGATATGTATTATCTCGAGTCGTGGGAATGGAGAAAATATTGTTTAAAGTTGGCCATCTCTCCACCCAACACTCAACGATATATAGATATTCCTCCTGAACAAGAAGGTAAACTTACTAGTTGGAGCTAATTGATGATGTTAACCTTACTAATGTCTTATGTAATCTTGATGATAAAGATCCTCCTCCATCTAGATTTTCCTTAGCTACTTAGTCATTTTTAAAAATTGGCTCTTTTGTTATTCTATCTTTTTGTTGGACCTTGTCTATGTATACTTTATAGGTGTGAATCTTTGCTACCCTCTCTTTTTGTGAATATTGTACTATCCTTTTTTTGATAAAAAAAGTAAAAAATATTCATATAAAAATATGATTGATCTATCATACATTGGAAATAAAATGTCATAGTGAATCTTTAACTCCTTTACTAAACTATAACTCGACCACCACTATATAACTAGTTTAAAAAACATTTGATAAACACACACAAGCATTCATCAGAAAGTTGAAAGGAATTAAATGGCATGTGAGAAGCACACTTCCACATTGAAAGGTTAAATCTTGTCATTTCTTAGATACAAGAGATTGATAACATATGCTTAAAGTTCTAATTATTAGTTTTGATTAAAATATTTAATTTATTATAAATTATTTAGAACTTATCTTTCAATAATCACTTTTATTATAGATCTTTATGTGCACTTATTAAAATTCAATGCATTAAAAAAATAAAAAAATTAACCCTTTAAAATTATGTTTTGAAATTAGGAAAAGTGGTTTGTTAGTACTTTCCTTTGTCAATATTATTATTGTAATTAAAATTACTTAACTGGTACTTGTACTTATCAAATAATTATAAATTACCATTTTTCTATTTAAAGTTTATATTTATTTTTTGTAAAGTAAATATGCAATTTTTTAACTAGAAAGTTAAAAATATAATTATTAGCATTTGTATTGAGAGTGTGGAGTTTCATGTAATGACTATGTACATAAAAACATATACTTACTACACTTCTTAAAGGAAAAAAGAAAAATAAAAAAAGCCATAAAATGATGCAAAATGTTAAATTAGCAAATTAATTTTTTTTTGATTGATAAAATATAGTTAGGTTGATTTTAAAACAAAATTAAATTTAAAAATTATTTGAATAACCCACTATCTTCAATTTAGTTATTAGCAAACAAGAATGCACCATATATATTGCATCCTCCTATTAAGATAATTTAAAATCAAATTTCCAACTCTTCAATGTAAGTGGGTAGAGACAAAGAAAGAAAATTATAGACTACGTGTGCTACTCCACAAAATAAAGAATTTTTTTATTGATTGCTTCAACCAATTACATGTGCCTATATTTATAGTGGCGAATGAAGTTTTCTGGAATACAAATAGTATCTAAACATGAGAAATGAGGTCGGTGGTAGAGGTAAGGAGAAGATTCTAAATTTAATTTTGTAGTTGAGAGAACCTTTTGCATTAAACATAGTGTTTGACAATTTTGACATATTTGGTGGGAGAAATTATGTTTGCCAACACTCCCCCCTAATTTCTACCACTAATTACATCAAATTTATAATATTCAAATTTCCTCTTAAATATTCAAATTGTTCTTGTGCTAATGCCATTGTGAATATGTCTGCAAGTTGCTCCTTTGATCTACAATGTTGTAGGATGATCTCTGCATTGTTGACCAATTCTTGAATGAAGGGATATCTAGTGTCAATGTGATTTTTCCTCCTGTGAAAAACATGATTCTTTGATAGTGCAATGGTGGACTTGTTGTCACACTAGATTGTAGTAGGATCCTCTTGCTCATGCATTAGATCCTTCATGACTCTTTGCATCCATATTGTTTGACATCCTGCTGATGTACTTGCTAAATACTTTGCTTCTACTGATGAAATTGTCACTATTGGTTGTCTCTTTGATGCCCATGCTACAATTCCTATTCCAAGATGAAATTCATATCTAGATGTACTCTTTTGATCATCTATATTTCTTGCAAAATCAATTTCTATATATCCAATCAACGAAAAATCATTTGTGGTGGAATACAATATTCCATAATCCATGGTTCTTGCAATATATCTCAATATTATTTTTCCTACTTGCTAATGTGAATTCTTGGGCGAGTCCATAAATCTAGAAATTAGATTGACTCAATACATGATATCTGGCCTAGTTGTTGTGAGATATATTAAACTACCAATAAGTTTTCTAAATATTGTTGTGTCAAAATCCATCTCATTATCTTCTCTACTAGGTTTTGTGCCTATTTCCACAGGTGTAGAAACTGGACTGCAATTTATCATTCTAAACTTTCTCAAAACATCTTTTGCATATTTACTTTGACAAATGACAATACCCTTATCACTTTGTGTGATTTCAATGCCAAGAAAATATTTCATCAAACCCAAGTTTGTCATCTCAAATTATTTCTTTATTGCAAATTTAAACATATCAATAGAAAATTTCCATTAAAGAATAAATCATCAACATAAAGCAAACAATTAAAATATAACCTTGTTCATTGACTTTAGTGTATAGAGTAAGCTCACTAGTAATTCTAATGAATTAATTTTTTATTATATATGAATCTATCCTATTGTACCATGCTCTTGGTACTTGCTTCAATCTATAAAGTGCCTTCTTCAACTTGTAAACCTTGCCTTCATATCTTTTTACTTCATATCTTAGTGGCTACTGCACATAGACTTCTTCTTCTAAATATCCATTCAAGAAAGCCAATTTGACATCCATTTGATAGACCCTCCAATTGTTTTGAGTTATAATAGTGAGAATTATTCTAACAATATCAAGTCTTGCTATGAGTACAAATGTTTCATTATAATCAACCCCATTTTCTTGTGCAAATCCTTTAGCTACTAATTTTGCCTTATATTTGTCAATTTCTCCATTTTCTTTATACTTAGTTTTGTAAACCCATTTCACACCTATGCATTCTTTTTCCTTAGGCAAATCAACTAATTCCCATGTATCATTCTTCTCAATAGATTTCATATCATCATTCATTGCATTTTAATCCAATGTTTTTCCTTAATTGCATCTTCAAAAAATATAGGATCTTGAGCAAATAGAGCAAAGTTTGAATGCAAATCTATCTTATCTCCTTGATCATAAATTTCTTGCAAACTTCTAGTTTTCTTGCTTTTAAGCCTCTGTCTCAATGATGCAAGTGTGGGATTTTAGTCATTACTTACTTGTGGACTTGATAATTCTCCTTGCTCAACTTGCCTTTGTGAGTTATCTCCTTGTGGACTTCTGGATGGAGTTCCTCCTTGTTCATTTGATCGATCTCCTTGGTTTTCTTGATCTTTTCCTTCTTGTTCATCATATGGCATTACTACAACACCAGTAATTCTCATCTATACTTCCATCCCAAGATTCTTCTTCTTTAAATACAACATCTCTACTTACAATGAATTTCTTGGTTATAGGATTAAACAACTTATATGCCTTAGAATGTTCATTATAGCCAATAAAAATACATTTTTCACTCTTATCATCCAATTTACTTCTTGTTTCCTTTGGCACATGTGCAAATGCTAAATAGCCAAATATTCTAAAATGAGAGACATATGATGCTTACCACTCCATGCTTGTTGTGGGATCTTGTCCCTCACACTCCTTATTGGACTCTTGTTCAAGATATAAACTACACAAGCTACTGCTTCAGCCCAATACTCATTAGGTAGATTCTTTCCTTTCAACATGCTCTTTGCTATCTCCATTATCATCTGATTCTTCCCTTCTGCAACACTATTTTTCTGAGGTGTGTAACTTGTGGTAAACTACTTCTTTATTCCATAATACCTGCAATAATCCAAAAAATCATTTGACTTGTATTATCCTCGTCATCTTATCTCAATACCTTGATGGAGAGGCCACATTGTTTCTCAACCAATGCTTTCAACTCCTTGAACTTTCCAAATGTCTCAGATTTATATTTGAGAAAATAAACCCATGTTTTCCTACTAATATCATCAATGAATTTGTTAGAAAATAAATGCTCCCCCCTAATGATTGTATTTACATTGGACCACATAAATTTGTATTCACAATTTCTAAAGGTACCCAATCTCTACAAGACATTTCTTTTGGAAAACTTTCCCTATGTTGCTTAGCTAAAATACAACTTTCACATGACCCTAGTGGTGCTTTAATAGGGGGTAAACCTGTTACCATATTCTTCGTTTGCAACAAACACAATCCTTTAAAATTTAGATGACCATACCTCAAATTCCATTTCCATTCTTGATCTTGACTTGATGCCTTAAAAATTGCTCCAATCTCCTCCATCATTTCACTTTTCACATGAAATGGAAAAATTCCGTTGTTTGTCATTTTAACCTTTGCAATCACCATGTTACTAGGAGAAATATCAAATATAGTGCACACATTATTTTCCACGGTAACTCTATAATCCTTTTGAATAAGTTGTCCCACACTAATGAGATTATGCTTCAAACCAGGTACAAAATAAACATCAAGAATAGTTTTCTTACCAAGCTTAGTTATGACATTAATTGCACCTTTTCCCATGACTTTAACAATTTTATCATTACCCAATTTAATTTTTTATTTAACTGAAGTATCTGAATTCTCGAACAACTCTTTATTTCCGATCATATGATTACTACAACCACTATCAAGAAACCAAATGTTACTTGAATTTTCTTGAGCTACATGATGTGTAATAAACAATGTCTTAGAATCACTCTCAGATAAACTTGCATTTTGCTTTCCCATATCTACTTGTTTCTTTTGACATTCATTTGCAAAGTTACCATTCTTCTTGCAATAATAATATTGAACATTTGATTTGTCATACCTTTGTGATGCTTGATTGTTATTGCATCCCCTTGAGTTGAAACTTTGATTTCTCCTTCCTCCTAGATCTGGACTCCTTTCTTCCCTTTAGTAATTATATCTTCCTCTTCCTCTTCCTCTTCCTCTAGATCCTACATTTCGTCTTCCTCTGCCTCTGCCAAATGTCAATTTTGTGCTTTAAATGCATTCTCTAATGAGGTATTGTCATTCCTGTTCAACTTGTCTTCAATTTTTTTCAAAGAACCAACCAACTCATTCACAAAATATGTAGTCAAATCCTTAGATTCCTCAATTACCACAACAACTGAATCAAATTTTCTAGGCAAACTCCTTAAGACATTTTCTACAACCTTTTGATCTATTAGCTCATCACCATTCTACCTTGTTTGATTAACCAAATCCATAACACGATATGTAAATTGATCTACTGATTCAAAATCTCATTTGCAAATTTTCAAATTCTCTTCTAAGTGTTTGTAGTTTGGAAAATTTTACCTTATTAGTACCTTGATATGTCCTCTCAAGGATGTGTCCCATGACTACTTGGCTGTAGTGGTTGGCTTAATCCTTCCAACAACTGAATCATCCAATGCTTGTCCAAAGCCCTTGTATTTTTTTTCCTGTTTTCACTAAGCTTATTATTTTCATCAATACTCAAAGTAGACTCATCTTGTGGTTCTCTGTAACCTTTTTTAACTATTTTCGATAACTCTTGTGAACAAAGTATCAATTTCATTCTATATGACGAATTATCATAATTTTTACCAGAAAAATACTGGAATTATAGGTTGCAAAATACCTGATGCCATGATTCCAAAATGTATACTTCTTTTCTACCTATTCCACAAACCCCAGCTATGACTATAATTTCCTCCTTTTGACCAACAACATCGATCGCAATGATTTCAGCTTCAAGGGAATTCTCCTTGCATTTTCCCTATGTCATGTTTTGGCTTGCACATGCCACAATCAATAATTCCCTTGACGAGTTTACAAATGACAATCTCCCTTGATTGCAACAACACAACGATCCCCTTGAATCCTACTACTGCATTCACTAGTCTTGGTGTCATTGTCTCGACTAAATGTGACTTGGTTGAAGGTGTGGATCCTGGAGAGGTTGATATTTGTAATTGCCTCAATTTTTCTCTTCAAGGAGGTGTCCCACTAAGGGATGGTTAGGTCATGCACAATAGTTGCGGACATCCTTTGCGGAAGATAAATCGGAAGGGTTGTTGGTCCCCTCCTCCCGATTGAGTTTTAAAAATTGACATAGAAGACTCATCTCATGGGAATCCTAGTCATGTTGGTATTGGTGGAGTTGGACGTGATAGCTCTAGGGATGTTCAGTTTTTTTTTTTTTTTGGTTTATAAGGGTTGTCATACTAATGACTTCATGGAGGCTTTGACCATTTTATATGTTGTGGAACGTAGTTGTGTTCTGGGTTGGAATAGGATCATTTGTGAATCAGATTTCTAGGTGGTGGTGACTTTGTTGAATGGCCATAGGCTTGATGATGCTGGATGGCGGGTTAGCTTTGGTTATTAGACAGATTCTTTGGTTATGTAGTTCTTTAGAATCTGTCACTTTTCATTGCATTCCTAGGGAATGGAATGGAGTTGCAGATTGTTTGGCCAAATGGGCTTTTGACCATTTGCACGGTTGGAATATTGATAATGATAGAGTTGTGTAATGCTAAGTCCTTGCTTGCTGGGCTTTTGGCCCTTCTTGCTTTGTACCTCCTTTATGTTTTAATAAATTTTTACCCCTTTTTTAGTTTAACAATATCCAAAATTAATAATAGTTATTTCAACAATGAAAAAATTCAAACTGACTATAACCAACAAACTGAATTAACATCAAACTTCACAAACAACGGCTGACTTCAACATTTACCCATACAATAACCTAATAAAAAATATATAATTTAAAACCTGCTTAAAAACAATTAATTTAAATATTTTATTGATAAATATCATTATTTTATTTCATTCATTTTAATACAAACTGAAACTTATTATTATAAAGTTATGCAATTTTCCACGTTCTTCTTAATCTTTTGTATTATATTTCCCTCAATTCTAAGAAAGATTTAATTCAATTTTAAAATGTTGTACTTCAAAATGACTAAACATAATCATAAAGACTCGTCCATTCACATTAATTTTTTCTATTATAAAACAAACTACCTATAAAATTACAATATTCTGAAGGCAGATACCAAAATTCAGCTCCTTGGAATAAGTTAAGAGGAAGAGGCAATCGTACAGTGTACCTTCAGATTGCACATGCCTTCCTTGCGTTTATTACATCTGGTTTAATGAAGTCTTTTCTACATCATTTACAAAATCTAGCGACCCAACAAAAATGAAACATGAATAGGTACCAGCATGTGGATTTGTTTCCTTCATCAAATCTTGGCTGATCAAATATATCAAATAGCAGAGGAATATCATCTTCACTAGAACGTGCCGGAACAGTAGACTTTAACTGTAGCACACAAATTGCAGGGCCAATCACATGCTAAACAGAACTTTCATATCTGCTAGATTTGCACAATCACCAACTAAACTGTGAGCGCTTACAATCTTTTAGAACTGGGAGCTAATTGAGATAAAATCCTCATCCCTGTCCTATCCTAAAAGTTCACTTGTACGTTAAATACAGAGTTATCCAAACTTCCAAATTAGGTTATAAGTTTAAAGTACCCTCAAAATTTATGTAGAAAATCTTGCAAAAGTTTTAAAAGATGGATCATAGAAAAATGTTCATACAACTAAATCTAAAATTTTCAAATACAATAATTCAAATTGTAAAAATTTGATATCTTTAAACTTAGATTTGTTTTAAAAGTTTTTAGGGATTTTTACTTTTGGAATTTACGTAGGTTTACTCTTTCTTTATTCAGATGATTTCTTGTAGTTCTATGCTACAAGACAATATCTGATATGACATAGGCTGTAGACTATCAGTGCACTGTGTATATAATTTCTGTACTTAAAAACTGTGACTGAAAAATAGTTCGTTCAATTTCCAAATCAGTGTCCATGTGTGCATATTATGTTCTATTTGTTGGCAGTGGGTCAGCGTTCTTTGCGGGGATTCGTGACATGGTTTAACAGCCTCCTGTGGATTCTATAAGTCTAATGGTTATATCAGACATTGACAGGTCGATCTTTTGATACAACGACAACCCTAACTTGTAACACTATTATCCTCTAGATACTAGACAAGATTTGGCAACCATGACGCTTTTAAAACATACAACTTTGTGATCCATCATATCAACTTAGGTAGACAAGAGTTGTTGGCCGGAATTGGCTTTCTTCCTACATTTACTCAAACTCATATGCTTTGATCCATTGAATGCACCATGAAACTCTGTACAACAGAAGTTACATCAGATTGCCTGATGTCATCTACTTCTTGCACTGATATATCTGCACTAGCTTTGGCAGTGAAAGAGAAAGTGAGTTGACAAGTCTTAGGATATTATATATGTATATATTTCATTGAAGTACGTATATCCTCAGACACATGCTTTGTGGGGTATGTTGTGCTCTGGTTCAATGAATTGAAACCCAAGACATATTGTCAAAACAATATTTAAGCTACTTTCACATTACGTAAACATTTTGAAGTCGAAAATTTCAATTATTTTGTCCATTTCAAAAAATTCTATTCACATTAATGTGTGAACATTTATCTTTTCAACTGATAAGTGCTTGGTCTGGACAGGTTCCATCTTCCTCCTCTAGTTTGTTTCCTGTATATCATATATATAATTACAATGAGCATATAAGTTCTTATATTTTATTTGTAATGTTACCAAGATTTTGAAACATATGAAATACAAACAGATTGATAACCTATAATACAAACATTCTATATATGAGATGAAGAAAATAATTTTACAAAGCAGAACAGTCATTACTGGACAAATACGATGTAGACAACGAAACACTAACTGTAGCTGAAGCTGTTATTATATTGATATAAAAATGTAGTTTAATTAAAGGTTAACTCAAACTTTCTCTAATAATATTCTCTTTGTTTGTTTTTATAATTTGTTTATAGAAATGACATATTTATTATATTCTATTCTGTAGGAAATCTTTTGAAATTAGGCTTTTCTTGACATGCTGTATCTTAGCTAGCTTGAGATATTTAACTTTTTAAAATAAAAATGAAAATTTTCTTATAGTATATCTGTATGATTTAGTAATAAATTTATTTTTAAGGTGAAAAATTTAAATCAATTGGAAAAACAATAGTTGAGCTGTAATCTAGAAGACAGAATAGATAACATTATATAACACTTGGTAAACATTCATCAAATGAGATAATTTAGCCTTCCCTTATTAGCTAGATTTTTAAAAGACATTTCAAAGAGAAATCATTTGACAGACATTCCTTAAAAAAGACAGACACGTAAATATGCTCTATATGATTACTGGTTCAGTCCTCTGCCAGTCTTTTTAAAATAAATACATATATAGGTTGGTATTGAAGTATTTTAGAAGTTGAGTAATCAATTCTAATTAAAATTATTAATTATAAGTTAAATTTTTTGTAGGCTAATATTCTCTTTTATGTCTAAAAGAGAATCTCTACCCTTCAAATTCAAATAATTTGTTTATCTTCAAATATTCGAGCTGTTGCATCTACCCTAATTACTCTTAGTTTGTACAAGTGATTTCTTCTGTGCTGCAAGACAATATTTGACCTGACAGAGGCAAGACAATATTTGACATGACAGAAGCTACAGACTATCAGTGCACTGTGTATTTAACTGCTGTACCTTAAAACTGTGACTGAAAAATAGTTCCTTCAATGTTCCATCCATTATCCAATATCCAGACAAGTTTTGACAAAGATGGTGCCTCTCAAAACATATGTTAACTTAGATACACAACACATGTTGGCTTCTAATTGCTTTTGTCCCAACATTTAGTACAACTCATGCGCTTACATGCTCTAATCCATTGAATGTACCAAAAGTTCCTTCAGATTGTCTGTGTCATCTAGCTCTGCAATAATACATCTGCACATCTGCACAATCCTTGACAGTTTAAAAAAAAAGGAGATAAAAACAAGTCTTATTACAGATACAGATGAAATTATGTATCTGCATATACCCTTTGCCCAGGGTTTGTCGTGTACATTGTGGTTTGCTTCCATGAATTGAAATCCATGACATCTTATCCAAAAAAAATGTTCAGGTCGAAACTTTGAAATAATTTGCGTATTCAATACGATTCCACTCACATGAATGTGAGGACAGTTGTAATTTTGTGTTTTCAATAGATAAGTCTGTGGTGCTGACAGATCCCACCTGGTTACTATTTATTCTTGATCCTTTCTAGTTTGTTTCCTTGTACTATCTATATATGAGCATATAAGTTATATTTTATTGGATACATGGGGGATTTTTATAAAATATCAAGATTTTGAAACATGAATCCTATTAACATGTTCATTTCAGAGAGAGAGAGTGATAATCTATATGATGAACATTTTTAATAATGTTGGAAAAATAATTTTTTCCATTTTTTATGGAGTAATAATTAGTGAGTTTTTTCTGGTTTAGCTGATGTGATTTATCAGTTAAGGAAACACATTTAATCTCGTTATAAATATCAAATGAATTGTATTTTGTAAGATTTCAATATATTATTATGTTAGTAAAAATAAAAATATTTAGAAATTGCATATAAGAAAGATTTTATATACAATTTTAAAAAAATTAGAATTTTTTAGTCTCCTTTAAAAGGTAGGTGTTTGCATAATTATTTGATTGCACCTTACCATTTAAGTTTTATATATGAGCACATGTAATTTGTTAGAGTAATATTAACTCCACCTAAATCTAAGTTAGCACATGCACTTTTTGTTTGATTGTCTATTGTTCAGTTCAAGGTGAAACATCAATTGTTTACTCTACCTCTTTCACTGTGGATACTATTTGTATAATTATGCATTTGCATACACATTGAATTAATAGAGTTTCTTTTCTTCTATTTTTTTGTTTTGTTTTCTTTGCAAGTTTTGTTTTCTCTTTTCTAGCTAGATCTGTATTCTACAATGTAGAAAATTTAACATGGTATCAAAGCCTGAGAGCTAGGAGAAAGGACAAATTATTTGTAGGCAGATTTCTGAAGAATGGAAGCTGACGTAAACCTCTGTTCACGGGCCTTGCCTTCATCTTCTCCTTTGTGACACATCATTTCAATGGACCTGTCTTGTTTCTCCTTTGTCATATTATGAGGGAGATTTTATAGTGTTAGTGCTAATGCTTCTTGGTTTTGTTTCAAGTTTGATCAGTTCACTGTTGGTACCTATATTTTCAACTAGCAGCTTCTTCTTGCATGGTTGAGTAGTGTCGTTGGGGTCACTTGTGCAGATTCATGTGCCACCTGCATCTTCGAATGTTAGATGTTTTGCCTTTGTTTGTCATCTGATTATTGTTCGAGTAGTGTTGTCTGGGGTACTCATGCAGATTCTTGATCTTGATCATCATCTTGGCTTTTGAGGAGGTTCTTCATTCAGCACTATGGCAGTCATCATTTGACAGTTGTTCACACTTTTCTTGTATCTCAAAGGATATTCTTATGCACTTCATATAGTTGCATCTCTTGTAATTTTGAGGGGGGGTTTTATTCCCACTGGGTTTTCCCTCTTTCCTCTTTCCTCTTTCCTCTTTCTTTTCTTTTCCTTTTCTCCCTAGTTGGAATTAAGGGGGGGTGTTAGAGTAGTATTAACTCCACCTAAGTCTATGTTAGCGCATTTCTTGTCGTGATTTATGGACAACAACGATGCATGGCCTTTTTCATAAGTGAACAAGGTGAACATCAATTGTTTACTCTGCCTCTTTCAACACTAGCTTAGATCAATGCAGTTGTTATGCCTTTGTTTCCACCATAAATTCTCCAATCATGCCGCGGATACTATTTGTATAATTATGCATTTGCATACACATTGAATTAATAGAGTTTATTTTCTTTTGTTTTATTGTTTTGTTTTCTCTACAAGTTTTGTTTTCTCTTTTCTAGCTAGATCTGTATTCTACAATGTAGAAAATTTAACATAGTTTTCTTCTTTCGGAATTTTTTTTTTTTTTTCTTTTCAAATTTAAAAATTAGTTAAAACAACTACTTGTTTTTAGGTTTTATGTCTTATCTCATATTCATTCTATTTCTAAACTATAAGACATTATATTGTAGTTCTTTTCTATCATTAAATAAACAAATTCATATTAATCTCTCCATACTCTGAATATTAGATTTTAAATAATATTTATATTATATATGATTTGTATATTTGTATATACCTTTTATAATCTACTTAAATTTTCCTTAAATACCACGATGTCTTAAGACTTTGCAAGACTGTGATGAAGGTGGAAATGGTAAAGTTCCACTTAAATAAATACTAATGAGACTCACACACATGGACACCATGTAATGTTGGGCCTGTGTGTTGAATTGTCAACTCGTCAACGTATGGTTAATTAACAATGAGATCAGATGGGTGCAGTACTAACAATAAATAATCGATGGTGGAGTTTAAAGGCAAGGAAGACACCATGGACACCTTAAAGAGCATAACCAATGATTGAAGCATGGGCATAGAATAAAGTGGAACTGTAGGGATTCTTAAGTCAATATTCTATTATTTTAAGTTGAGCTTTAATGAGGCTCACGAACAATTCTCAAAAAGGGTGGGTTTAGACATTTTCATACTATTTATGTGGAAACTATCACAAATAAAACAATGCAATCAAAAGAAAAACTAATAATTCTTTAAATATGTTATCAAATTTGATAAACACCTCTGCAACAACTGAAACTTGGCTACATAATAGCTCTTATTCAAAATTTTCTATGTTTTGAAATTTTCTACATTATGTACTAGAAATTTGGCTAGCAATTTGGTTGTCCATGCACTTGATATTTATAAAATTTTGGAGCTAATCCTGCAAAAATAGAGTCTAGATCTAGCTGGAAAATAAAAGCAAAACTTGCATATTGAAATCTGAAAAAAAATAAAAAATGAATGCAATTAAATCATTTACATTAACAAATTTGTATGAATTACAAATGAATTATAATAATCTCAAGAACAGAAATTATGCAAATAATGTATGTAATCTCTGAAGAGAAACTAAAGTGGTAGAGAGAAAACTCCTTAGTTAGGCTTACATTCGAGCATGCAAACATACTTCTCCATAAGTTACGGGAGCAAACTAAATGTGTAAGAAAACAAGCATGTAGTCATGCTTCTCTATAAATCACATCTTATACAAGAAGAGCATGCATAATCTATGCTCCTTAGATCACGGTAAATACAAGAAGTTAACAGCGCTAACAATATTAAAAGAATGCTTACTCTGTACACTGATAGTATAATCTTCTGGCTTAACATTCAAATTGGTTTGTGTGTCATAAAATATCAAATTTATTTATTTTAAAATTTTTGAGTATTTTATATTTATTCAATTTACGGAATTCTTATATCTATCCAGTTTTTTTTGTAAATGTTTTTGAATCAGAGTTATGATTCGATGAAGTTACAAATAGAAGATCTCATTTCTAATATAAACACAATAGTAACACCTCACTGAATTTAAATCTTGATGAAAAGAACAACACCACCACAATTTAACCATTGCATTATATCAATGTTGACCATACACCTTATTACTCTTTCTTTATGCAAATGATTTGTTTTTATACTACAAGACAATATTAACACCACCATAACTTAACCATCATATTATATCAATACTGATCATACATCCTAATTACTCTTTCTTTATGCAAATGATTTGTTTTTCTACTGCAATACAATATTAGTTATGACATGTTGTAGACTATCAGTGCACTATGTATAGAACTGCTGTACATTAAAACTGTGACTTAAAAACAGTTCCTTCAGTGTCCAATCCATTACGATTCAGACAAGTTTTGACAAACATGGTGCTTTTCAAAAACATATACTTCTAAACGAAATTAAAATCCATCATATCAACTTAGATACGCAACAGATGTTGGCTTTTAACTGCTTCTCTACCGACATTTAGTCCAGCACATGTGCTTGCATGCTCTGATCCATTCAATGTACCATCAAAAGATCGCCTCATGTCGTCTACCTCATCTGCACCATCTTTGACAATTAAAAATAAAGTGATAAAACAAATCTTATAAGAGATACAGATGCAATAATGTATCAGACCATGCTTTGTGGTGTACGTTATGGTATGGTTCCATGAATGGAAAATCCAAGACAGCATGTTCAGGTAGAAATTTTGAATTAATTGGGCTATTCAAAATAATTCCACTCACATGAATAATATAATTTTATGTTTTCAATAGATATGTGTGTGGTGTAGACAGATCCCACCTGGTTACCACTTATTCCCTATCTTGTCTAGCTTGTTTCCTTGTACCAGATATATATTTTAATGGGCATGTAAGTTCTTATATTTTATTGGATATATGGATGATTTTAATAAAATACAATACCAAGAGACAAAGATATCCTTTGAGAGGAACATTTCTTAATCATACAGATACCAAGAAGTAAGATTTTACAACGCAGAACAAGTAAGATTTTACAAAGCAGAACAATCATTGATATAAAAATCTGGTATAATTTCTTTTACATTTTCTGATCTTTCTTGCTGCTTTAAAATATACTTTTGCTCCTATTAAACTGATCTTTTCTTGACATGTTGTATCTTTTCCAACTTCAGGCGTTTAACTTGTAAAATAAAAATGGAAATTTCCTTACAATTTTTTCCTTTTTCTAATGATAAGGTTGCTTTTAAAGTTAAAAACTTACAAAAGTCCAGAAAACAACAACTCAGCTTTCATCTAGGGGATAGCATAGATATCAGAAGACAAATGTTTCTTAAAAAAATCTCTAGCTAATATTTCAACTCTCAAGATCGATAACATTCATCAAATTTGTAAGGGAAGCATTATTTGAAATATGTACATGTTTGGCTAGCCTTTTACATTTTAAAGTAAACAAACAATGTATAGTGTAGTTTAGAGTATTTTTAGGTTAAGTCATTAATATTAATAAATGTATGGTGTAATTTATAAACATGTCAAGTAGTATATGGAGGAGGATCTCATTTGCATAGAAGCATATTTAACAATATATTAGCGGGGTTTGAATTTTGATGTCAAGAATAACATTCTAGTAGAATTTGAATTTTGATGGCAAGAATAATAACATCACAATTTAACCATCATACTATGCCAATACGAACTATTATTTATTAAAACTTAATTTTACTTAGAATTTTATATTTTTGTTGATTTAAAATTATATTTATATGTAGGAGGCAATCTACACTTTTCAAATATTCAAACTTAATTGGTTTATTTTTATTTGGATTTTAATAATCTTTGAGATGGAATTTTTAGAAGACCCATTTGACACATGTATATTAGTTCATAATATTCCATGGAAATTAAGAGTCATAATTTCATGATGGTGTTTGAGATGGTAGGCCACTTGCATGTTTCTTAATTTGATACTCTTTAGAGAATACAAAATGCTTTCTTTGATCAAGTGGAGGCTAGGTGAAAGAGTTACATTTGAAAAGTTACACATTGACTCCTTCATTTGTTGCTTGACCAGGCTCTTGAATAATACCACCACATTCAGAAGGTGTTACTTTCTAAATCTTCTAGATTTGGTGCTACGGTTGAAGGAGAAGCATAAATTCACTTTTTTGGAATTAAAGGAGGCCAACTTCTTAGTTGATTTCTTACATGTTTTTTATTAGGTAAAGATGAATTTTGAAAGGGCTCGACTCTTGTCCAAAGATTGAGATAATTCAATAATCTCAACAAGACATCAAACAATAACCAAAGAATGATTGCAGCACTAAAAAAGATAAGGCAATGCAAAACCTTACAAAAAAACTAGTCCAAAGTCAAGGTGGTTTGAAAAATCATTCTAATGATTTTTGCTTTCCCACAAGACAAGGATCCTTCTCCCCAAGAGTTCTTTTCTTGTGAATACAGAACTTTCTTAAGACCACAAGGAGAACCCTCATCCAACCTTGAAACATTAAAAGATGGTTGAATTGTTGAAGACAAAAGGAGTTATTTTCATTAGGTCATGACGAATCTTCAAACACATATTTATGTAGATAAAAGTTGCATTATAAACTACATAATATGATCAATTCTGGATACCAAATCTTTAGACTAAGCTTTGGACAAGGTTTTGAATGTTCATTGAAAATGAATAACAAAGCTTGAGATTGAATATTTCAAAATAAATATCGCATCAGTTTACTTATGATCAAAATAATTTTCACCATTTTACTTAGATAAGGGAAAAGCAATCATATATCCCAAAAATACAATTAAAATACAATTTGGTTACAATAACTGATTACTTCACCCTCACTAAAATTCACACCTTTAAAAGAGTTAAAAGACAAATCATGTAACATAACAAATTGAAAAAGTAAATTAAAGAATATTTGAAAACAAATAAAAGTAACGGATTTGAAGTTTCGATATAAGAACCAAATACAATACCGAAGTTATCAGATTGGAAAAAGTTTGTTTATGAACATCTACCAAATTCCAAAGTTTAACATATATATAAAACTACTATGCATTTCATTCTAACACATACAATATTACAAACAAAATAAACTCTATCACAAAACAAATTCTTTTCACACAGTACACTATGCCATTAAATGGCACTTGTTTTAATTTCCTCAACGAAGTCACCATCTACCAATAAGTTAAAGGAGAGGGCGTTGGTATCCCTGCAGATTGCACATGGCTTCCGTGCGTTTATCACTCTGTCTCAAATAGCGGCTTGTACGAGATGCATTAATGAACGTCGTTTTCTGCATATCTAGTGACCCAACAATATGAAATATGAAATCCAATCAAATCTTGGCTAATCTTATTAAGCCATAATATATCAATTAGCAAAGGGATAGCATCGTCAGGTCTTTCAATAGGACGCGCAGAAACAGCAGACAAATTGTATGGCTAATCACATGCTGCACATAATTTTGATATCTACTAGATTTGCACAAATCAGCAACTAAACTGTGAGCGCTTACAATCTTCTACAACATTACTGCCTGGAACCTGCACCGATTAAACTCACATTCAAACAATTTACACAAAACGACCTTATAGCATATATTATTTCTGATATGTAGTACAAGTTATATGAGTGGTCTTGGCAATAGAAAACAATACGACCATGATTGACTGTTAATGACAGACAAGGGAGCAGGATTTCTTGTCTGAAAATTGCAGTTTTTCACTGTGAATTGCCTTTGAGAGACAACAATACAAGGCTAATGGTGTACAAACTATCATAAGTTAAAACTTAGATCTCTAAGGTTTTAACCACCAACAATATGCTATGATTGTTATAGGTGAATTTTATTATGGCTTAGTGGGTTATTATTGATTATTCGTTGCATCCAAGGCTGAAGCTCTAGTTAGTGGAATCTTACAGTAACTTGAGTTTTCTATATTGCAATGTAAAAATTATGTTCTCTTTACCATCTGGTACTAGCTTTTTCCACATTGGTGTCTTCCTTCTTGAGGATTTGTCATCCATTGTAGTATTTAGTCATAGTCTTTTTGCTCCCACAACATTGTTCGAATATTTAGAGTACCCTTCTTTTTGGTGCTCGGCTGAATTCATGGCACAAAGAATATTTCCAATGAAGCATTTCAAACAGTAAGATTGGGCTAAAAATAAAAATGAAAATCCTCTTACTATGATTAGAGGAATAAATTGGAATAAAATTGAACAAAATGTATAGAAATGACTAATAGATTGACAATAAAAGGGGTAAAAATTTATTGATAACAGAGAAAGAGAAACAACAAAAAAGGGCAAACAGCCCAACAAAGAACAACTACATCATAGACTTATCATGACTAACAAGCTGATCAAGCACTTGAGACAACTCAGGAGAGAGTTGACCCCTATCCTCAATAGACCAAACCCCCCTAAAATCAGTAGCCCACTTGGCCAAACAATCAGCCACCCCATTCCATTCTTTGGGAATATGCCTGAAAGTGACTAACACACAAAACTCACAGAGCGAGAGAAACTAATAATTCTTTAAATATGTTATCAAATTTGATAAACACCTCTGCAACAACTGAAACTTGGCTACATAATAGCTCTTATTCAAAATTTTCTATGTTTTGAAATTTTCTACATTATGTACTAGAAATTTGGCTAGCAATTTGGTTGTCCATGCACTTGATATTTATAAAATTTTGGAGCTAATCCTGCAAAAATAGAGTCTAGATCTAGCTGGAAAATAAAAGCAAAACTTGCATATTGAAATCTGAAAAAAAAATAAAAAATGAATGCAATTAAATCATTTACATTAACAAATTTGTATGAATTACAAATGATTTATAATAATCTCAAGAACAAAAATTATGCAAATAATGTATGTAATCTCTGAAGAGAAACTAAAGTGGTAGAGAGAAAACTCCTTAGTTAGGCTTACATTCGAGCATGCAAACATACTTCTCCATAAGTTACGGGAGCAAACTAAATGTGTAAGAAAACAAGCATGTAGTCATGCTTCTCCTTCAACCGTAGCACCAAATCTAGAAGATTTAGAAAGTAACACCTTCTGAATGTGGTGGTATTATTCAAGAGCCTGGTCAAGCAACAAATGAAGGAGTCAATGTGTAACTTTTCAAATGTAACTCTTTCACCTAGCCTCCACTTGATCAAAGAAAGCATTTTGTATTCTCCTCAAAGAGTATCTCCCTTAAACATGAGCACTCTAATCAAGGGCAATGAAATGCAAATGGGAGCCACATTTTCAAATTAAAAAAAATGCAAGTGGCCTACCATCTCAAACACCATCATGAAATTATGACTCTTAATTTCCATGGAATATTATGAACTAATATACATGTGTCAAATGGGTCTTCTAAAAATTCCAGCTCAAAGATTATTAAAATCCAAATAAAAATAAACCAATTAAGTTTGAATATTTGAAAAGTGTAGATTGCCTCCTACATATAAATATAATTTTAAATCAACAAAAATATAAAATTCTAAGTAAAATTAAGTTTTAATAAATAATAGTTCGTATTGGCATAGTATGATGGTTAAATTGTGATGTTATTGTTCTTGCCATCAAAATTCAAATTCTACTAGAATGTTATTCTTGACATCAAAATTCAAACCCCGCTAATATATTGTTAAATATGCTTCTATGCAAATGAGATCCTCCATATACTACTTGACATGTTTATAAATTACACCATACATTTATTAATATTAATGACTTAACCTAAAAATACTCTAAACTACACTATACATTGTTTGTTTACTTTAAAATGTAAAAGGCTAAGCCAAACATGTACATATTTCAAATAATGCTTCCCTTACAAATTTGATGAATGTTATCGATCTTGAGAGTTGAAATATTAGCTAGAGATTTTTTTAAGAAACATTTGTCTTCTGATATCTATGCTATCCCCTAGATGAAAGCTGAGTTGTTGTTTTCTGGACTTTTGTAAGTTTTCAACTTTAAAAGCAACCTTATCATTAGAAAAAGGAAAAAATTGTTCTAAATAACAATTTTTTCCTTTTTCTAATGATAAGGTTGCTTTTAAAGTTGATAAATCAATAAAAAAATAGGCGCCTCTAGAAGGATACCAATCAATAAAAAAATAGGCGCCTCGAGAAGGATACCTCTTAGCTTATTCTATATATATTATTAAATATATATAAGCTAGTAGCAGTCGCAACATGAATTGAAAGACATGACATAAATTATTTTCAATATATATATTGTTGTATAGTTTAGGATTCCATTTGGTTCAATTCTATATATGGATGATTTTAATAAAATACAATACCAAGAGACAAAGATATCCTTTGAGAGGAACATTTCTTAATCATACAGATACCAAGAAGTAAGATTTTACAAAGCAGAACAAGTAAGATTTTACAAAGCAGAACAATCATTGATATAAAAATCTGGTTTAATTTATTTTACATTTTCTGATCTTTCTTGCTGCTTTAAAATACATTTTTGCTCCTATTAAACTGATCTTTTCTTGACATGTTGTATCTTTTCCAACTTCAGGCGTTTAACTTTTAAAATAAAAATGGAAATTTCCTTACAATTTTTTCCTTTTTCTAATGATAAGGTTGCTTTTAAAGTTAAAAACTTACAAAAGTCCAGAAAACAACAACTCAGCTTTCATCTAGGGGATAGCATAGATATCAGAAGACAAATGTTTTTAAAAAAAATCTCTAGCTAATATTTCAACTCTCAAGATCGATAACATTCATCAAATTTGTAAGGGAAGCATTATTTGAAATATGTACATGTTTGGCTTAGCCTTTTACATTTTAAAGTAAACAAACAATGTATAGTGTAGTTTAGTAAACAAACAATGTATAGTGTAGTTTAGAGTACTTTTAGGTTAAGTCATTAATATTAATAAATAAATGTATGATGTAATTTATAAACATGTCAAGCAGTATATGGAGGAGGATCTCATTTGCATAGAAGCATATTTAACAATATATTTAAGACTACAAGGAGAACCCTCATCCAACCTTAAAACATTAAAAGATGGTTGAATTGTTGAAGACAAGAGGATTTATTTTCATTAGGTCATGATGAATCTTCAAACACATATTTATGTAGATAAAAGTTGCATTATAAACTATATAATATGATCAATTCTGGATACCAAATGTTTAGACTAAGCTTTGGACAAGGTTTCGAATGTTCATTGAAAATGAATAACAAAGCTTGAGTGTGAATATTTCAAAATAAATATCGCATCAGTTTACTTATGATCAAAATAATTTTCACCATTTTACTTAGATAAGGGAAAAGCAATCATATATCCCAAAAATACAATTAAAATATAATTTGGTTACAATAACTGATTACTTCACCCTCACTTAAATTTACACCTTTAAAAGATTTAAAAGACAAATCATGTAACATAACAAATTGAAAAAGTAAATTAAAGAATATTTGAAAACAAATAAAAGTAACGGATTTGAAGTTTTGATATAAGAACCAAATACAATACCGAAGTTATCAGATTGGAAAAAGTTTGTTTATGAACATCTACCAAATTCCAAAGTTTAACATATATATAAAACTACTATGCATTTCATTCTAACACATACAATATTACAAACAAAATAAACTCTATCACAAAACAAATTCTTTTCATACAGTACACTATGCCATTAAATGGCGCTTGTTTTAATTTCCTCAACGAATTCACCATCTTCCAATAAGTTAAAGGAGAGGGCGTTGGTATCCCTGCAGATTGCACATGGCTTCCGTGCGTTTATCACTCTGTCTCAAATAGCGGCTTGTACGAGATGCATTAATGAACGTCGTTTTCTGCATATCTAGTGGCCCAACAATATGAAATATGAAATCCAATCAAATCTTGGCTAATCTTATTAAGCCATAATATATCAATTACCAAAGGGATAGCATCGTCAAGTCTTTCAATAGGACGTGCAGAAACAGCAGACAAATTGTATGGCTAATCACATGCTGCACATAATTTTGAAATCTACTAGATTTGCACAAATCAGCAACTAAACTGTGAGCGCTTACAATCTTCTACAACATTACTGCCTGGAACCTGCACTGATTAATCTCACATTCAAACAATTTACACAAAACGACCCTATAGCATATATTATTTCTGATATGTAGTACAAATTATATGAGTGGTCTTGCCAATAGAAAACAATGCGACCATGATTGACTGTTATTGACAGACAAGGGAGCAGGATTTCTTGTCTGAATATTGCAGATTTTCACTGTGAATTGCCTTTGAGAGACAACAATACAAGGTTAATGGTGTACAAACTATCATAAGTTAAAACTTAGATCTCTAAGGTTTTAACCACCAACAATATGCTATGATTGTTATAGGTGAATTAAAGATTATTGATTATTCGTTGCATCCAAGGCTGAAGCTCTAGTTAGTGGAATCTTACAGTAACTTGAGTTTTCTATATTGCAATGTAAAAATTATGTTCTGTTTACCATCTGGTACTAGCTTTTTCCACATTGGTGTCTTCCTTCTTGAGGATTTGTCATCCATTGTACTATTTAATCAGTCTTTTTGCTCCCACAACTTTGTACGAATATTTAGAGTACCCTTCTTTTTGGTGCTTGGCTGAATTCATAGCACAAAGAATATTTCCAATGAAGCATTTCAAACAGTAAGATTGGGCTAAAAATAAAAATTAAAATCCTCTTACTATGATTAGAGGAATAAAATAGAATAAAATTGAACAAAATGTATACAAATGACTGTAATAGATTGACAATAAAAGGGGTAAAAATTTATTGATAACAGAGAAAGAGAAACAACAAAAGAGGGCAAAAAGCCCAACAAAGAACAACTACATCATAGACTTATCATGACTAACAAGCTGATCAAGCACCTGAGACAACTTAGGAGAGAGTTGACCCCTATCCTCAATAGACCAACCTCCCCTAAAATCAGCAGCCCACTTGGCCAAACAATCAGCCACCCCATTCCATTCCTTGGGAATATGCCTGAAAGTGACTGACACACAAAACTCACAGAGCGAGAGAATTTGACGGATAATCTTTTGAAGCTGCCAACTAACACCATCCCAACTCTGCTGGTTCAATAAAGTCACCACAACCTAAGAATTAGACTCAAACACAATGTGCTTCCAACCAATAGAACAACAACGCTCTAAAGCAACCAAAATGGCCAGAGCCTCCATGTAATTGTTCGTATGAAAACCCTTGTAGATAGAAAAAATAAATTGAACTTGCCACAAACTGTCTTGTGCCACACCACCAATACCAGCATGTCTAGGGTTGCCTCATGAAGACCCATCCGTATTGACCTTGAAGATACTAGGAGGAGGAGGGCTCTAGTTACCTACTCTAGAGAACTTCTACAAAGGGTGATGACATCTATTTCTAAAGAGTTGTCTAGTCTCTTGCACATCATAATCCTAAATATCCCCCTAAGAGGAAGATTAAAACGGTTGCAAATATCAATCTACCCAGAAGCAGGGCCTCAAGGCAAATCACATTTAGCCATAATAGTCTCCCAAAGAGAATAGATAATTTTCCACCATACATGTTGAATAGCTAACCTAGCATCCTAAAAAATCTGATAATTCCTCTCAAGAGAAATGTGCCAAATAATAAAAGGGGGCCCTAAAGACCAAAAAAAATGAAGAAAAGGGGTTTGAACAGGAGCTTGACCCCAATGCTCCTAGAATTCAGCAAGGGAAGATACGTGCCAACAAGGGCGCTTCCAACAGTCCCACCAGGAGTGCCAAATCCACCTAGAAAATGAGCAATGAAAGAAAAGATGGGAGACCATCTCCTCGTATTACAACACATAACACACATAGAAGGTCCACATAAACCTCTCTTGCACAAATTGTCTCAAGTAAGACACCTGTTTTGGACCACCAAGCACAGGAAAAAGTTACATTTGTGCTAGGAAAAACTATTCCACACATGCTTCCATGAAGGAACCTCCTCCCCACCATAAATTTGACAAACCAATTACTTATAACCTGCAACAAAGAATATTTCCCCGAAGAATCATTTCACCAAGCTAAAATATCCGGACTGGATAAGGAATTACAATCATGTGAGGACAAAATATGAGCCAACTCTCGTTGAGCATCCTCAGAACTGCCACACGGCCACTCATCCTGACCCTTCCATCTATAACCAATGGCCAACCCAAAATGCTGAATAATCTTGTAATGCCCAACCATAGTCCAACCAGTAGCCACAAAGATATCATAAAGAGGTTGTAAATGAGGATACATAGAAAGAATGGGGGGATTTCCATCCCAAGAGTCCAACCAAAAAAGAGCCTCAGAGCATTTATTACAAATACAAAAGAGCCCATTCTTAATAAGTTGAGAACCATTTTTCAGAGTCATAGCCAGATCACATAACCCCTACCCTCCATCTAGCAACGAGGAACATCCCAGATATAAATGGATCCTAAATACTTACAAGTAAGGATACAAGCCCACACCTAATGCTGATTGGTACACCACCACCAGTATAACTTAGCAGCTAGAACATGGCTGTGCAAAACTACAGATTGAAGGCCAAGACCACCCTCATTCTTGGGCCAACAAATAGAATCCCACTTCACCAAAATCCACTTTGAAGACTGTAGATTACCTCCCTAGAGGAATTGATGAGAAAAAGAATCAAATTCCTTGAGGAAATAGATTAGAGCAGCCTACATGAAACCTCGATAAATAGGAAGAGCCTGAATCACTGATTGAAGAAGAGTAATTCAAGCCATAGTAGAAAGCCAATGATAAATCCAATGATTGACCTTCCGACACAACTTATCCAAAAGATCCTACCAAAATGGTCTAGGTTGATGACCAACCACCATAGGAATCCCCAAATGGATGAAAGGGAGAGGGGTATGTGCAGAAAGATGGTGGTCAGAAAGGTGGACACCAACCCAAAAAAACATGGGAAAACAAGCAGTGCGTACGCGGTTTTAAAATTTGAAATTCCCATGTACGCGCTTAGGTTTGTTCTTGCCGAGCCTAGAGAAGACAACGCGTACACACTGCTTTCAAGAAAATGAGCGCGTACCTGCTACGCCTAGGAAAATGAGCGCGTATGAGTTGCTCATAGGAAAATGAGCGCGTATGAGTTGCTCATAGGAAAATGAGCGCATATGCACTAATAATCCAAATATAACTGTGTATGTTGTGCCTGGTAAAAAAAGTTAAAAAAAAAAAACTAGGTCTCATTTACTCGTGAATAACACATTTTTTACTTCGTTTTTTTTTCATTTCCTCTCCTAAACCATGAACGGGGTGCTAGATTTGTCCTCCAAGCTATGGATCAAGGTTAGTTTTTGTTTATTTTTGTCTTTCTTTCCCGTTTGTTCAATTTGTTTTACATTTTGAATTTAATTTCATTAATTTTGATTAGGTTTTTTCATTTTTTGATCCAAAAACTAGATTCTTCTAATCCAGAACAAGAACAACCAAATGCACCTCCTAAAAGCCCACAAGAACAACCAAATACAGCTCGTGAAAACACACAAGAGCAACCCCCAATTCCTCCTTTTGGCCGCACACCCGAAACACAGGAGCAATTAATTAATCAGTTAGGACAAAATACGTCTAAAATCAATAGACCGATTGTTAAATTGAAAACTTCTGAACTTGAGCATCATCAATCCCTCGCCACTAGCCTAGAAACATTAGCTAGTGGTTCCATAGCTATTTCCACACAAATTACCAAATGGGGAAGCTTTAGGGATAGGTGTCATCAATTCTATGCAGATGAACTATCATACGATGGAGTAAAAAACAAAAATATTACTAAACAACAAATATGTGCCCTTTTCATTGATCCCAAAACTGGTCAGTCATTACCTTTTAATGAAAAGAGGTTTCCCATACATTGGTGTACCAATGTGCAGATGAAGAATCTTTTTTGGTAGAGGTGGTGGATGGTCTTTGATGATCCACCTTGTAATAATTATGAGGTGCGATTATATTTTTTGAGAAAAGTATATTGTGAGTTTGTGCTCAATGTGCACCCAAACTATTTTGACATGAGAGAGTTCCATGGTAGAGGTGGTGGCTCTGCCCAAGATAGACTTGGAGCCCGTAGGCGATTACCCGCGGAGAGTTGCCGCCCCCTAGCACCCAGACCCAAGGTGCATCAGGCTGTCCCACTGGAGCTGAAAGAGTCGATGGAGCTATAGACTTTTCAGGCGGCCACAACATTGATTGGTGCCATCATCCAGCATGGGACGTCATTAGCACACCCTATTGTATTGGATGATGAGCCATTAGGTGGCGACAGAGAGCCCATCCAACATATGTGTATCAGTTGCTCGGGGATAGATGATGCAGCCGATGCAGATGGATCCTCATCTCATCTGTGCATGATTTGCGGGAGTAGATGTCAGGCCTGCACGACTGAGGATTTCATACTGATAGATGAGTTGATGGACATGGTGTATGCCCATGAGCCACATACATAGGTGTGTTGATTTGAATTCATATCATTTTATTTATCAGTCACTTTAAATTTGTAATTACATAAATGAATTTTAATTTATACATCGATTTAAATTGAAACAAATAATATACATTTCAAGATGTAGCATCGGTATCCCATACTCCTCCCTTAGTTACTATAGCTTCAACTTCGATGCCTGAAGTATAAATTTTGTAACATGTTAAAATAGAATAGTACACTTTGAATTCAAAAAAATACAAGATATACTAACTATCTTTAATGCTTGGTCCAATTTCTGGTTTGTAGTTGTTGATAGGGGACGAAATGTCCCAGATTGATGACATCATGCTCTCAACGATCGATTTTGGCCTACAAGGCTATACGATATCATATTTTGTACAACCCTTTTTATGTATTGTTAATTTTGTTTTTTTAGGGTACCCCCTCCGCATGTAGGGCTCGTCCTAAGAAAAAGAATTCCTCAAAGACCCCAAAACATGGGAAGAAGGTAATTGAACACATTTTTAGTTGTACAATTGTTTGAAAATGTTGAAATCAAGTATTAGTTGGGGTTTGTAGATTGATTAGTGGTTTTTTATCTATTTTACATGTACAGCGGCCATTGAGCTATGTGGATTTGTTGAATGCACATGATTTGCCTGTGGATCAAGAGAGGGCAGAGGTATGTATCTCTACTTTAGTTTCTTGATTTCATGATTATATGCATGCATACATGTGAACTTGTGATATATTATAATCTTATAATTTTTTCATACAGGAAATATCCATACCTATTTCATCAATGGTGAACCCTCCTCCGTGCACTGGAGAAGCATCTTAGGATCCGGTACACTTTTGTTTGATATGTAAAATTAATTGTTTTTAACCTTCAATACTTATCATTATATCAATTGTATTTAACCTTTGAACATTTTTTGTATAGGTAATAGCAACAGTTTCTACATCGATGGTGAGCCATCCTCAATCCATTGGAGAAGCATCTCAGGCACATGTACATCATTGTTCTCTATATTATAGCTTTTAAGTGTTTTTGATATATTTATGTTAGTACATTGTACTAATTGTACATTTAATCTACAATAGACCCCTTCGCGGTACGACCATAATGTGGATCCATTTAAGTATGTCTTCAAGAAAACTCCTAAGAGTGACAAGGAGAGGAGAGTGAAGATATTAGCTCCTAGAGAAGCCGATGAGGTAATCTACATTTCAATTGCAAAGGAATTAAAGTTAAATGCATAGTTATGTTGTTAATTGTGAACTATTTTCAACAAAAGAATTCTAACTTGGCTTTTGAATTATGGTTTTGCAGCCATCTACAGAGCCGTGTACTGCATCGAAGAGGCTTGATTTTGATGATCCACCACAAGTTTAGGATCATATAGTGTTAGTTTTGGTCATAGAATGACCAATACATGTAGATATATTCTATATTTTTATTGTATATCGATTTGGACATGGCATATGCCACATTTTTGTAATACTTGTATTGACTTGGTAGACATGCCTTTTATATATATATATATATATAAATATCGATATTCAATCCAATAAATGTGTACTAACTTCATTATTTTGTATTCGTTGTATTTTGTGGTTGTCCTTTTATAAATTTAAATGAATATTTATATATATAATCAATAATATGAATATAAACAACAAAAATATATGATATAAAACATTGCAATCGTGGAATATGATTTGATAAAATTTCTAAAATGTTGAATTAACCCTACAAAAATCCTTGTATTCAGTTCATTATTGTGTATTCGCTATATTTGTTGGCTGCCCTTTTATAAATTTAAATGAATATTTGCATATGTAATCAACAATATGAATATAAACAACATAAATCAACAATATGTGTTTGGTGCGAGAGCACCCTCACGCTCGCAATGGTCAAATTTTGTTCATCATGTGCACGAACCGATATCATGAGCATGTCCAGGTGGGCAGATTTATGCTAGGCATGCCCCTATCGTGCATCCCAAAGCGCCGGAACGTCAAGAATCATCCCGTACCGGTGTGATCTCTCAAGTGCCCTGAGTCCAAAAAATTGTTAAAATTTGACGGACTATTTCTTCAAATCCAGGACACATATGGTCGATCCATTTGAAACCCATGGGGTCGCATGAGGCTCCTCTACAATGGTTTGTCTTGGTTTTTGACGAGTCAAAGCCATTTTCAATTGGTAGCATTTTTTCACTTGCTCCAAAAACCGTCAGTTGCATGCAATGCAAATTTGCCAGATTGGCTAGAATTGGTTCGGTTCATCGTGTGCACAAACGGATGTCATGAGCGCATCCGGGTGGGCAGGTTTACGCTATGCATGCCCCTGTTGTGCATCCCAAAGCGTCAGAACGTCGAGAGTCATACCATACTGGTGCGATCTCTCAAGTGCCTTGAGTCCAAAAAATTGTCAAAATTTGACGGACTATTTCTTCAAATCCAGGACACATATGGTCGATCCATTTGAACCTGTGGAGTCACGTGAGGCTCCTCTACAATGGTCTGTCTCAGTTTTTGACGAGTCGGAGCCATTTTCAATTGGTAGAATTTTTTCGCCTGCTGCAAAAACTGTCAGTTGCATGCAATGCAAAGTTACTAGATTGGCTAGAATAAAAATATGCATCTTATCACTATTTTTTGGAATCAAGCTATTAAACAATCACAATACTATTGACAAAAACTAATAAGAACAACAATTCAATCATTTGAAATCATGCAAAAACAAAAAATTCACTTACTTCTATGTATAAAATAGTGATAGAAGTGTAGACACAGTTCCAGTTTTCTTTTGAGTTCGTTGAGGCTCTTGGGCAACTAAAATTATGTCTATAAACTACGTACGTGCTACATTAATAATCGCGTACGCGTTGTTAGTCTATAAAATATTGACAAGCCCAACAGTATTCTTTTTTCCCATTCTGGACTAATAAGTAGCACGTATGCTCTCCTAAGCCTAAAAAATGTTATCACAGGGTAACAAATAATGGGATCAGTACAAGTAATAAGTACCACGTACGCGCTCCTTTTCCTTAAAAAGTTATGGCAGGGTAGTGAACTAATAGTTTCAGTACCCTGTACGCACTATTGGTAGTAGAAAAGAGAGAGAGAGAGAGAGAGAGAGAGAGAGAGAGAGAGAGAGAGAGAGAGAGAGAGAGAGACAGTAGGGTGGAGGGAGAGAGGAGGGGGGGTGGAAGGGAAGGAGGGAGGAAGAGAGGGAGAGAAGAGGGGGGAGGGTGGGAGAGAAGAAGGGGTATGGAGGAAGGGAGAGGGAGAGTAGGGGGGAGGGAGGGAGAGGAGAGGGGAGAGGGAGAGAGAGATGGGGGAGGGAGAGGGAGAGGGAGGGAGAGGGAGAGAGAGAGAGAAGGAGGGAGAGGGAGAGAGAGAGAGGGGGGAGGGCAGGTAGAGAGAGGGAGAGAGGTAGAGGGAGGGAGAGAGGGAGAGAGAGAGAGGGGGGAGGGAAGGTAGAGAGAGGGAGAGAGGTAGAGGGAGGGAGAGAGGGAGAGAAGAGGGAGGAGGGTGGGAGAGAAGAAGGGGTATGGAGGAAGGGAGGGAGAGAGAGAGAGAGGGAGAGGGTGGATAGTAGGTGGGAGGGAGAGAGGAGGGGGGTAGAAGGGAAGGAGGGAGAGAGAGAGGAGGGGGGAGGAAGGGAAGGAGGGAGGGAGAGAGTGAGAGAAGAGGGGGGAGGGTGGGAGAGAAGAAGGGGTATGGAGGAAGGGGAGAGGGAGAGTAGGGGGGAGGGAGGGAGAGGAGAGGGGAGAGGGAGAGAGAGAGGGGGGAGGGAGAGGGAAGGTAGAGAGAGGGAGAGAGGTAGAGGGAGGAGAGAGGGGAGAGAAGAGGGGGGAGGGTGGGAGAGAGAGAGAGAGAGAGAGAGAGGAGAGAGAGGAGAGAGAGAGAGAGAGAGAGAGAGAGAGGAGAGAGAGAGGGGGGGAAGGAGGGAGAGGGAGAGAGAGGGAGAGAGAGGCGGGAGGGAAAGAGGGAAGGCAGAGAGAGGGAGAGAGGTAGAGGGAGGGAGAGAGGGAGAGAAGAGGGGGGAGGGTGGGAGAGAAGAAGGGGGTATGGATGAAGAGAGAGAGAGAGGAGAGAGAGAGAGAGAGAGAGAGAGGAGAGAGAGGAGGAGAGAGAGAGAGAGAGAGAGAGGGAGAGAAGAGGGGGAAGGGAAGGAGGGAGAGGGAGAGAGAGGAAGAGGGAGAGAGAGGGAAGGAGGGAGGGGGGAGAGAGAGGGAGAGAGAGAGGGGAGGGAAGGTAGAGAGAGGGAGAGAGGTAGAGGGAGGGAGAGAGGGAGAGAAGAGGGGGGAGGGTGGGAGAGAAGAAGGGGTATGGAGGAAGGGAGGGGAGAGAGAGAGGAGAGAGGGAGAGGGGGGAGAGGTAGAGGGAGGGAGAGAGGAGAGAAGAGTGGGGAGGGAAGGAGGGAGAGGGAGAGAGAGGGAGAGGCAAATAGAGAGAGAGGGAAGGAGGGAGAGGGAGAGAGAGGGAGAGAGAGAGAGGGGGGAGGGAAGGTAGAGAGAGGGAGAGAGGGGAGAGGGAGAGAAGAGGGGGGGGGTGGGA
This sequence comes from Cryptomeria japonica, assembly GCF_030272615.1. Classification (NCBI taxonomy): domain Eukaryota; kingdom Viridiplantae; phylum Streptophyta; class Pinopsida; order Cupressales; family Cupressaceae; genus Cryptomeria; species Cryptomeria japonica. Next base: position 620,770,294 of record NC_081411.1, read on the forward strand.
GAAAAGAAGGAGTATGGAGGAAGGGAGGGAGAGAGAGAGAGAGGGAGAGGGAGAGGGGGGAGAGTAGGGGGGAGGGAGAGAGGAGGGGGGCGGAAGGGAAGGAGGGAGGGAGAGAGGGAGAGAAGAGCAGGGAGGGTGGGAGAGAAGAAGGTGTATGGAGGAAGGGAGAGGGAGAGTAGGGGGGGAGGGAGAGGAGAGAGAGGGAGGGAGAGAGAGAGAGAGAGAGAGAGAGAGAGAGAGAGAGAGAGAGAGAGAGAGAGAGAGAGAGAGGGGGGGAAGGTAGACAGAAGGAGAGAGGTAGAGGGAGGGAGAGAGGGAGAGAAGGGGGGGGAAGGAGGGAGAGGGAGAGGGAAAGGACACAGGATACCATATGACTCATCTCGATTGTGACTATAGGAATTACAAAAGAAGAGAAAAGAGGGAGGGAGAGAAGAAGAGAAAGAGGGATGGGGTATGGATGAAGGGAGAAGGGGAGAGAGCGAGAGAGAGAGGGATGGGGTATGGAGGAAGGGAGAATGGGAGAGGGAGAGGGAGAGGAAGATGGAGATAGGGAGAGAAGAAGGAGGGGGGACAGAGGGAGAGGAAGAGATATCGAATCCAAGACACAATATGACCCTTAGAACACAATATGACCCCTAACAACATCTAAGGGGTGATAGGTTGTCCTAAGAGGTCATATGACACTATATTATCCCTTAGTACACCATAGGATCTATAACGACACCAAATGGTGTCCTAAGGGGTCATAGAACACCATAGGACCCTTTAGAACACCATATAGTGTTGTTATGGGTCATTAGAGTCCCAAGGTGTCTTAAGGGGTCACGAGACACCATATGAGCTCTTAGGAAACAATACGAGCTCTAATGACACCTAAGGGGTCATATGGTGGGCTAATAAAATGATATATTACATTTAAAGTTATGAATAGAACATCATACAATGAGACTCCAAGTGAACAAACAACGAGGCTTCGCTAAAAAGCAAGTTTAAGAGCTTGACCTAACCCTAAGAAGTACTGCCTAAGTTCTAAAAAATATGATGCTATTAAATTTGCAAGGTTATAAGATTGATCTTGATTGTGACTATAGGAATTACACACTTGATTTCTTTCATGGGTATGTACCGTTCCAAGCTGTTTGACAAGTGATGATCATCATATACTACCACTACCATGCATACAATAAACTTTAAGTTCTTTAGGTGACAGGCATTGTGTAACAACATGGGAACTCTTGCATACCCACCACTATCATTCTACAAGACATCATCTGTGTTACTCTCCCTCTTTCTTTTCCTACCTATTGTTTCCTTCTGAAAAACATATTGCAGGTACTTTGACTCATCATGTTGCTTTGTTGACACTATTTTACACATCTCCTTTGCTCATTAAAAACACATTCGAGAAGAATATTGCTGCAGTTTTCCTTGTTTGTCATGGTAATACACCTGTGGTTCAATTTCAAACCCTATTCCTCCTATTCAATATACACACACAAATCCATCAGTCAATTTTCTTAGGAGAGCATACATGATAAAAATCGAAGAGGAAGTTGCAAACAAGAAATAAATTCACTTACTTCTATAGAAGTGCAGACACAATTGCAATGGGGTATGGAGTGAGGGAGGGAGAGAAGAAGAGAAAGAGGGGTGGAGTATGGAGGAAGGGAGAAGGGGAGAGAGTGAGCGAGAGAGAGGGATGGGGTATGGAGGAAGGGATAAGGGGAGAGAGGGAGGGATGGGGTATGGAGGAAGGGAGAAGGGGAGAGAGAGAGGGATGGGGTATGGAGGAATGGAGAAGGGGGGAGAGAGAGAGAGAGAGAGAGAGAGAGAGGCACCTTGTATGCATTTGAGAGGGGGAGACAATACACTTACATGTATATATATGTTTAATATATTATATATACATATATTATATATTATATGTATATACACATATTATATATACAATATCATATTATACACATATTATATATTACATATATTATATGTATATACACATATTATATATAGAATATCATATGTATTATACAATAGTGCGCACACACTGTTTATAGTAAAAAGAGTGCGTACGCGCTGTTTATAGGAAAACGAGCGCGTACGCGCTGCTTACACCATAAGTACCCCGTACGCGCTTTTTAAACTTGTAGTACCCTGTACACACTTTTGACTGTTTAGGCTTGGAAATAGGCCTGGATGACAAAGCTATGGTTTGGAAGTTTGATTTCCCTCCATTTCTCTCATTTTTGACGTGTTTTATTTTATCAACTTGGTTTATCGACTTTGTCATCATCAGGTTTACACTTAATCAAGTGGGTATTTCTAAAATTGCCACCATATTTTCACCCATCTTCTGAGCTTTCTAACCATATAATTTTTTTTCAATTTGAACAATAATAACATATTATTATTGAATTTCTTTTACCAGTGTCTCCATAGTTCTCACAGACATAGGTGGACCATTTTTTGAATAACTTTAATATACCTATCCAAATTTTAAAAACTTTATATATTATTGTTTTGCATTTGATTCTTTACAATTTAAAAAAAAATTGTATTTTCGATTTGTTTAGTGCAACTTATGCTTCGTGCATGAACATGTACCTAATTTTCAGGATGTGCTCGATTGGAAAAATCATAAAAAAAATACACTCAACAAAAAATTACAAAAAATACACATCTTCTAGTGCTCACTCTTAACTATCTTTCTGCCAAAAGATTTGTCAAAATACTGAATCTAACTGACTTTTTTGATGCGCATGTCAGACACTATGTTATGTTTTTCAGAAAAAATCAAGGTCAGTTTTTCGTACGCGAAGGATTTGACCCCCTTAATCTTATCCAATTTTGAAAAAGTTTACTAGTTTGGAAACTAGATTAAAAGTACTACAATATTTGTTCTCTGATTATCTTCATATCTTGAGTGGATGACTTTCAAATTTTGCCTCCAAGTTCAGGTTCATCTGATTTCAGAAAAAAATTCTTCACTTATACCCCCGTTTTTTACCACCATCTTTGTGCACTTACCCAGAGATCCAATCTGAAACCTCAGGATAGCAACAATTCTTCTCTGAATAGGAACAGGGGTATTGAAAAAGAAGATACAAGACTTATGGTCATTCACCTGCCACCCTGACACATCTAAATAAACATCCAGCGAATTCCTAATAGACTTAGCCTCTTGAATACGGGTCATTCCAATAAGAGCAGTGTCATCCACAAACTGTAGTTGTGAAAGCTTGGAAAAACCAGCACCCCAATCCCACCCCTTAATCAAACCTTGGGAAACCCGAGCCTTTATGAAATGGCCAAGGCCCTCAACCATGATGATAAATAGGTATGGTGTAAGAGGATCGCCTTGCTGCAAACCTCTAGAAGCTCCAAATAAGTGTGATGGATCACCATTGATAAGAACTGAAAAAGACGCATAGGTCACACAACTCATAACCCATCTAACCCACTCTAAGTTGAACCCAAAGACCAGAAGAATATTACACAAGAAGCTCCATTTCACCCTATCATAAGCCTTGGCTATATCAAGTTTGATAAACATATTTCTCTCCTTAGACACAACCATGGAATGGAGGAATTCAGAGGCAATAACAACCCCATCCATAATTTGTCGCCCAATCACAAAACCTCCCTGTTCATCCAGAATTAAAGAAGGAAGCCAAATTTTAAGCCTTTCTGCAATCAATTTGGTGATGATCTTATAAACAACATATAGGACAAAAAAAATCAAGATGAGTAGCACCATTCTTTTTGTGGATAAGAACTAGGAAATTAGAATTCATAGCCTAGAGCATATGCTTACTACCATGAGACTCTTGGACAACTGCCAATAGATCCAACTTGATGATATCCCAAAATTCCTAAAAGGATTCAATAGGAAAGCCATTAGGTCCAGGAGCTTTTCCTTTATCCATCCCCAAAACAACTTCCTCTAATTCTGATAAAGACACTTGGCGGGTGAGAGACTCACTCACCACATGAAAAACCACAGAAGGAATACAACAAAGAATACGATTTTCCTCCACAAGAGTAAGGGACACATCATCAGGGAAAAGGGCAGAATAATACTGAGAGGATTCATGAGACATCGCCTGAAGAGAGGTAAGTTGAATGCCCTCAGAATTAATCAGGGAAGAAATAACACTCCTCTGTCGACGAGCTTGAATAGACTTGTGAAAAAAGGTAGTTTTACGATCACCTTCTTGAAGCCAGTCAACCCTAGCCTTCTGTTTCTAGAAGATCTCCTCACAAAGCTCCCACTCCTCCAAGTCCTTCAAGGCCTGAGACTTCGCATTACCCAACTCAACAGTGAAACCAAGGTCTCGGATTTGCCAAGTAATAACATCAAGGCGCTTTTGAGCTTCTCTTTTCCTACGAGAAAGTTTGCCAAAACACCTCTTGTTCCATATTTTAAGATGGTATTTCACAAACTGTAACTTCTTAACAAAAGAATACATAGCTATACCATAGGTTGGTCCCCCATCTCGCCACCACTAAACCATAAGGTCATGAAGAGACTCATCCCTAAGCCACATGAGCTGAAACTTAAAAGGAGTATTCTTAGGGCCACTAACAAACCCACCAGAAAACTTGATAGGCCAATGATCGGAACCTTGCCAACCCAAAATTTTTGAAGAGGAAAGAACCCTATCACCAACCCAGAAGCAAGAGACCAAAAATCTATCCAATCTCTTTGAAATAGCCTCCTCCCCACATCTCTGATTAGTCCAAGTAAAAACCCCATTAAAAGGCTTGATATCAACTAAGTGAAGAAAATCAACATTCTCCTGAAAGAGAACAAAAGAAGGGCCCAATCTAGCAAGCCCACCTCGCTTCTCAGCCAAACTAAGAACATAGTTAAAGTCTCCAACAAGGATCCAAGGAAGATAAGGAGCATAGGACCAACCATACCTAAGATGAGACCAGAGCTGAGCTTTACCCTGGATATCAATAGGAGCATAAACATTAGTAACTAGAATAAATTCACTTGATTCCAAACTAGAGGCAGCCAAGGAAATAGAAGATTGTTTGGAGATCCACCAAAGAGGAGCAATCTTTTTCAGGTCCCAAAAAAAGAGCCAATCCACCTGAGCACCCTAGGGAACCAATACACTGACAATGGCCATTGGGCCACACAACCTGAGCTCACTGAAACACGAGATCAACTGAAAGCTTGGTTTCTTGAATACCAAAAATATCTGGAGAATGTAAACTCAATAAATCCCGAATAGCTTTTTTCCGAGAGGGGCTATTCAACCCTCACACATTCCATGAAAGAATGATCATTTAAGGTGTTGAGAGAAGTGTGAGTCAATAGGTTTCACCAACCCCGACTCCACCAACAAATCCCCTGTTGCAAGCAGCTTCTCTTGATCCTTTTTACGACCTCCCTTATAAATGTTCGATGTACTTCTCTTATCATGAGACTACTAAAACAAACCCAAATTCAGAGAGGGACCCCTACTCTTGGCAAATTTAGCAACCTGTCTGGCCAAATCTGCCAAAACAACATCATTCTATAGCATATCAGAAGCAGCCGATGACTACTCAATGTGACTAAAAGAAATAGCTTGAGGAGCCTGAGGGCACTGAGATACAGGAACATCACCAGTAACCCCCATAGGGACACTCCTACCCACACCTCCAGAAGAGAGGTTAGCAGGAATACCCTCCTATAAAACCAAAACTTCAAATCGATTAAAATCCTCCTCGTTTTGCCTATCCTTAAGAGATCTCTTCTGCGCCCATCCTTTAGTACGAGGTTTAACTGGCTCAAAGCCATCCCCACTAGAGCCCCCCATCTGCACAGGAGCCTTACCCTTGTCTCCCTTACCCTTAGCCACATGTAAGGGATTAGAGGAAGTATTCCTGTAGTAGGTCGACTAACCCGAGGACACTAACGCTGAAGATGTCCATATTCATAGAGATTATTAGTAAGATTATTTTTGTATAGACTATCATGCTTATAACAAGATATAGATCTTTGATAAAACTATAGATAATTGTAAAATATTAAAATAAAATAAAATATTACTCATTAAAATCTACTAAATAAAAAATAAATTTAATCATGTTCGTATCCGTAGTTTAATGAACTTTTGATGAACGTACACAAACATTGATGAAAAAGTTGACAGAAGTTAAATGGCATGTGAGGAGCACACTTGCCACATTGAAAGGTTAAACCTTGCTATTTCTTAGATTCAAGAAATTGATAACATATGCTTAAAGTTCTAATTATTAGTTTTGATTGCAATATTTAATCTATTGTAAATTGTTTTAAACATATATTTCAATAATTACTTTTATTATAAACCTTTATGTGTACTTTACAAAATTCAATGTATTTAAAGAACAACAAGAAAAGAAGAAATAACTGAAAAATTAAAATAAATTTATTCACCTAGCAACAATATACAAAATTAATAACAACTATCGGAAACAAAAAAAAAAAAAAAAGCCTCAAACTGACTGTAACGAACAGACTAAAATAACATCAAACTATACAACAACAGCTGACTTTAACATTTACTTATAGAATAACCTAATGAAAAACATACAATTTTAAACCTGCATACAAACAATTAATTTTAAATATTTTATTCATGAATATCATTATTTTATTTCCTTCATTTTAATACAAACTGAAAACTTATTATTATAAATTGATATAATTTTCCACCACCTTCTTATTCTTTTGTATTATATTTCCCTCATGAAAGATTCAAGTCAATCTAAAAATGACTGAACATAATCACAAAGCCTGATCCACTCACATTAATTTTTTCTATTAGAAAACAAACTACCTATGAATTTACAATATTCAGATGGCAGATACTAAAATTCACCTCCTTGGAAGAGGCAATCGTACAGTATACCTTCAGATTGCACATGCCTTGCTTGCGTTTATTACACCTGCTTGAACCGCACGCATTTAATGAACGTCTACCCAACAAAATGAAACATGAATAACAGCACGTGGATTTATTTCATTGATCAAATCTTGGCTAATCTTGCCCACACAGAATATATAAAATAGCAGAGGAATATCATCTTGAATAGAACGTGCAGGAACAGTAAACATCAAGTGTAGCAGACAAATTGCATGGCCAATCACATGCTACACAGAATTTTCATATCTGCTAGATTTGCACAGTCACCAATTAAACTGTGAGCACTTATAAATCTTCTGGTACACTCTTGCAAGGTATCCAAGAACATAGAAATTATATAAGTGGCCTTGAAAATTAAAAACAATAGGACCATTATTTCTGAGATCTCCTACAAATTATATATGTGGTATTGAATATTGAAAGCAACAGGACCATGGTGGACTTTGATTTCTCACAGGGAAGCAGTGAACAATCTTAATGTTTATTCTAAGCTTTGTTAAAATAGTATGTTTTATTTGAAGGATAATAGAAATTTAGAATAAGTTGAGTTTACTATTTAGATATTGTAATGTAAGAATTATGTTCAGTTTACCATCTGGTACATGGTTTTTTCACAATGGTGTCTTCCTTGAGGTTTCTTTTCTCCATTCAACAACATTGTTTGAATAAGTGGGGTACTCTTTTTTTCAGTGCTTGGCCAAATGTTTGGTCTATATAATATTGAGAGGTATGATATAGTCACAATTTATGATAGAATCTTTCTATAATTAGAAGAAAATATTGAAACAAAATTGTGTTCATAAGAATGACTGAAATATGTTAATGCAATTTAAAAGTACAAAATAATTGAATGTGATTATTTGATTGATATAATTTCAAAATTTTATGATGTATGTTCTTATAATTGTATTATTTGAAGGACACGCTTATGCTTATGTGTTTCCATCATATTTGAATTGTATCTTCATTTTTAATTTTTTTTGTTTGTGCATCTATGTGATAGGTCGCAAGTACCATATCATTAGTGTAGGGTGAGACCTTATCTTCCCTATCATTTGGTTGACATTTGTAGAGTTAGGGTTTATTATACATTGGTTAATATTCAAATTCGGTCAAACACTATAATTATTGTTAATCTAACTATGTCATATAGATCAACATTCAACATTCAAACTTCAATAAATGACTACTTGTGAGCCTTCTATTCATGGCAACAAGCCCAATAACATGATTGAGAGCATAGTGATCATCATTAAGGCCCAAAAACCATTCCAACCATATTTTTTCAAGCCTTTGTAGTTGTAGGAATGTCTTGAATGCCCCCTAATGTGGATTCTAAAAGGAGTGAGGCCACGCTAATCTGATGCTTGTAGACATCACCATTTCTCAAGGCACCCCTAATACACATATTTTGAGGGCATTTTCCTACCCTCTTACACTCAAACTCAAGAGGTCTTTAATGCCAAGGCATGATTGAATGTCATGCATGTCTTATCTGGCCTATCTAATCATCCAAGATTTAATTCAGTGTGTTTCCTATCAAATCTTCTAGGGGTTACATGGAGCTTGGTTCCTTGATTTATGTATCTCTAAGTTTCAATGTCTTGAGATGATAAATAGGCTATTAAGCCTCATTGTAAAGGGTGGGTTCTACCCATTAACCTGATAGACACCATATATTCATTCTATAACTGTAAATAGGCTTATGTCTTTGTATTGATAAGGTAGTCATTTTTTCCTCTTCTCCCTTTTAATACGTTATGTAATCTTTCCTTACCTTCACATTTGAATGTGTGTCTACTATTCTTGTATATATGTATGTTGTGTTAATTATGTTTATAGGTATTGGTTATGAATTTATTCTTTCTCTACATTACCCTATCAAATCCTATTCTTCATTTATGCCCTTGAAAGTTGGTGGAAAAGAGAACCATGTAAACCCTTGTGATTGTTTTCATTAATGCATTATGTTGTTTAAGTTGGAAGACAACCATATGATCTTGGTGCATCACCTCCCTTTTCATTTTCAATGTGTTATCTCTCTTTTCAATTATGAGTCCATAGTTCATAGAAATAGAGTAATGTTTCTAAGTGTTCCGTAGGACCAAAAATCTGCATTTATATTTTAAAATAATTCGACCTTCTTTGGAGATTTTGAATCTCACTTACAAAGTTCCCACACTTTGAGGTTTCTTTCACTGTGTCATTGGAATGGTAGATCTAACTCCACTATGTTGTAATTTTATGTGAGAATATTTTAGCATTCCAAATGGGACTATCCAATTAGAAGAATTTATTTTATTATAGTGAGAAGGTGGTGCTATTCTTTGCATATTCATTCTTGAAGTGGCATGAAGAAAGACACCTGATGACTTTGCACACAACCCAATATCTTGGCTTTAGGCTAGATTATAAGATTGATGCCCATAATCTAGACAAGAGCATATTTTAGATGTATTTTCTAACACAATAAACTATAATCCTTCATTTTTAGAAGGAGTAGAGACATTATTAATCACTAGTTAGAGGAATCAAAGATTCAAAAAGCTCATCTCCTAGATCTCAACCTACACCCCCATTAAATAGATTATCACACTCTAGATCCCCTTCAATCCAAATTAGCATAACATTATTTAACATGGTTATCCATATAAATGAAGTGTTTGTCACCTTTAATGGTAGTAGTTCCTTTATATTATCCCAAAGAAATGATATACCAATGGCTGCTCTGAAAAGGATATCTTATTTCATTGGTGAAACAACCACTACTCCAATAGAGAATATTCAAAATATTGCCAATATTTTCTTAGTCTATAATGTCACTTAGGACATGATGTTTCTATTATAACTCTAGACACATCTCTATAAGAAAGGCATTACAATGGTATAGAGATCAACAATTTAATACCATTCATAACTGGGATGAGCTAGGTGAAAATCTATGTGAGTGGTTTGAAGATAAAAGAGAACATTTGCCACTTGTTTAACAACTAACAACCATCAAGAGGGCTTCCCATGAATTTATGGGTTATTTTAACATTATATTTTAGAATACTTGGGATATAATTCCTACATTGGTGAAACCATCTTCTAATCATGCTTTCTTATACTATTTGAGAGCCCTTCATAGTGATGTAGTTGTTATGATATAGTTTATGGGTGAAATGACCCTACCAAATGCTTATGATACACTTATGAGATTGCCATCAAGGAAAAAAATTATTTAATGCAAGATGGAAAGATATCCCCAAGCTACCAATGCCTCAATTTCTATAAATTCTTCCCCAAAACCCACTTTGGCTCCTATCCCTATTGCATCTACTAGTTATTCATACACCTTTTCTATACCTTGAAATTATTTGTATGGAGATAAAACCTTATTGCAAAAATTGGTAAGTAACAATGAAGAGGAAACATGCTAAAAATAATCAACCTTATTAGCTTGAAAATCAATATTACTAACAAAATAGACAACTATATCAAGGGCATAATCAATGGAATTATGTCAAGCCCTTAAATAGTGTAAATCTAGACATTGTCAATAACTCAATGACTCTTGTTCCAATATAGAATAATTTAGCTCAAGAGAATCATCGATTTCACCCATGCAATCAACATCGCAACTAGAATGCTTTCCAAAATGAGAAGCTTGTTCAAGCTCTAAGGTGCAAAATGAACCATAAATTTTAGGAAAGCAATTTGGTGCAAGTTAAGAAATTACTATTAGATAAGATTACATGTCAGGAGACTTTTTTTTTACTCAATTGTCATGAGAAAAATTTATATGGTTTAAATCAACAAAGCAATATTGTAATAGCACAAGACAAAAGATCAAAGAAAAGAGAGATAGGGTGTGGAACATCTTCCAAAGTTGTTTAGATATCAACTTCACAATCAACCCAAGAAACCAAAATTCCTAGCCCATTAGATAAAATGATTATTTTGCAACTGAATAAGACTACTGACAAAGGAAACAATGCACTAACTAAACCTCATGCTAACTCTTCAACAAGCTTGAATACGCTAGTTTAGAAGGTTTCCTCAAAAGTTAGTAGTGTTCCTTTCAACATAATTGATCAAATAAAAAAGGATGACCTATATATGTGACACTTTGGGAGGCTCTTTCCATTCCATCTCAAAGGAATTTTCTTGAAGAATTATTAAAGGACATCAATCATTTAGACAAGAAAGTGTTGAATAAAAGGACCACTCCAACCAACCTAGTTTAGCTCAAGGAGGAGGAAAATTTAAGTAAATTGAGTAAGCCACCCCGCTTTACATGTCCTTAATTATTGGAGATCAAATGGTGCATACTTACATGATTGATTTAGGGGCAATCAATTTTTTTATGCCCAAGACAATATTTGACCTTCTTGGCAATAAAGATAAACCTCTAGTTAGAGGGTTTTTGCAATTAGATGGAGCTACTATTAAGATAGTGGGGGTCATTAATGTTGAAATGATAATAAATCCATAACGAAGTTGCAAACTTAAAAGGATCAACCAAGAAAGACACCTTCCACAAGAAAGTGTTGCAACGTGAGCTTGAATGATTCTTAACAAATGATGTATTAAATGAATGATATATGTTATTGTAGAGTAGTGGAATGGGGCTCACTACTTTAAACATGCAAAATAGGAATCAAACCCATTCACATCAACTCAAATTGGGGAAATAACCCATAGGCCCAACTACAAACCCTTGGGAGAGCTGGGCATAATGATTGGTTGATTACTTTGTTGTGCTTTGATATTAATTGATAAGATATAATAATGAAATGCAAAAAAAAAGGTTAATAATTCAAAATTAATAGTAGTCAACATAAACAATAAGCTATAGAACATATATGTAGACTCTAAAAATAGATCTGGAAATAGGGATTAGAAAGGAACCCATGTCTAAAATTTGAGCTTGAGAGTATTGGACCTTGTGGTTAGGCATCCTAGTTTTGAAGGTGTCTGATGCAGATATCAAGGATAGATTTGGGATTAGGATGACATTAACAATATCTCCCTCAACTTTTGTTAAAAAAGTGTTAGACACTTCAAAATTGTCTAAAACATCAAGGATTTTTTACTTCTTCAAAGTTTGGATCTCTTTGTCTCAATCTACACTTTTTGAATCTATCATCCTTCTCTAGATCAAATCTAAAACTCTCACACACAAGAGAGGAGATCTCTTTGGTCTTCATTACTCAACTTCAACA